>NC_143021.1:115700718-116035718 GCF_055824585.1 Amblyomma mixtum
AGACATCTAATTTTTACAGTTATTTCGGCATTGTGGAATACGGGGTAGAAGGCGCGTTCTGTTCCTGCCATCTTTAAGACATAATATGCGGCACAATTCGGAAATATGTGTAATTCTAGGCGGCTGCTTCACCTAGATCTCTTCCTCAGTGGGCCATTGCCTGTCTCGACATTGACATGCTGCGACGGCCCTGCTATTTTAGCGGCCTTTCCGGTGCACGCCTCAAATGGGGCGCGCGCTCTCTCCAAAATTCCTGCATCAAGCCTTATTCATGCTGTGCAGGTCCTTCTTCGTCGAGCTAACTTTGCGGGTTCCCGTGTTTGCACGGAACCCTTACCGCTACTCTGCACTATATCAGCAGTGGATACCTTGTCACCCGTTTGGCTTCTACGTTGCACGGAGGCCTGTTGCGCCTTCGTGCGCTCGCCCTGAGCTTCTCGCCACCGCTGTGCGGAGGTACATGGCGGACCTGCCATCACCCAGTACTCGTCCTGAGGCAGTATTCGCGGGAAACTACGCGCGCCTACAGTCATACCTGCGCCGCAGCCTGGAAAGGTTGCACCGGCGATTCCTTTGTCTTACGGCTTCCTCGATGCACGGCGGATATCGCGCGCTCTTTCCTTTCCAGGTGAAAATAGTAACCGGTCAAACTGGTTTAAGGAACAATTTCCTAGTTGGATTCCAGTTCGCGCCACCGCTGCGTGGTGGTATCCGAAGGGTGCTGTTCGACCTTCCCGCTGTGGAGCCACCACCGAGCGCGCACACCTCTTGGCGCCATAGAGTGGTTCCTTAGCAATCTCTCCTACCCACGTGGCGTTTACATCGCGCTACGTCCAGTACGCGCGCCTGTGTGCATGTACCATTTCCAGTGTTGCCGTTCCACCTCGGGGAACTGTGGCCGCCTATGCGCAAGCTTCGCCTCTCGAGTACCATTCCCTGGCGCTGTTGTAGCTTTATCGTGTGACAAGACTTTCTTACTTACGTTGCTTTCACGCTCTGCTGTTGACTTTGCCGGAGGTGGTGGTGGCGACTTTGGTGGTAGCTCGTGCTTCCTGGAATGGCCGCAACGAATTTATAATTTTCTGGAGGTAGACTGGAATTCCCGAGTCCCGAGAGCGGACATTATATTCGAATTTAAGCTTAATCAGCTCGTCCCTACACCCAGTCACATCGGTCCCTCCAGCACGATACTTGATATGGTTCTTAGTGCGGAGGCACTATTCCGAAGGGTCTAGAGATCTTTGTGGGCTTGTTTGTGGGTTTGTGTCAAGTGAAATAAACAAATCAAATAAATATCTGCGACTGGTATTAGTGTCCGCGGTGAAGCGAACAGACCCACGAAACGTCCTGAAACCGCTCGAAATAGCTTCATGTGTCTTGCGCTAGAATGAAACGTCTTGTATACGTCCACGGCAAGATGAATGTTGGAAACTTCTTTAAGACGTCCCTTTAAGGCGTACGCGATTTCTGAAACGTCTAACTCAAGACTGTGTTTAGAAGACGGGCCTATAAATTCAGGCGATTTGCAGAAAGCTGCCACCATTGATGAAACATGATATAGATCATGGCAAGCGTTTTTAGTCTTCACGTTTTTTCGAAACAATGAATAAAACATGCAAGTGTGGCACATAAATTGTTAAATGACAGTGCCCTACACCGATATTTGCACTCTTTTAAGAGCAGGCGCATCGGTGCAAAGACCGCGATTTGTGCTCGAACTCTGACAGCGCATTTTGTCATATGCAGTCCGAAATCACGTTTATAACGGTTCACATCGAGTACAACCAGCCTACCACTGGTAAAGCTGCACTAAAGTTACGTGAATCCTGCAATTTGTTTCCTGTTGCGAACGCCTCTTCGTTCGGCCTCGGCTGGCCACGAGCAAGGAATGTTGCCGTCGCGCCATCTCCGCATTCTTCCATGCTGCCTTCGCCATGTTGGCGCAGTCCGCTCGCGGCTGGCACGCATTCTTCCCTTCACTATACCTTCGCGTCCTGAACGCCTCAGCTTGCTGCTTGGTGTCGCTCCGATCGGTGACGATAGTCTACAGTCTGTCTACGTGAATTTATGTTTCAAGCAAAAATAAACCTTTTTGCAAGTTGTAATGCTTAGCGTCACATAAAAGTATGACATGAAATTTGTGATTTTTTATGTTGTTGCTTTGTTTCTTTTGCATTTTTGGAATGTAGTACTTCGTCTGGCCATTTGGCGTTGCGGTCGCTAGCGGTTGCTTGCTACGCGCGCGAATTGGACGCTCGCAACGTTTCTCTGCCGTCTTTGTCTAGCGCTCATGGACGCTTCGCGCTGCTGTTTGCAGTTTTCCCGCGATGTCTTTTACTACCAGGTCTGCGCAGAAAAGTGCGCCTCGTTTTCAGCAAAAGTAAGTCACCTTCCAGTTCTCTCGTGTGTTGAAAGCGTCAACCTTACTGCTGCTAAGTTGCCAATGCACCTCATTCAACCGTCGGCTGTGCGTCCCTCCTTTGGTTTGGAAATCCCTAAGGTGCCACAGCCAGTGTTTTCATACCAAAGTGTAACGTTCAAAGTGCGAAAACAGGGCGTTTACAAGCGCTCGAGTTCTCGTTCAGTGGGTACCGCTATGTTGCTCTTGCATAATCCTCTATAAGTGCTTTCTTACGAAAGTCGTCCACAAATTGGAACCATAGAAAAATCAAGTGTCATCATTTGTGACATAGCTTCAAAGCGACCACATTTTGTTTAAACACGGGTAGGAAAGGCGCGAATTTTTTCTGCACATTGAAGTGTGCTCGATTGCATTTTGGTAGGAATTTTATTGTTGCAAGCAACTCTGTTCTGTCCTTTCGAATGAAGGTATTCAAATTATTTCATGCCTACCAGTGACACTCGTGTTAAGAAGGCGTTGGTTATGATTATAATGACGGAATAGAATTTCCAGTGCCCATTATCATGAAGTGATCATGATACCCATCGTGGTGGCTGTGCGTTGGTTGGCCGATCGCAAGCTATCCGACGCCGGCCGCGGTGGCAGTACGTCGTTAAAGTCGAAATACAAAAACTTCTTTGTGCTGTCTGAAGTAAGCGCACGTTATAGAACCCCTAGTCGTCCAAATTAATCTGGAGCCCTCCTCTACGGCTACCCTCGTTGCCTACGTATCGCTTCTGGACGTTAAACCACAATTTACAAGTAATCATGAGGGGGAATTTGTATTGGTGTCAAGAAATTCAGTGACTGCATGCATAAAAATATTGCCGATGGCTTGTTTTGTTCCAGGTCTTGACGAAAATATGGAATAATACTTTGTCAGTTAACTAAGATTACCTGATTTCTGTTTATTTGAGCAGAGCTACCCTGAGCTATTTCATTTCCTGTTTGCACTTGTATATTAGGCCTTGTTGCTAAAGATTATGAAAGTGTTGTGTTTTGCCTTAGGTCTGCAGTTGGTTGTGAACTTAGAGAAAAAATAATGGAGCTGAGGGAACCGTGAAAATCCGTATGCATTACTGCATAGACTTGTTTGCCCTGTCAAGCGCTTGTTTCACTATGATTGATAGCTACGACACTGAGGAAACCTACTCGGTGGTACTGCTCTGTATGTGTGCTGGCTGTTTGACAATGTGAGGAAGTAGCCCCTTGGCCGGCAGGCCTCCTTGTATTTTTTCGTAAGCCATTGTGGTGTGCACAGCTGGTTTTGTCGACAAAATCACCCTGTATATTTTTTTTAAGCGAAGGCTGTTCAACATTACTTTTCAGAGAACCTCCTGGCCTGCTCAACTTCTAAAATTTTGGTAAGCACCCTTTACAGCTGACAGTGTTTTCCTTTTGCTTCATGCTTTCTTGTATAAGTGCAGGCAGTTAGCAAAAATTTATTTCACGAATTCGGTTTGCTTGTTTGCTGTCTGCCAAAAAAAGCAACGGCTTTAGTTAATTTCAAGGAAGGAATGAAAAAGAGAGAAGGCGGTAATTGCCTCCCCCTCTTCCCCCCCAGGGCCAGATTGAAAACTGTGCCTACGTGGACCTGTCTGAATGGATTCCTGCATGAGCACAGGTATGCATTCCAACAGATTATGAACACTGCAAACTTAACTTTACATTCTTCGAGTTTTTTAGACAGAAATAACTGGAATACTGAAGGGTAAATAGCATTGTCTTTATAATGACTCAACAAAGAGAAGTCAAATATGTAAGCCTTTAAGCACAGATATGCATACCTATGTAAGCACAGGTATGCATTCCAACAGATTATGAACACTGCAAACTTAACTTTACATTCTTCGAGTTTTTTAGACAGGAATAACTGGAATACTGAAGGGTAAATAGCATTGTCTTTATAATGACTCATCAAAGAGAAGTCAAATATGTAAGCCTTTCAGAAATAGCAGTGGTTTATAATGCGAAGGCATGTGGACTGATCTCATCCAAGTTTCAAAAGTAAATCAAGATTTCCGTTCTGAAGACGCGACAGGACACAGAAAAGAAGCAGACAGGACGAGCGTAGACTAACAACTGATTTATTGAACGAAACGACCTTCCTTCAAGAGCAACGTATGCGCAACCTAACTTAACGCCAAAAGCAGAAGTAAGTACCCTATCTTATCAACCAAAAAAGTCTAGTTCTGTCTGATACAGGTGCAATGCACCATTAATCACAGGAAAAAATTCGTGAAATGTACTGACGGCATTCTTTATGACTTCCCACTCTCTTGCGGCAAGCGGTATGTTGGTCAATCTGGTTGTTCTTTGAATGAAAGGCATAGTGAACACAAAAACAACTTGGAAACTTTTATTGGCAGTAATCTGGTGTTGCACTATAAGGAGCGGGATTTTGCGGCATTTTTGGATAAGTGTTCGATCGTGGCCAGACACCGGAATCAGTGAACATGTGAAATTATTGAAGCAGCGCGTATTGCTGCTTTCGAATATAAATGTGTCAGCAAGCCATCGATCTTCCTGTCCAAAAAAGAACTGGCGTTCTTAAAGAATGGCTGATTTGTGCGTGTCCGTAGATCCTCGTTCACCTGATTTTCATTTTTTTCCGGGTGCATGCGCCTGTTTGACCTCGCGGTTCACGTTTGTCTTGGTCGCCTGGGCTCTGTCAGTCGGAAGTTAGCGCCTGTGTTGTGTGCGTCTTTCTCTGTCCCTTGTCCCGTTTTGTGCTACCTCTCATACCATGGACCACCATTACCGACTCGCCCAAGTTCTACCCTTGTGAACGATATACAGTTATTAGTTGCTGGCTGTCTTGTGTATTTTTCCTTTGCTTACATGCACATAGTGAGAAGAAAATATTGAGTGCAGAAAATTATATTGAGTGCTGAAAATTGACATTAATTTTTCTGTTCACCCAGTAACCATGGCCTTTTTTATGCCCGCTGTGGAGTGCAACTGCAAACATCTCTGTTGGAGTCACCATGGGAGACGTGGGCCTCGTGCCTACCATGTATATTGCAGACAGCTGTCAACTGTTCCTACCATGTAGCACTTTTTGTTCTCTTGAGGTATTTGTCGTGTTTTCCCAACAGAAAGGCATTCACAACAGGTTTTAGTTTTGGCGTAAGCAGTGCGGCATGACATGTACGGTTAAAGACTTTGGTAAACCATTCTGTGGTTGCTACAACGGGCCTTTCGGAGGACCTCCATATCCTCTACGATGCCAGGGTGAGCGCACAACATGAAGTCTGTTTCCTTTTTAGTCTCACCGTTAGGGCTCTTCCATGTCCACTTCCTGTCTACTTGTTCGCGAAAGAAGGTAATCATGATCTGTAAAATATTTCTATCTGCGAAATCTACTAATAACTCTCCCCTACTATTCCTACAACCTTTGCCATTGTCACCTACCGCCAGGTCTCCTGCCTGTTTTTTACCTACCTTCGCATTAAAGTCGCCCATCAGTACAGTGTACAGTGATTTTACTTTGGTCGTTGCCGATTCCACATCTTCATAGAAGCTTTCAACTATCTGGTAATCATGGCTTGATGTAGGCGCGCAGGGCTGCACCACCTTCAGCTTGTACCTCTTATTAAGCCTAATTACGATAGCTGCCACCCTGTCGTTAATACTACAAACTCTTCTATGTTGCCAGCTACATCCTGATTGATGAGGAATACCACAACCAATTCTCGTCTATCTACTAATCCAGGATAGCACAGTGCGTGCCCGCCCTTTAGTACTGTGTACGCCTCATCTGTCCTCCTAAACTCACTAAGCCCTGTGACATCCCATTTAATAAGCATTTTAGCAAAACATTTATGGTCACAAGATCGAAATGAAGGGTCTGAAGGGTGGGTGGCAAAATCTCGCGAGAGGGGTAATGTGAACACGACACTGTACAGGGATCTTCAACATGCAGATGCCCCGAGTGTTGGGCGGTACACGAATGCATCTGGAAATGCGCGGTGGCCTCGTGGCGTGAGATATCCACCTGTCGTCTCAATGAACCAATTTTGTCTTGCCTCTGCAACCTCACTCACCGTGGTAACTTTACATTGTGTCGGGCTGTCGGCTGCATTCGAGGAAAGTTTTCCAAAGCATCCTGCTTACCAAACTACAACACACTGCTGTTTGAAATATGCTGCGAACAGCTTTTTCATTAAAAAAAAACCGAATGCCCACGGCAGAGAACTTCAGCGAAGTTAGGCACACAGGTGGCCAGTCCCCTTGAACAGTGTTTGTCCGCAACGCTAGGACTAGGCCAATGTTCCCGTTTTTCCACCCTGGTCCAACATTGATCTTTAATGGATTGCTAATATCACTTCTTGGTGGCTTCTTAGTGGCAACTCCAGTTGGAAAGTGCGTGCGATGGGGAGGTCCATCGAGTTTTATTCCACACTTTTTGCTGTGTATTTTGCAATTTGTTTTTGGCCACAGTAGCCAGGCTTTCCTGCAAGACTGCAAGCAGCCGTTTGACACACTTGGACTGGCCAACAGCAATGCAGATTTATTCAGCTTGTTCTCCACCAGCAGGAGCTTGTGTATGTAACTTTTAACGTATAAGAAGCCAGTTTACATGCAAAAAAGAGGAGAATAATGATTTAAGGAACAAAATTTATTCCATCTACGCTGCGCGCACATAGCAAGATGCACGGCACCTGGAGCCATAGAACTGATGACTAACATCAGTACTTATTCATGCACTCCTATTGTAGGAATTGTTGCACTGCGGTAAAAAAAAATTGCTCGCCAAGCTCTTGCACGATGACCTCGCGGTATGTCGAAGCTGTAAAGATGCACGATGTGATCACCAGCTAAGTACGAATATCGAAGGAAAAATACAAGAACTTTTTAATAACAGTGACTTTTGTTACCGACTCTGCGCGAGATCATATACTCGCAAAACATCTTCATAAAATAATTCGTAAACGATGCAGAACAACTACTGCCACAATAGTTGCAAAATGTAGAATCCAATTTGCCAAATTTGCCTTCCAACGAAGGGCTGATTTCAAATTTTTATTGGCCATGTCACAGCCTGAAATGCAGATATTAAATGTCAGAGAAGCTGATAAATTTAGTTTTTTATAGAAATGAATGTATTTTTAGACCTACGATCAAAATTACTACTGAAATTTGCGAGCTTTTTTCTTGCTTTTTTATTCAAGCAAATTTATCGCACAGGCCGTTGCCGATTTCACATCTTCATAAAAGCTTCCAACTATCTGGTAATCATGGCTTGATGTAGGCGCGCAGGGCTGCACCACCTTCAGCTTGTACCTCTTATTAACCCTAATTACGATAGCTGCCACCCTCTCGTTAATACTACAAAACTCTTCTATGTTGCCAGCTACATCCTGATTGATGAGGAATTCCACACCCAGTTCTCGTCTGTCTACTAATCCACGATAGCACATTGCGTGCCCGCTCTTTAGTACTGTGTACGCCTCATATGTCCTCCTAAACGCACTAAGCCCTGTGACATCCCATTTAATAAGCATTTTAGCAAAACATTTATGGTCACAAGAACGAAATGAAGGGTCTGAAGGGTTGGTGACAAAATCTCGCGAGAGGGGTAATGTGAACATGACACTGTACAGGGATCTTCAGCATGCAGATGCCCCAAGTGTTGGGCGGTACACGAATGCATCTGGAAATGCGCGGTGGACTCGTGGTGTGAGGTGTCGACCTATCGTCTTCAATGAACCAATTTTGTCTTGCATCTGCAACTTCATTCACCGTGGACGAGAATGGACGTGAATGCATGGATGTGAATGCAAGTTTGAAGAAAGCTTTTTTTGAGTAGTGTAAAATACTGTAAACAAAGACGGCTTTCACAGTTTTGCGAAAGGTCACTGATGGCAACTTTGTATGGTAAAGAAGTAGGCTTTTATCTACATTGCTTCGCCTTTTTTCAACACGGGAGATGGAACTGTAACTTGGGAACCACATGAACTCACTCTTCTGATAGTAAATGGGCTATTAATTCAGAGGAAACTTGGAGTGAATTCTGTTGGAACCAGGAATTCCGCATTTTCTGGTATGCCTGCATGTGACCAATGCACAGGGACAGGGTACGGAAATATCTCACGCACCCTGACAAGCCTGCTGCAGGGTGGATCTTGCTTGATTCAAGTCTATTGTTGTCGAAAAAGAAGGGATGTGCAGAAGCTTATTTATTGTCAGAACAGAAGTTGGAAAATGGTGAAAAGTTTTAAATTTTCTTCACTGAAAACGCCTTTTATGCAATGAGAGAAAAAAAAGCATACTATAGATATTCTTCACAAACTAAAAATATTGTTGTTTCAAATGCCTGTTTTAGATGGAATTACAGGAGCTGTAAAAAATTCAAAACCCATTTCAATCAACCATGTAATGCCCCCTTGCGGGCCTTAGAGGTAAAAATTAAAAAGAAAATAAATAAATTCCATCATATAATAGTTCTTGCATTCTGCATATATTAAAGCGAATTCAATGGTGACGCGACGTCAGTACTGGAAGAAATGGTGCAAGCATTGAGACTGCATGAGAAAAGAAGAAAGAGCGAAACAGTGATGCAGCTTACAGGGAAACGAAAAAGAACGTTTCTGTTTTTTCTCTGAGGTTCGTGGCAAGAGCATTCTAGGCAGCAAGTTTCGTTGCCTCGTGCAGCACATGCAGTAATGATCAAAGACGCAGCTTTTGAAAATTGCTGCCTTGGGGAACGCACCTTACCTCCGCTCATTCTTGGATAATTTAGCGGGTTTACATGTTTACATCGCAGTTTTGTGTAAGTTCGAGTCAAGCTTTGATGCGGTTGTTGATCATGCAAGACAGCTAATTGGAAGTGACAAAATAATTACCAATATTCAAAAAGAGATCGTTTCACAAATATCAAGTTTTAAAATAGCACGGAAATCGTTGGATGTGTCATGGAGTGGTATTGCCATTGCATGTAAACATCGGAGATATAGGGTCATCGTTGCAAATGTAATTAAACGGCATTGCCAATATGGTGGGGCAACATACAAGTAGCCATAATTGCAGGGGTAAGGAAGTGGCGCTGCAAATATGGGGTCCATAGCGAACAAGTGGGGCCATCGTCGCAGGTCTAATAAGGTGGCATTGCCAATGTGAAGGCAACAGTGCAAAATAGGGCCACCGTTGGAAGCATATGCTTTGCCAGTATGAGGCCACAGTAGATAAGCGGCGCCATCGTCAGGGGTGTAGAGAAATGGCTTCGCCAATATATGGCGAACAGGGGAATGTACGGCCATTGTTGGAGGTTCAGTAATATGGCGTTGCCAGTTTGGGGAAACAGCCGACAAGGAGTGCCCATGCTTGGAATATTGGGACAATTATGTCAATAATGGTCCTATATAAGGCGAGACATACCCAACAAGCTGCCAATATTGTGTCGATTCTTCATGCTGCCTGGGGAGTGATGTGGAGCCGACCATCCAGGGGGCTGTGTAGCCGGCTCTAAACAGTCAAGAGCAGCGAGGGGTGCAGTGTGCAGTCTCCAGCCATAAGTAAAGATGGAAGCGAAGTGGTTGGAGAAGTAACCAGAACGAAACAGTATCCATTTCGATTAAAAGAAGCGTGCATAAATGGGGCGTTCATAAGCGCTTTTCAGAAAGATGAGTGCATCTGTCACCTTCTATACGCTGCTCGAATGCGCCACGTTTTAGCCATAATTGAGTTATACTTAGCACCTTCGCTCGGCAACGACAATGGTCCGCCCTTGGCAACGCGTTACCATTATTGGTGATGCCATTCGACAACATGTCTAGTAATAATTAGATTCAATTCAAGGTTTATTTTCCAGTTTACACTGGAAGGCTTTCAGGGCTAATAGCTGCTCTTGGCAGCTTAACGTGGCCACTGAAACCTTCACTTGGCTTTTACAAAACGACAAACAGTGGAACGCAATAAATAGACCACAAAAACAAGAGCATATATAATACAAGATATAACTGAAAAGCAGATGATTTGAATCACTGTTTATAACGAGAAATAGATTTTTAACGTTGAAGATCCTATTCTGACAACACATAATAGATTGAACGATGTCGTACTCTGATTGACATCACATCAAAAAAAAACACAGGAAATCATATGACACAGTAAGAAAAAAAAACGTTGCATATTTAAAAAATACTGCTGCAACTGTTTCATTGTGAGAAGTTCTGTGTCCTGATGCTTGTTAAGAATGGTAGGAAGAGAGTAGTGCAGTGTTTGTAGCTTGTAGTTAGTGCGAAAATGAGGCACGAACCATGGTTCTGTGCTACGTGTACGCGCATCATTTACACCAGCTGTAAGGCAAGCGGTATTTATTAAAAAGTCTTTTAGTGCTGTATACGTGGAATGAAAGATGCTAGAATGCGATATGTGAGTTGGTGTTCAGTCTTTATTAGCCCATATTTTTGAAATAAAGCATATGGGGACGGGGAATATGGAATGTTTGCGATTATGCGAACGATTTAATACCGGCGTAATTGTCCGGTCTTGACCTTGATGTACCAACATTGGCAATATAGAAACCGAAAATGGCACGCCAACGTTGTGTTTGACCTGGCAGACGTTGTAGAATACTATGTGGGCAATTGCTATGGCTAGCCAGGATGGCTAGATCATGGCATACGTTGACGAATGTTGTCCGGGAAGTTGTGACGGCTAGCCTGGATGGCATACATCATGGATATGGTGGTCAGAAATCATGAAATGTATCTTGTAGACTCTGTATATACCCCGTAAATACCCAAGCAACACAGCTAACCTCCCCAATGTCGGACATGTACTGGTCAGGGCCGGTCGTAGAGAGGACCGCAGTACAGCAATTCATTTCTAATATGCTGCTTTCGTACATTGTATTGCCTATTGCGATGGGCAGCGATAATTACGCTGGTCAATGTCCCACGAATTTTGATGGCTCCTCGACATTGAACATCAGCTGGCTTACATTGGTCAATATCGCCCGGCAATCATAATGGCTTGTTGGCAGTGTATATGCTGGCATACGTCACCCGACATTGTCCTGCCGGTATAAAGGGGTAGGTAACTTAACATACATTTCGTCATATATTGAACAATATCGTCCACCGAGTCCCAATCATTTCCGAACACTGTATGCATCATGAGCTATTTATATCAATGTTGCTCAGGCGGTTGCAGTGGACAGCCGACCTTGCATATGCGTTACCCCCACTGTTCGATATTCCCTATTCAGTTACGACAGATAGCCCACATTTAATATATCTAGTCATGCGCTGGTCAATGTAGTCCTATCGGTAACAATGCTAAGCAGTAGCTTTCCCACTGCGGGGCTCTAGCTCGCAACAACTCAACTGCCAAGTATAAATAAAGCAGAGCAGAAAAATGAAAAGGTTAAAAAGTTGCGAGGAAATTATAAATGTTAGCAAGAAAAATTAAGATGCATGCAGTTGTATATCAAAAGAAATTCTGTCTGGTTTTTTTCATTTTTACACTTTGTCTTTAGTTGTACAGAGGTGCGTGTTGGATTTGCTGCTTCGTTTTGAAATCAACGGTGTACTTCGGTTCCCGGCGAATATGTACTTTTCGGCGATTTATTACGGCAATCCGATGTATTCAAAAACACTTAGATTGGATATCACCGCGTTTCGTGCGTGTATAGCTATCTTGCCAATACTTAGAATGCAAATGGTAGGCTAACAGGATCTGTGCATGTTTGCTTGTAGAAGCTGCATAATATCATCGTAGTTAGGAAATTAATTCAACAGAAATGAGATAGGTGACAGAAAAAAACGAAAGTCAAAGTTTAATTATAAGAATTACATAGCTGACATGTTATATTTGTAAGCCGTGTGTGTGGTTTGATGGCATAGGCTCCACCGGTGACTCGTGTAGGTAGCCAGAAATTAACAAAACTATTTTTAACGCGCTAGCGTTAAAGAACCCGTGTCGCAGAAAAGCGGGTGTCGTCGTCGGCGTCGGTGGCGTTTGGCGTGAGCGAAAAAAAAATTGGAGGGGACACTCAAGGTCCGCCTTGAGGGTGCGACGCGATAGCATACTGGGTTAATTCTCTTTATATGCAGAAGGTCATTCTCTACATTCATTGATCCCTGGGAGCCTTCTTTTTTATTTATTAATCACTCAGGGATATTTGCTCACGGCAACGCCTTCGATGCCGCGTGAACCTAATGCTGCTGATGCTACATAAGGTGAAACAGACGCGCGGAGCGGCAAACCACGTAGAAGCGCTGCAGGGTGCCTTGCCGATACACGCGAGTCTCATGTTGTAGTAGTAGTTCGCCGGCAGATCCTTCTCGACAAACGCGATTGCTCGAACGCCAGCATAGCTTTCGCTCCGAACGAACGGGCAGCAAGCACCAAGGCTTGGTGGTGAACGCGTTTTGGATGTGCGGTGCGTTGTTCGCCGCTCACCGCGTGATTCCTGCGGACCCGCATGGCCCCACTGCGCCCGAACGAGACGAACGGGAGGCGCTGCCGTCGCGCGCTATAAATGAAGTACAAATATGAAGTACTAAGAGGTATTTGGAAAGGAATAATGGTGCCGGGACTTACTTTCGGCAATGCGGTTCTGTGCTTAAGGGCAGAAGTTCAGTCGAGATTAGACGTAAATCAGAGAGCTGTTGGAAGATTAGCACTAGGTGCCCACGGCAAAACCACAAACGAGGCAGTACAAGGGGATATGGGCTGGGCATCGTTCGAGGCGCGGGAAGCTAAGAGTAAAATACTATATGAAGAACGCCTGAGGAAATTGGACGATAACAGATGGGCAGCTAAGGTATTTAAATATTTATACAGAAAGAACGTTGACTCACAGTGGCGGAAAAGAACTAGAAAACTAACCAGTAAGTATGCCGGTCATGAGGACGGAGAAAGAAAGAGCATTAAACGACAGGTTAGAAACGCGGAAGTTCAAAATTGGATGAATTCAATGGAAAAGAAACATAGTGTAGAACTATATCGATTCTGGAAAAGGCAGATCAGGAAAGAATTTTTTTATGATAACTCAAGAGGCAGTGCCCTACTTTTCGAAGCTAGGTCAGGGTGTCTTAGAACGCGCAGCTACAAAACGAAATTTAACGAAGAAGATGACACATGTGCAGTGTGTGGTAGATCTGTGGAAAAAATTGAACACCTCATAATCAAATGTGATGGTATCCATCCGGATGTCGATGCAGGCACAGTCACTCTTTCTGAGGCCCTAGGGTTTCGAGATAACAATGGTCATGTAAAAAAATCTGCAGTGGAAGTCAGCAAAAAGCGATTGGAGGATTGGTGGCTGAAAAGCAGAGATGTGGCCTAAAGTAAGAATTGTAGGAAACCGTAGGTAAAGATGATGGCGAATCTTAATGAGAATTGCCAACACAAAAAAAAACAAAAATCAAAAAGAAAAAAAAATGCTGAGCATGGTGGCAATTGCAACCACCCCGTTTCAAAGGGGGCGCTCCTATCCATCCATCCATCCATCCATCCATCCATCCGTCCGTCCGTCCCTCCCTCCCTCCCTCCCTCCATCCATCCATCCATCCATCCATCCGTCCGTCCGTCCGTCCGTCCGTCCGTCCGTCCGTCCGTCCGTCCGTCCATCCGTCCATCCATCCATCCATCCATCCGTCCATCCATCCACCCATCCACCCACCCACCCACCCACCCACCCACCCACCCACCCACCCGTCCGTCCGTCCGTCCGTCCGTCCGTCCGTCCATCCATCCATCCATCCATCCATCCATCCATCTAGTCATCTATTCATCTATTCATCTATTCATCCGTTGGGGCTGTGGCGTACGTTGCGAGGAGGAGGAAGTGGTTTTAGTGGGCTCCGCCTGACGGCCTACGTGCGTGCCAAGCAAAGAGGAAAAGTAGCGGAAACGTACTTTGCTGCTCGCTTAACTGCGACTTCTCTAATTTCCATGCTCGTAATTACTAATATAGGGCAGCGTACATGTCTCCAAAGCACGCGTGTACGACAACACCATATTCACTAGACGGGCATTTGTTCATTCGAAACCACCAAGCTGGCGTTGCGGAGTGGTTAGCGTGCTCGTTCCGCACTCCGGAGGCCCTGGTTCGATTCTCCAACTCGACCAATTTCCTACTCGGTTTTATTTATTAATACTTCTGGGATTTTTCGCTCACGGCCAACGCCGCCGGCGACGACAACGGCTTTTCTGCGACGCAGGCCCTTAAAGCTATCGTGTTGAAATCCCAGAAGCATTAATAATTAAAACCGAGTAGGAAATTGGTCGAGTTGGGGGATCGAACCGGGGTCTCCGGAGTGCCAGACGAGCATGATAACCACTCCGCCACGACAGCTACATCCTATGAAATGAACAAAGGCGCGTCTAGTGAATATGGTGTTGTCTGAAAAGGGTGCATTTGAGACATGTAGTGTGGTGTATATTAGTAATTATGAGCATATAAATTACACATGTCACAGTTAAGCGAGTCGGAAAAGTACGTTTCCGCTACTTTTTCTCTTCGCTTGGTACGCACGTAGCGCCATCAGGCGGCGCCCACCAAAACCACTCTCTCGCCCTCCACTTGCAATGTACGCCACTGCACCAACAGATAGCGACAGCAGCGCCTCCTGAAGCTTCATTGATGGGCTTTAGCACCTCCCTTTCGCCTCCTTCGGGCGCAGTGGGGCAGGGCGCAGGAATCACGCGGTGAGCAGCGAACAACGCATTGCACATCCAAGACGCGTTCACCACGAAGCCTTGCGGGTCGCTGCTCATTCGTTCGGCGCGGAAGCTATGCTGGCATTTGTGGCATCGGGTTTGTCGAGAATGATGTGCCGGCGAACTACGACTACAACTTGAGTCGCGCGCATTTCGACAAGGCGCGCGGCAGCGCTTCTACGTGGTTAGCCGCTCCGCGCGTCCGTTTCACCGTATGTGGCATCAGCAGCATCAGGTTCACGCGGCATCGAAGGCGTTGGCCGTGAGCGAAAAATCCCGGAAAGATAAGAGGGCTCCCAGGGTCCTTATACATATATGGGAATGAACACGTGCTATCGCGTCGTAGCCACGAGGCGGAGCTTGTGTGTCCCCTCCAATTTTAAGGCGAAAGCCTTTAATGGCTCATACTGTCGTGATCAAGACGTGTTAGGCAATTTGTCTGCGTTTCCAGTTGGTCGAAATGGTCGTGACGTCACTGCGCGCGAATTTGGACGGTTCTCTACCAAGACATGTGAGACAGTTACTGCATAATTTCCTCGCCTAAATAAGGTGGTGGACGCTACCGCCCGCGCGCTTAACCACCGGGCATCGCCTCTCTCGACGCCTGATCCAGCTACTGACTTTAATCCGGCTATTACTTTCGGGAGATCTGTCTCCTGTATCAAACCACTCACGGCTGATACTCACCCCCTGTAAACGCCTCAAGAAGGCAGAGGAGCGTTGGCTTCCTCTCCTCTACACCAACATGGTACTGTCCCCGGCAGTGCTTAAACATTTCAATTCGGCCTTTTCGGGCGAGTGTCCACACTGTGGGGAAGTGTTTGCGGAAACGTATCACATGGTGTGGGCATTTCCTGCCAATGCTGCTTTCCCACCACACCCCCACCCCACCAGAGAGGACTGGGAGGCTGCCTTGCTCGGCTGCTCAACTCTCCAGAACCAACGAGCCCTGGTGACAAGAGCCCGGGCTGTCGCGGAGGCCCCAAGAGTCGCGGACTAGGGATCCCTCCTAGTGATTGTGAGGGTCGGCCCTTCAGGCACGGCCCAAGCAATACCTCTCTTGTGCAGGCGTGGCAAAAGTAAACGGAGCACGCAACTGTCTTCGAATATTTTTCACGCGTCACCTAATTGAAATTTGCAGCAGTGGTACGCGTATGCTGGTAGAAGAGGTTGGTGTACTTTCTTGTAGACAAACAACGCTTCTTCATTACCAATGGAGAAAGCGTGATTGCACTTCGAACGCAACAGCGGGCTCTGTTTACTTATGGCCGCGCCAGTACTTAGTATAAATAAATGTTTTACACTACCACCACCTTTGGCGCCCGTTTCTGGGTTTCGGGGTGTCTTCGTCGCCGTTGTCTGTTGTAATCAGCAGTGGACACCTTAGTTGCGCTTTAAGCTGCGAAACCAATGCAGCGGGAGCTTGGAAAGCAAAGGAAAAGCCCATAACTGTCCTTTTGGAAGAGTGGACGCCTCAATCGTCCTTGAAGCTATGTGGTGGTAGTGACAGATGTGCGGCGCATGCGTTGCCATTGACAACGTTGTGGTATTTGAAGGAAAGGAAGGGCCCATACTTTGCTCCATAGACATGGGGTGATGAGAGAGAGATGCATGCTGCAGGCATTAACAACGTTGTGCCATAAACCATAGGTCGCTGGCGTTCACTGTGTTCATTGGCGTTGGCATTGCCAGTGTTTTCCACTCCGATCATTTTAGGGAAAGGAAGTTGGCATAACTGGTTCCCTGGGTCAGCGGACGCCTGAATCACGCTTATATGTATGTGGGTGATGAGAGAGAGATGTGGGCTGCATGCGTTAGCGCTGATAACGGTGAGCGAGTAGTAGTAGTAGTAGTAGTAGTAGAAAACTTTTATTGAGATCTTTTAAGAGATTCGCGGATTCGAAGCCTCCGTCGTCTTTCGTGGCGCCGGCGACTTGAGGCTTCTCTTCAGCAAGGTTGGGCCCCTAGTCCAGGGCTCCACTGAGTCGCGCTGCATCAGTAGCGTGCCGCACTAAGGCCCTTTGGGCCGCGAGCTCGCTGCTGGTGAGCCGGCTCTCCCATTGCTCCGCACTCGGGAATTCGTGTTGGTGGAATGCCTTATTTCGTTCGCACTCCCATGTGATGTGGTATAGTGTGGGTGTGTCGCCGCACCAGGGGCAGTGTTAAGGCAGAAGCCTACGGCGCCCGTAGGCTAATTCCCCCCCCCCCCCCCCCCTACCGTGTCCGTCTGAAGTCGGGAGGGGTTAGGAATGGCGACAGCGGGTCGCGCGCTTCGGATGCCGTCCAAGGCTGCGGGAAAGACCGCGACCGCCTTGTCGGGGACCAAGGGGCCGACGACCCCTTGAAAGGATCCCTTGACAAACATAGAAGTGGGGGTGGGGGACAATAAGGTCGACGACTCCTTAAACCCCCGACTGTCTAGCTAAGCAGTGGCGCCTCCAGAGTCGGGCTCTGGCGTGCACTGGGCTCCGCCTACTTGTATGCGCAGTGCCACTGCAGCAGTATTGGTTGGAATTGGGCGAGAGCCGGTTTATTAAAGCTCCGCCCAATTATCGAGGGGATAAAAACCGCTGCAAACAAAGAGCGGGACGAGCGCGCCGAGTCTCAGTCTCGGCCGCTTTTCTACAGCCCTTTCTTTAAACAGCCTTTTTTGACAGCCTTTCTTTAAACCGCCTTTTTCTTAAGTTCGTTGTGTTTTGGTCTCGTCTTCAATAAATTAGTTTTTTGCTTCAGTTTTGTCGCAAGAAGTTTGGAGTTGCTGCCCCAACCGGCAACGTGTCGCCGGACGAGCGTACGATCAGACCAATCGGCCAAATCCGAACTTGGTTTTTTTTAACTGGTGCCGTGACCAGGATAGTCCGAGCGGCTTTCTGCGAGCGGTTGGAGGCAGTACCTTCCGGAAGCCTGACGTGGCAACATCTTGGCGAGAAGCCCCGGGGACCAAGATCCAAGTGAGGCGATACCCTTGCGAGAGGCCTCGGAGCCAAGACTCCACGCCAACGCCGAGAAGAGAGAGGAGCGAGACCGACGGAGTGCAAGCGCCGCGACTTCGGCGGCACCTGCGTTTGCCGACTTCGTCTGCCGGGAGCAAGTGATGGGCCTGCTGTGAGCCCTGGATGCCGGACATCATCGCCTAAGGACGCAACCTGCCGATGCTGCATAGCAAGTGCCATGATGTACAGCTGGACAGCAGAGTGAGTTGCCCCATTCTCACTTTACTTGCCTTGGGAGTGCTTGAGCCGCAAGGTTAGAATTAACCAGGGCACCATGGCAACGTTAGGTTGGCGGAGTGGATATGGCTGTGGCTATGGGTATGGCGCTCAGCGGGCACAACTGTCAGAGGCCGAGCGAGCCAGACAAAAGGAAAGAAGCGACGCGTACATTCTAGACCTCAAGCGTCAGCTAGCGATAGCCGAAGAGAAGCTACGGCAGGAGAGGAAAAGGATCGAAGAGGAGGAATGCTCAAGGAGAGCAGTATGTATACTGCCGGAGACGGCACAGTCGCAGTCGTACCCTGATCGAACGCCGATCAAGGTAGTGAGTAAAGCGGATAGCGGCAGCGGCATTCGGTCGGTTCCTTTTGAGAACCGCAAGGATGAACCTCTGGTTCCTGCAGACAGTGAAGCGATCACTAGCGCCGAGGAGCCGCCCATTGTGCTGTCAGCCACGAGTGTTGACACAGAAAAGCAGGCCTTGGTTCCCGAGGTGGAGGCGAGCTCCACAGACATTCCAGGCAAAAATTCGTCTCGTGATGAAACTGTGCAGGCCAACTCTGGCGAGGAAGCCGTACATGTTAGTAGTGGTGCTAATGGCACTGATGAGCAAAACGGTATGAACGGCTCGGCCGGCCGGGTTGCCCAGCGCGACATTTTGTTGCCAGCTGAAGCGGCAGTATGTAAAGCAGGGTGTGGCGAGAGCGGCATGGCTCAGAAAGCATCCGTAGCACAGGCTGTAGCTTCAGAGAAGCCGGAAGAACAGCTGGGTGAGCCAGACTGTTCCGATCCGAGAAACTCGGATTCAGGTAACACCGCAATGAGTATGGCGGTCGATGAAAGGAGTCTGAGCAGTGACGAAGACGACGAATTCATCTCACTCCCTGAAGGAGGCGAAGATACACCGCCGCTGATAGGGTCGAAACGCGACCCATCCTGCAATCTCCTGGCGGGTCTCCGCAGCAGGTGGATCGCAAACCTAGAGGGCAGTTACGCTGAATTGGTTGAGCTGGCCATGCCACATTCAAGAGGGCCCTCTAGGCACAATCACTTAGAGCCTTGTGCGGAGGCTTGTGCACCGTATGCGCATACGGGCGGCGGCTCCACCGCGGTAGGAGATGAGCGACCGCGGAAAGCAGGAAGAATGTGGGGATTGTGCACGCTGCGGCACGTAATGTTTACTATTACGAGAACCGATCAGGGGTTCGATCCTGGTGGCTAGCGACGAATGCCTATGTCCTCAGCCCTAGCCCACTCTGCCACTGCCAGGTCGCATAAAGCGTAAAAATGTTCCTTGGCTCGGGCACACAATGGGGCAGTGGGTGAGAGTGGGGGAACATGGGGGAACGTGGTGGACTGTGAACTCAAGTGCATTGATGTTGGACTCCTATGCTACGAGTGTTTCGACTGTTGTGGTTGCTTCTGAAAAGAAGTTAAGGAGTGTGAGTGTTGATGCATGCATCACGTGGTCTTGAACATGCTCTTTGTGCAGTTGTTAGTAGGACGCAGAAGCGCTCCTTTTTTATATTGTTCGTACAGTGCTCAGTTGAGATCCGTTTTTTTTTTGTGTGTGTGCTGTCGGGGTTTTTTTTTTTTTTTTTTGCTGTTCACGGCCGGGTCTTTGGTACTTTTGAGCGCTTTGGTATGTTGTGTGTACGGCGAGCGTCCACCCAACATTCTTGGTGGGGAGGTGTTAAGGCAGAAGCCTACGGCGCCCGTAGGCTAATTCCCCCCCCCCCCCCCTCCCGTGTCCGTCTGAAGTCGGGAGGGGTTAGGAATGGCGACAGCGGGTCGCGCGCTTCGGATGCCGTCCAAGGCTGCGGGAAAGACCGCGACCGCCTTGTCGGGGACCAAGGGGCCGACGACCCCTTGAAAGGATCCCTTGACAAACATAGAAGTGGGGGTGGGGGACAATAAGGTCGACGACTCCTTAAACCCCCGACTGTCTAGCTAAGCAGTGGCGCCTCCAGAGTCGGGCTCTGGCGTGCACTGGGCTCCGCCTACTTGTATGCGCAGTGCCACTGCAGCAGTATTGGTTGGAATTGGGCGAGAGCCGGTTTATTAAAGCTCCGCCCAATTATCGAGGGGATAAAAACCGCTGCAAACAAAGAGCGGGACGAGCGCGCCAAGTCTCAGTCTCGGCCGCTTTTCTACAGCCCTTTTTTTAAACAGCCTTTTTTGACAGCCTTTCTTTAAACCGCCTTTTTCTTAAGTTCGTTGTGTTTTGGTCTCGTCTTCAATAAATTAGTTTTTTGCTTCAGTTTTGTCGCAAGAAGTTTGGAGTTGCTGCCCCAACCGGCAACGTGTCGCCGGACGAGCGTACGATCAGACCAACCGGCCATATAAGACCTGTTTTTATTTAACTGGCAGTTTGCTCTGTATTGTGTTGGTGACAT
Source organism: Amblyomma mixtum (assembly GCF_055824585.1). NCBI lineage: Eukaryota > Metazoa > Arthropoda > Arachnida > Ixodida > Ixodidae > Amblyomma > Amblyomma mixtum. The sequence continues at coordinate 115,721,403 of NC_143021.1, forward strand.
CTTGTTATAGATGTACAAGTTGGGGAAGGAGTTTGTTTGTAGCCTACGCCAGCCGACTGCTTCCTCCCTCGTGAGGGCTTTGTGTGGTGGTGGGTACTTGAATCTAGTCCCCCTGCATAGTTGTAATGTCTCTGTGTATCCCCCCTGGCATGCTAGTAGCTGAAGCTCCAGAACATCTGACATGCCTGCTCGGTATGTAAGCCCTCGAGCTAGGCTGTCTGCTCTTTCGTTCCCCGCTACGCCTGCGTGGCCTGGGACCCAGATTATGTGTTTTATGGGTGTCTTCTCAGCAGAGGCTGCTGCCCCACTGATTATCCTGAGGGCCATGCCGCTAATTCTGCCCTTCGTATAGTTTTTACACGTGTCTTTCGAGTCTGTTAAGATGTTTAGGGATCGGCCTTTCCTATAGCCTTCTGCTACCGCCAGCGCGACGGCAATTTCCTCGGCCTCCGTTATGCCCACGACCTCCACTGAGGCGCATGTGGCCATGTCTCCTGTGCTATTAACTACCACCGTAGCGGCTAAGCGCTTCCCTGCATGTACGTACATGGAGGCGTCCGTATAGACTGTGTTCTCTGATTGGCCTAGCCTCCTTTCTATCTGCTCGGCCCTTGCTTTTCGTCTGTCCTCGTGTAGGTTAGGATCCATGTTTTTATGCAGGGGTCCTACATTAAAGGTCTTTCTAAGGTCGTCCGGTACGTCCGCGTATCTGTCTACCAGTCCGCACGTGTTCCGACCCAACCTTCTCAGGAGCGCCCTTCCCGTAGAGGAGCCTCTGAGACTGATGAGTTGTGCCCCCAATTGAGCCTCGGCAAGCTCATCGAAGGTATTGCTGATTCCGAGTTGGAGTAGCTTCTCGTTTGATGCGTTTCTGGGCAGGTGTAGAGCAATCTTGTATGCCTTCCTGAGAATACAGTCGGCTTGCTCTCGCTCCGCCTTTGTTGTTGCGTGGTAGGGCAAGGAGTACATAACTCTGCTAACGATTAGGCTGTTGACGAGTTTGAGGGTATCTTCTTCTTTCATCCCGTACCTTCTCTGAGAGACTCTACTGATCATTCTGCCAACCTGCTCCGCGGCTCTTCTCAGCAGGCTGATAGTATGGCTGCATTTTCGGCTGCTCTGCAGCCACATGCCTAGGATTCGTACCATGTTCTGTTCTTGGATCAGTTGCCCTCTAGAACTACTTCCAGCGAGGCTTTGGTAGGATTTCTTCCGATCCTGATGATTTCCGACTTCTCCGTCGAACATCTCAGGCCTCTCTCCCTGACGTAGGTCTCTACGCAGGTCGCAGCTTCTTGTAGTCTGTCTTGCTTCTCCCCTAACGATCCTTGGGTGACCCACACCGTGATGTCGTCGGCATACATCGCGTGTTGGATGCCCGGGATTTCCTTGAGTCGTCTTGCTAGCCCGATCATCGCCATATTGAACAGGACGGGCGATATCACGGAGCCTTGGGGTGTTCCTTTGCAAGGCGTGGTGAAGACGTCGCTTCTCAGCTCGCCTAGTCCCACGGTCGCTGTTCTGTCGCTCAGGAAGGCCCTGATGTAGTCGTGGGTTCTTCCCCCGCAGTTGGTGTTGTTGATGCCTTCCATGATGGCGGCGTGGCTCACGTTGTCGAAGGCTCCCTTTATGTCGAGGGCCATGACAACGGTTTCGCCACTTCTCGGCATTTTCTCGAGTACTTCCTCCTTGAGTTGGAGTAGTACGTCCTGCGTAGACAGGTGGGCTCTGAACCCGTACATGCTGTCTGGGTACAGTTGGTTCTTCTCTAGGTGCGACTGGATCCTTTTTGTGATTACTTTCTCGTACATCTTGCCCAGGCACGACGTGAGGGAGATCGGCCTGAGGTTCTCGACCTGGAGTTTCTTGCCTGGCTTCGGGATCATTACCACTACCGCGTGTTTCCACTCGGCCGGCACTGTTCCTTCTTGCCAGAGCTTGTTGAAGTAGGCTGTGAGCTGATCTATGGCTCCATCGCTGAGGTTTCTTATGAGCGAGTTCTTGATTCTGTCCGCCCCCGCTGCTGTGTTTTTTGTTGCCGACCTGATCGCCTCGACGACTTCCTCTCTCGTTATGGGCCGATCCATGGTTGGAGTCTCTTCGCCCTGGTACACTTCTTGGTAGCTTTCGACCTGGTCTCTGCCGTAGCATTTGACCCGGACTTCCTCGAGTAGCTGTTCGTCCGTGCCCGTGTACTGGTGCACCAGCCTCTGAATCGATTTGCCGCTTTCTGATTTGTTCTTGCTCGGGTCCATGAGGGACTTGAGGATCTGCCACGTCCTGGCCGTGCTGAGGGTGCCGTTCAGCGCGTTGCTGAATTGCTGCCATCCTTGCCTAGCCAGCTGCGTTGCATACTCCTCCGCTTGTTTAGTTATTTCGGCTATTTTAATATTTAGCTTCCTATTGAACTTCTGTCTTTTCCAATGCTTGGTGAGCCCGCGTCTCGCCTCCCATAGCTTGAGGAGCCGCTTATCCACCTCCGGAGTTTGTTCGGTTCTATCCACCTCTTTAGTATAGAGTTCTTGGATCTGTCTGAGTTGCTGGCTCCACTCCTCCGCAGATACAATGTCGCCCTTGATCTGCTTGCAGTGTGCTCTGAAGGCGTCCCAGTCCGTTAGGCGGACCTTGCCTATTTTCCGCTTGATATTGTTTGCGGTTGTGCTGATCCTTATTATGTGGTGGTCGCTTCCAAGGTTCTTGAGCAGGTTCTCCCATTCTGCTTGTCTGGCGCCCCTTACGAAGGTTAAGTCAGGGCACGTGTCTGGACTGACGCTGTCCCCCGTCTAGTTGGGTGGTGTTCGTCGGTTAGCAATTCGCACTCTGCCTGTTCTGCTGCAGCGCAAATGCCACGTCCCTTCTTGTCGTCTTTATTGTAGCCCCACCTCGGGCTCTTGGCGCTGAAATCACCTGCTATTACTAGGGTGTTGTTCCCCGCTAACTTTTTCGCCTCCGTAAAGAGCCTAATAAAGTCCCCATCTTTCTGTCTGGGCGGGCTGTATAGGTTTATAATATAAGTGCTTTTAGATCGTGCTTTCTTTTTGGGGATTATCTCCGTGATCACGTGTTCGATCCGGGTGTCCTCTATTTCGTTATGTGCTATGGCTACTACTTGTTTGGTAATGAGAGTTGCCTTACGGCCATTTTCCTGACACGTGTAGCCCCTAAGCGTAGGGGTGCACTTTGTTTCCTGTAGCATAATTACGCCTCGTGGGGTTCCTCTGGCATAGATGAATTGCTGCAGGAGGCCTTGTTTTTGCCTGTACCCCCTGCAGTTCCACTGCCACATCTCTAATTGTTGGAGGAGGCGTTCTGCCATGATGGGTTACCATTGTTTGCGTTGGGGGTTTCTGTGCCGAACCTGCGTTCGTTAAGTAGTCTGTCTCTAGCATCATTGGTTATTCTCTGTGTGTTTTGGCTCTTGATGTGCGTCCTGACATTCTGTTCTAACAGGGCAAACTTTTGTTGTCCCTGCTGCATTTCGCTTTTTAACTGCTGCATCTGCTCTTGCATCTGCCTCTGCATATTCATCATGAAGGTTTTAAGCTCATCGTTGGAGGTCCCTCCCTCGTGGTGTTGTTGCCCCGTCTCCATCGCCCTAGCTCTGAGTCCTAGGCGGTGCATAGCCTGTCCTCGATTCACGTAGTTCTCTGATAACCTCGCTTAGCTGCTTCCTAAGCTGCTCAAGTTCAAGTTTAAGTGCCTTATTTTCCTCCGCTAGCTGTTTCTCGCGTGCGGTTTGTGTGTTGTTTGTGTTCGAGTGCGGAGCAAAGAGTGATTTGGGAGGGCCGTCTCCCCAGCTCACCTTAACGCCGCCGCTCTTCTTCTTTTGCTGTTGCTGCCCTTGCGTCTGCTTCTGCTGTTGCTTGCCGTTGCCGCCCAAGGGTGGGAAGGACTCGTCCCTTTCGGATCCCCGGCTCTGGCTCCGGTTCCGGCTGCCCCCGCGGCTGCTCCGGCCCGACTCCTGACTCTCGTCACGAAACCATCTTGATTTTATTCCCCGGCTGCGGCCCCGGCTACGGCGTTGCTGCTGCAGGGGGCCCCACCGCAGCTCGCTCGCCGACTTGAGTCGCTGTTTGCAGTCTCTCGTGCCCGCCACGTGGTCGCCGCCACACAGCAGGCATTTGGGTGTGCATTGGTGGTCTGCCGCCGGGTTCTGGAGTCCGCACTGTCTGCAGGCCCTAGTCTCCGGATTCGGGCAGACGTCCATTCGGTGCCCCTGTTGGCCGCAGGTGTAGCATACCTGCCTCGTGGGCCGGTACGCGTAGCACCAAAATTCTCCGCTGTGGTAGAGAACTTGCTTCGGGAGGGTGGGACCGTCGAAGGTGATGACGGCCGTGCTGGATCTCCCGAGCATTCTGGCTGTTAGGATCTTCACGCCTTGCGTGCGAACTCTGAGGCTTGCCTTGAGTTCCTCGGTCGAAGTCTCCGGATCCACTCCGTGGATCACCCCGCGTAGCGTGCCTTCCGGCGCCGCCACGTGTGCGTTTACGGCGTAGTTCTTGCCTCCGAAGCTCAGCTGCTTGATGCGCATAATCTTCTTGGCCGCTTCTTCGTTGCTGGTGCTCACAATTATGATGTTCGATCCATTGCGCAGCCGGATGATCAGGTCTTCTTCCTTACATCCCCGCTCGGTAGCCGCGACTACCGCCCGCGCCACGTGGTGTTGGTGCAAGTCTCTGACTGCGAGTCCTCTCGGCCGGAGGACGATTTTAAAGTCGTCTCTGGGGAGCGGAGGCAGGCGTCGCCTCGGCGCTCCCTCCCTCTCGTTCTTCTCCGCCGCAGCTGGCGCGCCAGCTGCGTTCTTCGTCGCCCCTGAAAAAGGCGCGCAATCTAGGCCGTTTCCCACCAAAACTTGCTGCTTGCCGCCGCCATCTTGGCGTTTCCTTTGTTTCTTCGACATGGCGACTATCCAGTCGTCTTCTTTTTCTCTGTCGATTCCGCTTACTTGTGAGCGTTGGATCGGTGAGGTGCTGCTTCCCGGGGCTTGGATCCCTGCTGCAGCGAGGCCGTCTCGGTCTTGCTGCATGTGGGCCACTTCGATGGTGTCGTGGAAGTCTTCTTCCATGTTTTCCTGGGATTCAGCCGGAAATCTTGTCGGTACTAAGGTCACGGGTTGGTCGTAGCTCGGATTTCTCGTTCGGGACATCGCTCCGATGCGTCTTCACCGCGGGCCGAAGCCGGGAAGGCCGCGGAGCCCCGTACTTAACGCCTTGCCGACCACGTGGGAACTTCAAATGCCGATAAAATCCGAAAAAATGGACCCACCGGCTTGAAATTGGTATCCTCGTGGTCCTCTTCACTTCCGACGTCGATTCCGACCAAAATTTCGGTACTCCGATGGGATTAACCGGGTCAAAGGACCCCAAAATCACGGTGAGCGAACTCTCGCGATCAACCGTTAACTGCCACGTCCCAGGGCGGCAGACTTTGTGGGTATTGAAATGTACATATAAAGACAAACAGGAATTTCTTCCCACTTATGCGGAAGAACATCCCGTTCCTCTCTCTCGTGACGCCTCCCTCGGCTGTGACAACCTCGAGAAATACTTGCCTCGTTTTCGAGAGCCAGGCCTTGAGGCAGCAAGTGGACCATATATCCATTTCTCCGACCACAAAACTTCCTTCATGGCAATCAAGAATTGTTAGTGGAGTGTTTATTGAAGAAGGATAATGTGTGAAAAATAACAAGTTGTCTGTAAATGTACATAGTCTTGCTCGAATTCATTGCCTGAATCCATCGCAAAGCTGGAACAGCTCATTAGCTGCTCTCAAATTTCGCATTAGGAAGTAACGTAATCATGGGCAGTTATTTGGTTCTTGGTTTTTGAGGAAAGGAAATGACGCCGCAACAGTCTGACACATCTCGGTCTAGACTGCGATGATTTTGAGGAAAGGAGGGGGCATAACTGGCTTCTTGAGTCAGTGGACGCCTCAATCACGCTTTGAGGTATGTGTCGGTGGGGAGAGAGAATGATGTGGGCTGCACACAAGGTTGTCTCGGACACGCGGCGCTTCTCACCAATACATTTTTGTGCCCGGCAGCACTAAAACATTTCGACCCCTCCTTTAAGGCAGCTGCCCGCACTGTAGTGCGGTGTCTTCTGACACCTATCACATGGTGTGGGCCTGCCCCTCCAACCCGGCTATTCCCCCCATCCCCAACCCAACCCGGGAGGACTGGGAGGCGACCCTGCTCGGCTGCCACGACTTTCAGGCCCAACAAGCCTTGATCGCGCGAGCCCGGGCGGCGGCCACCGCCACTGGGGTCCCATACTAGGGACCTCCACCTTGTGCTTGTAAGGATCGGTTCCTTACGGGCTGATCCAAACATACCTCCGGTCCCTTTTTAATAAATGTTTTCACCACCACCACCACCAGCAACTGGCCGCAGCGTTCATGGGGTGAGCAGTCTCTCGCGATCATTCATTAACTGCCACCTGCCAGGGTGGCAGGTTTGGTGCGCTGCCTACCCCGTGTCTCTAGAGTCTCTGAAGTGCTGTGTCTCGGAAGCTTTCGCCAGAACGACCAGGGTTAACTTAGCTAAGCCGCAGCTATTTTTATCTCTTGCTGCAGCGAGAAGGTGTAAGCTGCTGGGTCAGCCCTGTAATGACGGAAGCTGCCTGAGGTGCCGAGAACAAAACCAGAAAACAGTGCTTTGCCTTGTGAATTACAAAAAAAGTAAAGAATATGGTGAGAATTCTGAGATCACAGTAATTTAGAGGAAGAGCTCGTAGGTGACACAGAAAACTGCTTTGAAATGAGCCAGGTGTTGCAGGTTAAAATTAACGGGTCCAAAATATGATTACAGACGCATGAGAAAAACAGCGCTTGAATGCCCTTCAAATATTTGTCTAGACCACCAGGGTCCGGTTGGCCCCTAATCATATCAACGCGCTACTAATTGGTCAAGAAAAGGGCTGAGCCAAAAATCGCGGAAATAATCCAGATAACAACCGCTTAGCGCCTTATAATCATAATTCTAATGGACTATAGTAGGCCTTGTTACACCCCACAGCAGAATAAATCGGATTTTGTTACCTTGCCTTGATGTAAGTGGACGAATGAATGATTTCAATGTATTGTACACCGCCGTCAATTTTGTTTCCAAATACGCAAATTATACGTGAGCGCGCCATTAATACTTCCTTGAGGCTCCTGAGATCGCAACAAATGAGACCAAATTTGCGGACATAGATTACTCTATAGGGACACCATTTTCATGCTTTGCAATGAGTTTTATTCTCTCAATGTAGCTGTAAACATGTCCTGAATTCTGGCTTTGGCGGCGGCTGCAAAACAGAAGTAATTAAAGCCAGACGGCAGGCTTCTTTGCATTTTGCTATGAAAAGCATGGTTTGCTCATTGCTGTCATTGAGAGGCGTGTTCTAGTTTTCCACTCCTGCCATAGAAGCACATGTTTGCACTTTATTTTGGGCTACACCATCAGGATAGGCTGGATTTGGTTTTGTGTAATGGTCGACGTTGCCATAAATGCAACGCTACATGCTATTTTCGAGGCTGCTTGGTCCTGTGGTGCCGCAGTCAGGTCACAAAACAAGTCACCCCGACAAGCAGTGCCCTTCATATCTTAATGAGGCCTAATGCTTTCCTGGGACGAAAAAGCGTTCTAAAATGCTTTTGGCTTGGACGCCCTTGCATTCTCGCAAAAAATGCTAGCAACTGTCTTTTCTCAAGCGCGTGAAATAGCTTATCTGTAGGAAGAATCGTCAGTGGAGTGCATATTGCAACCGCGAAAACGACGCAGGACGAAGGGAGGAAAGCACAGGACAAGACGCGGAACTTCAACTAAAGTTTACTACAGCAAAACCACATTTATATAGGAATCGTAATCACACCTGATAAACAGCCGATACCATCAAATAACACAGGCACCTGGGCGCGCGTGGCACAAGTTATAATCTAGATAGTTAAATTCTTTCCTGAATAGAGATGCTGAAGTGGAGCTGATGCAACGGTCATTTTCTTTTTTTATGCCGTAGGCTTTGAAAATTTCCCTGCTAGCTGGGTCGTCAATTTTTTCAAGACAATTGTGTCGCGGAACCTAGGCGGGCAATTACTACAATGGCGACAATGTTTTGCCAGTTCCCCGCCACCCGCCAATGATTCAACAGCGGCGCGATGCTCCTGAAGTCTGACATTCAGGCAACGTCCAGTTTGCCCTAAGTAACAATTCCCACATGTGAGGGGTATTTTGTACACCACCCCAGTTTTGTAGGAACGAAGCTGTCTACGTGCTTAGTGCGGCACTCCTTCTTTTTGCCACTTCCCTGAACCATATTGCACATGCCAGAAAGAATCGTCATGTGTATTAAGCATTCATAATTACATTTCAGGGATTTCAGAGCCTCAGCCCATGATTGATGATTATAATATTGATAGCTGTCTCATAAATTAACTTATTCAAGTTGATGATGAAATAAATTTCTCAACAGCTACTATTTCTCTGAGGATGCTTTTGGTTATTGAGTGTTTTTCAGCACCGGTGAACAAGTTTATACCTTCTGTACCTCTTACCTGAGGAGAATATTGTCACGTTGTAGTGACGGCAGTCCAGTGGTCAGGAAGACACCAGCCAGTCTTGGAAACGAAGCTCTTTATTTGGGCTGACTTGCGCCCGCAAAATAACTGAATCACTCGGCGGCGGCGTAAGAAACAAACGTGCTCGTCGGTCGTCGAACTACGAATGCCCGCTGCTCGCGGCATCGTTCAATTTAAAGCCGGCAAGGAAACTTCCAGATAGCAGGACAAGATCATCTACAGTAATCTGGAAAAACCTAGATGCAGCCTTTCATGGCTGCGATTAATCGAGATTAGACTGGTCGCTTCTCGAACACGAACAAAAATGATAATAGCCCTTTCCTGCAGCCTTGAGCGTGAACGAACAAACACTACAATGATACGTGGCATTACCCCCCTTCCAAAGAAGCATCGTCTCGATGCTTTAAAATGAAATTAAACACGAAGAATGCAAACTTCGAGTCCTTTAGCGTCTTAAGGGCAGTGCTAAGAGCTTCAAGTCTGGCCGTGTCATCGTCGTCGTCGGTGTTGTCGTAGTTGTCGTCGTTGTTGTCGTCGCGGTTGTCGTCGTGGTTCTCGTCGCGGTTGTCGTCGTAGGGATCGTCGTCGTCGTAGGGGTCGTCGTCTTCGTAGGGGTCGTCGTCTTCGTAGGGGTCGTCGTCTTCGTAGGGGTCGTCGTTGTCGTAGGGGTCGTCGTGGTCGTAGGGGTCGTCGTCGTCGTAGGGGGCATGGTCTTCCGTTTTCGTCGATGGAGGGTCTCAGTTCTTGCGCTCAGAAGCAACCTCACCTCCAGAGGCTGCTTTATTCAGTTTAACCTTCGGGCGCTGGGGAAGCGTCCACGCACTGCGTAGCCTCGGCTAGGAGATACTTAGCGCGGTGACGATGGCGACGGAGAACGCGACAGGCGGCTCGGCGATGAGTATCCTTCCCGACGCAAAAAAATCCTCGATTTCGGCTGGACACTGGCCGGGTCGGGGTCGTGGGGCATCATAAGGAAACCCTCGGATGCCCACTCTCTTGTATGGGCAGTACCGGAGAATGTGACCGGCTTCTCCGCAGTGGAAGCATTGTGGGCGGCGCTGGTCGGGTGTTCTCCACTCGACGCATTTCCTCGGCCGTGTACGACGCTCGTAGGACGGGCGAGTTGGCGCGAGAGGGCGGCGCTCCAGCGCAGCTGGCTAAGGGCGATATGGGCTTGGGTCCCGTCGTCGAGGTACAGGACGGCGCACTGCTGCGGCGTAGGTCATGGCTGGAGGCTCCAGAGGCTGCGTGGTAGACTGGAGTCAGGTCTTCCGGCGAATAACTCAGAGGGCTGGCGTCACGACTTGCAGGGGTTGTCCGGTACCTGGAAGGCTACCCAGCACCTCCACCAGATGTCACGTTGTAGTGACGGCAGTCGAGTGGTCAGGAAGACACCAGCCAGTCTTGGAAACGAAGCTCTTTATTTGGGCTGACTTGCGCCCGCAAAAGAACTGAATCACTCGGCGGCGGCGTAGAAAGAGAAGTTTATTTTTTCTGTTTTAACATAGAAAATACAAAACAAAACAGATGAACTTAATTCTCTGATCAGTCAAGCACATGCGCAGTGACGCAGCACTGAGCACGTCAGTAATGCAGTAAAAATGCCGATACTCGACCGCCGCGCAGGACGATAAAGTATGTCGACCATTTGCGCAAGAACTCGGCCTCGCTCATTGACAGAGCGTCCATGCATGCTTGTTCAAAGAGGCGCGTGCGCAGGCGCTGCAACATTGGGAACATTGTTCTTTGCGGACGCCCATTTAAGGATGCCACTCCACGCTGCCGCCACAAAACGAACATGCCGACACACAAGAGCATATTTGTGAACAGTTCGCGTGAACTAGTGCGCGCTTCGAGGCGGGTTAAAAACATGCGTGACACTAATGTCCAAAAGGTGCGCGCAACTACACACTCAAACATTGCGTGCTGCAAAGTTTCAAGCAGACCGCACTGCGGGCATCGGGCGGAGGGCGCCACGCCCCACGCCGCAAGGCGGTCTCTTGTGGGCAGGACCCGCCAGCCTCGCAGCCAGCCGAAGTCCCTGACATCTGCAGGAAGCGTAGCGGAGGTCAGTTGGCGCCAGCGTGCCCGTCTCGTTTTCTGGAGTTGTTCGCGGGTCAGCGCAGCGACCGTTAGTGCTTCACACATTCTGGAGGGCGGGGTTTCATCAACATCCAGATCGGGCACGCTGGCAGTCAACGACGTCAGTGTGCGACGCACATTAACGAAAAATGCCGGCGGCTGCTCGGCTGTAGGGCCAACCACGTGTTGTGAAAAAAACACGTTACGCGCTGTACCCAGAAAGTATGTGAGGAGTGTTCTCCCGGGATAGTCTGGGTTGCGTACAAGATCTCGTACTCCTCGCAAGGCGAGCACATTGCACATGGTGCGGATACAAGGTATACCAAACCCACCCATGTACGATGGAAGGCGCATGAACATTCGTGACACAAGTTCGGTTTTGCCCGCCCAAACGAAAGAGCCACAGGCCGAGGTTAGCCTGCGCGCAAACGTGCGCGGTGGGTTTGCGACGCGGGCGACAAAAAAACATGCGGCTAGGATTGTGGACTTAACTATATAGCAGCGCTCTGCCATTGAAAGGCGGAAAGTTGACGCCACCGAGAGGCGTTTCTCAGCGTTCGTGCGGAGGTTAGTCCAGGTTTCGCGGGCTACTTCTCCGCTGGCGAGGAATACTACTCCCAGGACTTTCACTCCCTGCACCCACTCCACCTCGCCCGCAAGGTTCGGTGTGAAGGTGCCAAACCTTAGTGCCTTGCTTTTTCCCCTGTTCAATAGGGCCCCAGATATCTCGCTGTACTCGAGAAACAGCCGCGAAAAAGCGGCGTAGCTATCCTCGTCCTTGAGGAAAAGCGACACGTCATCGGCGTAGGCCGATACCTTGATTTGGCCCTGGCCAGGCAGAGGGAAGCCACGTATGGATGGGCTGTCGTTAATGCGCCGGATGAGTGGATCCAGGCACAACACGAAGAATGTTGGGGAGAGAGGGCATCCTTGCCTTATGCCCCTGGTGACTGAGAAGGGAGCGCTCTGGTGGCCGTTTACGGAGAGACGAGCGTTCAGGTCTGCGTAAAGTAAGCGCAGCCTGCTGACAATTTGCGGAGGGAATCCGAAAGCTTCAAGGACTCCGAACAGATACGAGTGTTCCACCCGATCGAATGCTTTCGCCTGGTCTAGTGAAACAAAGCACCCGCTGAAGCCCGTCCTGCTGGCAAATGTGAACAGGTCTCTAGTGAGTGCCAATGCATCAAACACAGAGCGGTCAGGGACGCTGCTGGTTTGAGCCCGGTGGATTAGGTGAGGTAGGATCGTCCGCATTCTTGTGTTCAGTAAAGATGTGACTATTTTGTAATCTGCGTTTAAGAGGCTTATGGGCCGCCATGCTTGCGGGTCGGAGGGGTCACCGCCCGCTTTCGGAATGAGTATGATGCGACATTCGCGGAAAGAGTTTGGACGTAAACCATCCGCGAGGAAGCCGTTGACCATCTTCAGGAGCGCTCCTTGGATCTCGTAAAAAAAGTTTGAATAAAAACTTGTTGGAATGCCGTCTGGACCGGGGGCAGAGGCTGCATTCATACTCTGCAGGATGGCGTGCAGCTCTTGGCTTGTGGCTGGTGCGCAAAGGTTTTCATGCAACTCTCCAGCTACTCGTGGCAAGTTTCCAAAAAAACTTTGTAGAAGCCCGTCATAACCATCTTGAAGATGTAGCCAACTGTCCGTAGAAAACAAGTTCGAAAAGTGGCTTGCGAAGATCGTGCAGATATCGGCCGTGGTTTTGCTTTGGGTGCCGTCTGGGAGTGTCACGAAAGGCACAGTAGCGGGAGCGAATTCCTCTGCCGTGCCTGCGCGTACGTGTCGTAGCACAGCCGGGTCTGATATCGGCCGCCCGAGCTGGTGTGCACGACTAGCTGCCCGTGATGACTGGCAGAGCAACACGTGGTAACGTGCTTTAAGTAGACTCAGGTAATCGCTCATGGCAAAGGTTAAGGGTGCTCCCCTTTGCACTATACGGATGCGCTTGAGGGTGTCATTCAGTGCATGAGTTACCCGGCGTCTGCGGTCTTGACCGGCCGCCACCAGAGTTGCCTGCCAACGAGCCTTGAGTGTGTCCCATGAATCAGTCGCAACGAAGCTCTTGCACGATGCTGCCAACGCCGTACGCAGCGATGCCACGCTTTCCGGGTCCGCCAGTAGGCTCGTGTCCATGCGCCACGTAACAGTACGTGGGGTGTCCTCACCAAAGTCGAGCCTGACTGACAAGGGGTGGTGATCGGAAATCACCGGCGTGCCTGCAGGGAACGCGAGAACTTCGCAGCTAACGACAAAAGAAGCGAGCTCTGGTGGAAAATAGAATTTGTCTATCCGACGCGCTGACTGTGCTCTCTCAAACGTCGCTCCAAAGGCATCCCCGTGAAGCTGCACCCACGCGTCAGACAAGCGGAACTGAGTCACGAGATCGCGGAGCGCGGGGGCACCGCAATAACGGCGACCGTGACCCTGTCCGCGGACGTCACGGTCGATGTTAAGTACACAATTGAAGTCACCGACGATGAAAGTGGGGTAGGGATCAAGGAGGAATGAGTCGAGGCGCTCAAAAAAATCAGAACTACTAGTCCGCCGTGCTGGCGCATATACAACCAACGCACGTACCCGCCGCTGGTTTAGTGTGAAGTCGACCGCAAGAGTGCGGCCGTCCAGCCCGAAAGTGCAATGAGCACCCGCGCGCAGGCAGGGGTTTACAAAAACGACACCAACACCGCACATATGAAAATCAGTCAACGAAAAATAAGCAAAAACAGAAAACCGGGTGGTGAAATTCAGCACATCAAGTGAAGTACGGAAGTTGCATTCCTGTAAAAACAGGATGTCGACGCCCCTAGCCCTGGCAAAGTGCATCACCTCTCTCTGTCTATCTACGGATTGAAATCCCCGAACATTCAGGGAGAGGAGATGCACAACCGCCATGACTGCCAAGAGCACCGACGGCATAGCATACAACCTAAAGAGCGCTGCCATGGGCGGCGCTTGGCGCGCGCGGCACTTTTTTGCTAGAACGTTCGTTAACAGTCCCTTCGGATTCCGATGATTGGGGGTGGGCACGTTTGAAGTCTGGTCGGGAAAAGTCCATGTTTTCGGGGTCGTCGGCGCTTGTGGCCTCGCTCACCGGTTGCTGCGTGGTCTTGGCGACGCTCGCAGCTGAAGCCGATGCCGACGCCAGGGTCGCCGATGGGAGGGTGTGGCTGGCTGGTGACGGGAAGCGCGCGTCGTCCGCACCTCCAGGAGTCGTCTTTCCTGACACCTGGCCGCACGTCAAGTCGCCTGTCAGGCGAAGCGGCGTGACTTTGTCCGGTACGTCCACCAGGTCGCCCGACGCCACGCTCGACTCATCGCCGCTGCTGCTCTCGGTGTTGAAGGAAGCTGTGCGGGCTAGCGGCGGCAAGGGTTCCGCGAAAACAGCACCGAACGGCTCCACCTCGTTTGAAGGCGTCCCCTCGAGCTGCTCCTTCACGGGCACCTCCGTCGCGGGGGTGGGCTCGGGCTCCCTCGGGCTGCTGGTCGTAGGGTCCGCGTCGGCAACAGGCGCCCGGACAGTTGGTGTGCTCCGCGTTTCTGCGACCACGTTGTCCTTGCTCGGTTCCTTTCTCGAGGCGGCGGCCGCCGCATAGGACCGTGGTCGCAGGCAGTCCGCTGTGGCGTGGCTTCCACCGCAGCGCCTGCAAGCCGCTCCGCATCCGGCCGTGTCGTGGCCGAACACCTCGCAGCGAGCGCACCGCGGCGTTCGACACGCCGCGCCGATGTGGCCGTCCTGCCCGCAGCGGGAACACACCTTCCGGACGCCTCGGTAGTCAAACATGACGCGGTGGCCCTGGACGGTCAAGAAGTTCGGCACCGCCTGCTTCATCTCGATCCGGACCACGCGCGTCCCGTTGCCGACGTGACGACGGCCCTTGAGGACGGGATGGGTGATGTCAAGCACCTTGCCGTAGGAGCTCAGTGGCGCCGCCAGCGCCGCGTCTCCCACGAACAGCGGCACACGAAAAGCCGTCACGTGGACCATGGCAGGACCCACGCAGGCTACTGGGACGGAAGTGCCGTTCACGTTGAAGGCGCCTTCCACGAGCATCTTCTCCGCCGCCGCAGCCGAGGCCATGGCGACGCAGAACTTCATGCCTCCATGGTGCTGGAGGCTCTCTAGCCCTTTCGGGCCGACAACCAACTCGATGCCGTCGACGATGTCGTCAGCTGTCGCGTCGGAAGTAACTGTAAATGAAAAACAGTGCGCCTTTGGGGGCGGCGCACGGAACACGGGAGGGGCAGCAGGTCCCGGGCCTCCCATGACGTCACGGGTGGCCGGCTGGGCTGCTGCTTGCACGAACTTCACGCAGTTTGCCCGAGCACCGGCAAAGGCACGGCGCCTGGGCGGGGGAGGCTGGTTGCGGAACCTCCGGGTCGCAGTGGATCCGGGGCCCGCCTGCACTTGTCGATGAAACTTCTCAGGAAGCCAGCGCCGAAAAAAACCTTCGCTGGGTCTGGACGAGCTCGGGCAGCAACAGGCGTGCTCGGCGGTCGTCGAACTACGAATGCCCGCTGCTCGCGGCATCGTTCAATTTAAAGCCGGCAAGGAAACTTCCAGATAGCAGGACAAGATCATCTACAGTAATCTGGAAAAACCTAGATGCAGCCTTTCATGGCTGCGATTAATCGAGATTAGACTGGTCGCTTCTCGAACACGAACAGAAATGATAATAGCCCTTTCCTGCAGCCTTGAGCGTGAACGAACAAACACTACAATGATACGTGGCAATATCTTAGAAGCAATACGTTTGCCACCCGCTTAAGGTTCAGAAATTCTCGGGATTGTTTACAAGCAGATGCCGAAGGTGAAAAGAAGAGAAATATGACTTCGGTGATAACAAGCTTGCAGCGCACGGGTACCAAAGCCACCTTTTATTTTCCTGGAAGAAGGGTACAGCTATGGAAGCTGCATGCAGCGATTCAGAAATCCTGCTGGGTGGTCGTTGGATGTATTCTTCACCACGTTGAGGAATTCATTGAAGGCACGCAAGAACCTGAGTGTAGTCCAGTTGGCAGGCACCAGATCCTTTGGTATAACAGGGGTTTTACATTTCTTGGTGCGTTTGTTATCGTTCACAACATGATAAACAGCCATGCCGTAATCAAAGGCGGACATGTCGTTCCAAGCGTTGCACACCTGCAGGGGAGACGAAAGAATGTTCGCATCAAAAAGCGTGATGAATTGTAACAAAGGAAAATAAATAATTCTGGTGATGGTAGTTGCTCTTTAGAGCTTAAGTAAGATCAAAGAAACAATAAGTTCTTTCAAGGCTCACATACATTGTAGTTGTGTCGGTCAAGCTGAAATTCTTGAGTCACTTATTCATATTGGCTCCAGTCTTAAAAAAATTTCTTACATTTGCTCGGAGCGATAAACAATGAAGATGGTGCACGACAGAAAGCTAGGATGCGAAAGGGTGCGCATATTCGGAGAGTATTTATTCCCCATGTGCTACTATGTAAATGCTCTTAATTTTTAAACTTTCATTAAATTCTGATAAGACAATAAACACAATTGTGCCAACCTGTCAAAAATAATATAGCTTGCTACGTTTTACTTGCCGCAAGTAAGCACTTTAGAGTTCAAAAGCTTGCGTTTCTGGTAAGTGAGGCTGGGAGCGGCTGATTTCAGTGTTGTGCTTGAAATGTATTTAGCTTCCATTTTGGGCAAACCGAGGCGGATATCGGTTGTACGCCAAACATGTCACCATATCCCCTGTAAGACTTAGAGCATTTTTTTCAGAAAAGTAGGTAGCAAAAAGAAAAACTTCTGCAATAAATTTACACACAAGTGAGGTTAAAACCAGACCCGAGAGGAGCATGCCAGCTGCTTAAGCGATACTGTTAGACCATTCGGTCATCGCCGTAGGCTGTGACACGTTTTGAGCTGCGGAGTGTAAGTCGTCTTCGCCACTTTTTCAGCGTTCGTTCTGGGATTCCGGGTCAAGCGGGTTAATTTAGTGAAGAGATGGTAAGGAGTTTCATAAGTCGCCAACAAAGGTAATATCAAACCTCAAAGGAAGGAGAGAAAACATTCAAAGGAACCTCTATGGGAAATCCATAGTGGTTAAGAGCTACGGTGGCGCTGTGCCTTTGCACTGCGCAAAGTATTTGGATGAGTCACTTCCCAGCATTAGCACATCTTATTACGAGTCGTTTTACGCACCACTGCTGCTGCCGATGCTACTTAGGTGAGTTATTGTTTAATTTCGATGGTTTTCTCAGCGATGCCTCTTTTGAGAACATGTCGCAATGTTTTGCCTGCCAGGAGGATGTGAATAATAAAGATATTGCCACGCGGCTAACGCGCCGTGCGGCCTCCGCGCTGAGTCGAAGACGACGACGAAGTGGCGGTGGGCTCTCGAGGCGCGCTAGCTGTGTTCTGTGTCCTGGCACCTGGCTCTACAATAAAAAGAAGGCTCCTAGTCTTGGGTTCTTCCCGACGCCTACCTTCACGGCTCGTCTGGTCGTGACATTGGTGGAGGTGCAACCGATGCTCCCTACTCCTGCAGACGACTCGACGCGCCCGCCTCTTGTGACCATCCCTGTCCATCGTGCCAGCCGGAGGCTCAGAGGCCTGTCCCCCGAGGCCCTCCCTTTTGACGGCACGCCCTCGACTACCATCTCCACTCATGGCGATGCCAATGCCCGCCCTGCCTACGATTGTCGCTTTAGCCAGCCCTACCTACCTCACCCTTCAGACCTCACGAACGCTTAAGCCCTTCTACGGTGACCTGTTCGAGGATGCCGAAGACTGGTTGGCTCACTATGAACGGGTTGCGACCTTTAACTGTTGGGACGAGGCTACGAAGCTACGTAACGTGTACTTCAGCCTTGAAGACTCTGCACGCATGTGGTTTGAGAACGATGACTACGTTGCCGGACTTCCGACGTCAGCTCCTGACTACGTACACCAACAGCGACCGCCGGAAGCGCGCGGAGCGTACCCTGACCTCCCATCAGGGTACGCTCGGGGATGTGACGCGTCTTTACCATCGCGCCGATCCGGCCATGACTGAAGAAAAAAAGCTGCTGCACCTGATGCGCGGCGTAAAAGACCAGCTCTTTTCCGGCCTCATTCGGAAGCCGCCCAACACCGTCGCGGAGTTTCAGGCCGAGGCCGTGCACATGGAGCAATTGCTGCAGCAGAGATGCCATCAGTACGCCCTGCAACTGCGGCCAGTGTCGACGCTGTCAACGTTTGACGGGTTTGAACATGATCCCAGCACGAATCCGGACTCCCTTCGCGAACTCATCCGTTCCGTGGTCCGGGATAACGTGCCGCACTTTCAAGCAACATTTGCCCCTCGCGTCGATTCCGTTAGCAGCGTCATCCGCGAGGAAGTCCGGCAGGCACTCAGGGCACAAGACGCTGCAATTGTGCCAGCGCCGCAACCGAACCCATACGTTCCCGCGCCGTACACGGCTGCGGCCAGCCAGCCACGTACGCGGACGTCGTGCGAAGCCCAGCCCCATTTCCTGGGCCTTCGCCTTACACCCCTCCAGTGGTCGCGGTGCACTGTGCTCAACGAACTCCTTACTGGGCGGATCGGCGCCACGAATCGCGGAAGACTGACCTCTGGCGCACTCCGGATCAACGACCGCTCTACTACCACTGTGCTGAGGCCGGCCATCTCTACCGGCGGTGCCTCTTTCGTGAAATTGTCCTGCGCGGATTTTCTGCCGTCAGCCCCCGTTCACGACCTGGAGAGCGCCCTCAGGACATCGCCACGTATGTCACCCGCCAGAGTAGTTCCCCGTCTCCTTCTTACCGCGAGTCGCAATCGCCTTCTCCACGCCGGTCTTCGCCCTGTGGGTTCCGTTATGCCTCAGCACAACGTGGTTCCTCGAGCCCTCGTCCGGAAACTAGCTCCGGCGGTCTTTGGAGGCGAGGCCGCGGAACACCGCTCCTCTGCAAAGCTTCCACTGCCGCACCAACCAAATCGCCCCGACGTCGCACGCCGAATCACCGAACAATTTTCCCCGCCGCGCCATTCTAATCGCCCTGATGCCGCAACCCCAATCGCCGACCAGCTTCCGCGCCGCATAGACCCAATCGCCCGACATCGAACGCCGCATCGCCGAAGAGTTTTCCCCAACGCGCCGCTTGAATCGCCCCGACGACGCATCCCCAGTAGCCGACCAGCTTCCGCCGCCGCACCGACTGAGTCACCCCCAACAGCCATCGATGGACCGCCCTTAATGCAGGGTCTCCTTGGATATCCCTGTTCTCGTCGACACAAAGGAGGTCAGCGCGTTGGTCGATACGGCGCAGATTACTCTATCCTTCGCGGATTGCTTACGACGGCCCTGAAAAAATTGACGACACCCTGGGAAGGCCCTGACATATGTACGGCCGGCGGACATGTCGCACCGCTCGGTATGTGTGCGGCCCGGGTTACGGTTCGAGGCTGCACATTCGTCGCACTTTTCTAGTGCTGCGGGAATGTTCTCGCGATGTCATCCTTGGTATCGACTTTCTTCGCGAGCACGGTGCTATAATAGACCTCCCAAATCGCTTGGTGAAGTTTTCTACAACATTTGCCGCGGAAGAACCTGCGCACCAGGGTTCTCGGTCCGCCCTGCGAGTCGTCGACGATAACGTTACGGTGCCACCATGTGCCCGCATTCTCGCTAGAGTTACCTGTGACGAGCCACATCGGGGACTCCGGGTTGTCGAGCCTAATGTCTTCCTTGTACACACTATGGGGTTGCGGTGGCACGAGGCCTTGGATGCCTTCATGGCGGTTGGACAGAGGTCCTTGTTACCAACCTCTGCAATGAGCATCGACATCTGTTCCTTGGTACAGCCATCACTTACGTCGACTATGTTCAGGAAGTGGCCGAATGCTTTGCTTGCGAGGAAGGAACACCTGCGGCTTCCCCCGAAGCGGTAAACAACGTAGACATAAATCTGGGCCTCCCACCCACTGAAAACAGGCAACTCCATTACCACTTGCGGGAGTTTGGTGTGTGTTTCACGTCTTCGTCGAAAGTGCGACAAATGTCGATAGTTAAACAGCGAATTATCACGCGTGAAGAAGCCCGACCAATCCATCAGCAGCCCTGTCGTGTGTCCCCTCGGGAGCGAGATGCTCTCCAAACACAGGTAAAACAGATGCTCACAGGCGGCGTCATCCAGCCGTCAAGCTGTCCATGGTCGTCTCCTGTCCTCCTCGTGAAAAAGAACGACGGAACACTACGATTCTGTGTCGACTACAGGAAGCTTAACAGTGTGACCAAGAAAGACGTGTATCCGCTGCCGCGTATCAACGACTCCTTCGACCGACTTCGTCAAGCCAAATACTTCCCTTCGGTCGACCTCAGGAGTGATTATTGACAGAAAGAAGTTGAAGTCAGAGACCATCAGAAAACCGCCTTCATCACACCGAACAGGCTGTACGAATTTCGCGTCCTCCCATTGGGGCTCTCCTCTGCTCCTGCTACATTCCACAAAATGATGGACATCGCCCTCACAGGTCTGAAGTGGCAGACCTGTCTTGTTTATCTTGATGATGTCATCATTTTTTTCCGCAACGTTCAAAGAACATCTGCACCGCCTCAGAACTGTCCTCGAAACCGTTCGATCCGCTAATCTCTTCCTGAGATCAGAAAAATGTCACTTTCGGGTCACCTAATTGAGGTTTCTCGGGCACGTCATTAGTGCTGACCGAATCCGAGCTGACCCTAAGAAGCTTGCTGCCGTTGCTGCCTCTCCGGTACTCACCCACAAAAAAGCCGTCGGACGTTTCCTGGGCCTGTGCCCCTACTATTGTCGCTTCATTAGAAACTTCGGCAGCTCGCCAGCCCTCTGACGCTCCTAACTCATGATGACGCGTCATTTTCCTGGGGCAACGAACAGCAGACTGCCTTCGACGAGTTACAACACCGACCCCAATCGCCGCCCATACTGGCACATTCCGACGAAGATGCTGACACGGCGGTACACACGGATGCGAGCAACGTCGGTCTTGGCGCCGTTCTATTTCAGCGGCAAAACGGTGTCGACAAAGTAATTGCCACGCCAGCCGCGCACTGTTGCGCGCTGAATTGAACTACTCTACCACCGCAGAAGAATGTTTGGCGGTAGTTTGAGCCGCCGCTAAGTTCCGCTCATACCTGTATGGCAGACCGTTTTGTATCGTCGCCGACCACCACTCACTCTGCTGGCTGAAATATTTAAAGGACCCTTGCGGCCGCCTAGCACGTTGAGCATTACGCCTGCAGGAATTCGATTTCACCGTCACCTATAAGTCAGTCCGGAAACACACCGACGCTGATAGCTTGTCACGCGCTCCCGTCGAACCTCCTTCCCAAGACACCACCGATTATGATAGCTTCCTTGGAGTGGTCAGCAGGTCCGAGCTCGTTTCTAGACAGCTTGCCGACGCCGAGCTGCGCCTTCTCATCGAACACCTGGAAGGTGGGCGCCATGAAATACCCCGCTACCTAGCTCGTGGACTATCATCGTTCTGCCAGCGGAGAGGGGTGCTTTAAAAAAAGAACTCTACTTCCAGTCCGACAACTTACCTGCTCGTCACACCGTCTCATCTACGGGATGAAGACCTCCTTGCCTGCCATGATGAACCGACTTCCGGTCACTTTGGGTTTACACGCACCTTATCCCAAATCCGACAGAACTATTAGTGGGCCCACCTCACTTCAAGTGTCGAGCATTATGTCCGGAGGTGCCGGCAACGCCAGCGGCGGAAAAAACCCGTGCTCAAGCCCCGGCTTCAGTGCATCCAGCCGCCACAAATACTTTTCGACAAAGTCGGCATGGACCTTCTGGGGCCGTTTCCTCTCTCGTCGACCAGCCACAAGTGGATTATAGTTGTCACAGACTACTTGACCCGCTACGCTGAAACGAAGGCCCTTGCGCGAGGTACTGCCGCCGCGCTTGCCCACTTCTTTATGCACAACATCGTGCTTAGACACGGCGCCCTATCGGTCATCATTACTGACCGAGGCAAGAAATTTACATCCCGACTCCTACGGGACATCTTAACGGTTAGCCTTACTGCTCATCGACCAACAACAGCGTATCATCCCAAACCAATGGTCTAATGGAACGGCTCAACAAAACATTGGCGGACATGATCTCGATGTACGTCGACGCTGAACTCAAAACCTGGGATGAGTTTTTGCCATACGGCACCTTCGCATATAACACCGCGACGCAGGAAACCACCCAGTTTACACCGTTCAGTCTCGTGTATGGCAGGGAGGTCCGCATGACATTAAACGCCATGCTCCCGTACGGCGACGAAGAGCTCCCCCCTGTAGCAGGCCACTTCGTGGAACAAGCAGAGCAGGCCCGTCAGCTGGTCCGCTTGCACAAAAAGGACCAGCAATCCGCCGATGGCCGACACTATAACCTTCGGCACAGGGACGTGCACTACGAGCCAGGTGTTGGTGTGGACGCCCGTGCGCAGCAAGGGGTTCTGCGAAAAGCTTATAAATAGGTATTTTGGCCCGTGCAGAGCCCTGCGCCGCCTGAACAGCGTCAAATACGAAGTTGTGTCCCACGAAACTGTGATCGTCAGCTCTCAGCTTCAATGGCCTGAAATTATGCATGTGGTGCGCTTAAAGCCGTACTTTTCGCGTGACTGAGGGCTGTGTTCACTCTGTGTTTCGTAGTGTTCTCTCCTTGCCCCACGTTCGAACTTGACTCTCCCCTCATCTCAACTAGCGCGAATTGTATTGCCGCGAATCTTTCTAGCGTTTGTTTGTTGTGTTTATTTGTTCATGCTTCAAGGCTGCCGGCACGCCGCTTTATCGCTTCGCTTGTGACGCGAGACGCGCCTAGATTTATCTCAATTGATCGCATCCAGGCGGAGCCAATTCTAGTTTTTGCCGGAATGTTGTAGTAGCTTTCCAAGCTTTATCTCGAATGTTCGCTATCAGCTTTAAAAAGAGCACGGCCGACAGCGGCGGTCATTCTATTCGACGACCGCCGAGCACGCTTGTTGCTACGCCGCCGCCGAGTGATTCAGTTCTTTGTGGGCGCACGTCAGCCCAAACTAATGAGTTCCGTTTCGAAGACATCCTCGTTGTTTTCCCTGTTCGCCGGACTGCAGTCACCACTACGTGACAGTATAGTTCACCTCACCCCTATTCTTTTTTTCCCTCCTCCTCCTCTCCCTGTACATATCCTATTCCACATCGAGACGATGTTTGCTTTCGCGGGGGGGGGGGGGGGGGGGGGGGGAAATGCCACGCGCCTAACGCGCCGCACGGCCTCCGCGCTAAGTCGTAAACGAAGACGCAGCGGCGGTGGGCTCTCGAGGTGCACTAGCTCTGCTGCGTGTCTTGGGACCTGGCTCTACAATTAAAAGAAGGCTCCCAGTCTTGGGTTCTTCCCGACGCCTACCTTCACGGCTCCTCTGGTCGTGACAATATGCTCCATTCTTATCACGCTGGAAAATGTTGTGGTGTGTCTACGCCGAGGTTTCGCGGCGAGGTGACTCTTCCAAGTGAACCTAGAAATGCGCAGCTTATGATTAAGCAATAAAAAAGTGGTTTTGCTCTTTCAACAGCAGAGAATGCAAACCTTGAACGCCAGCTGAATGAACTGAACGACCAATTTTCTTTGCGTCTTCCTCTTGTTACAGAGGTCAACACACTCAGTGAACTTGTTGCGAAGGTTGACGGGATTGAAAGTTCAATTAAACTAGTTTCCGACAGGTATGACACTGTGCTAGAAAATCTTGAGAAACAAAAGAATGACATGACTACCTTAAAGAAATGGGCGCAAGCATTGAAACAAGAAAATCCCCTGCAAGCATGCAATGCAAATAAGGATTGAAAGGAATTAATTAGAGCCGTATAACCTTAGACATAACATGGAAGTGCAAGGAGTCGTTCAAGAACAGAATGAAAACCATCTCGATAAAAAGAGTAGCCTAGCAGCTCGGCTATAACTCCCAACCCTGAAAGGCTCGAATCTTGAAGCTCTACATCATTTGCCAGCGAAGACTGCAAAGGAAGCAGTCACTATTGCCATGTTTCGTCTGTTATCCCTAAAACAGAAATGGATGAAATCTCCTAGCGCCTAAAGGGCAAATGAATCTAATGAGATATTTTCGCGGGACTTGACCCCGGAAAACAAACGATTAATCTGGCTAGCGGGCTCAAAAGGTACCGAACTTAATTATGCTTTCGTGTGGCAGAAAGACCGGTGTGTCTTCGCTCGAAAGGCTGAAGGTGATAAAGTTCTTAGGTCTAGGACGAACATGATCTGGAAAAATTGTAGTGATAAGTCGCAAGTGTTTCTGCTGCCGTCGTCTCCTTCGCCAGAACGGCAGGTCTGCACACAGGCTTTGTTTATGAGGACATAGAATCTGTTCATAACATTTCTTTATTAAGCAAAAAGCCGGCGAACCGTATTTTTCTTTTATCATCTAAATGCACAAAGCTTGCATCACAAGGATGATGACGTTTGCAATTTTTTTATTCTTTAAAACATTTAGATTGATGTTTCGGGCTTTTCAGAATCCTCCTTCAAGGATTCTTGCGATACGGTGCACTTTGAAGGCTATGAATGTGAAGCTTAATGTAGGAAAGACAAAATAGGCAGGGGTGTTGCAGTTTACATGAAGTAAATGCTTTGCTATGAAGTTGAATCTGATTACATAGTCTTGAATGAAAACATCAAATCGCTTTTCGACAAAACCATGACTTTCATATATGGCGTGATACTGTCAAGCCAAAACCAGGAATTCTTTCATATTATTTAAATATTATTAGACAAACATTATATACAAGGGTTTCCTGTTGTAATTATGGGGGATTTTAATACCAACTTGCTTTGACTCTCATGCATCTAGCACTTTCGTTAATGTCTTGTCTTCTTATGGTTTCTACAATCCTAGCAATTCCCCTAATCGCGTGACTGACAATAATCAATCAGTAATAGACCCTAGTTTGGTTAGTTCCAAGCACGACAACAGGATGGCTAGTGTCCTTGCTGGCGATATCAGCGATCATTGATCTCTTTTCTGATTTTTTTCTAGAGGGCACTGTACAGATTTTCCTTGCACAATTACGACACACACTGCGTGGATTATAATAAAGGTCAGCATTCAACGTATACTTTCTCTTGTGGCCGCTGAAGATTGGCGCGAACTTTTAGCAATCCAGAAACCCGATGATTTATACGAATTTCACTTGGAAGAAATAGTTGTATTATATAATCTCGCTTTTCCTACAGTAGCAATAAAAAAGAGTAAAAGGACAAGGAATCCTCGGATTACACGTGGGTCAGTGTTAGAATTGAAGCACGAAACGCTCTTTCATAAGTTTTTGTCATGTAGAGATAGATTATCACTTCAGGAGTATAAAAAAAAGTCCGCAACAAGTTAGACAACGGTATAAAGAAGGCAAGGATCCGCTATTATGCCAAGAAATTTACTGATATTTATGATGATCCTTATAAGACATCGCGCGTTGTAAAAAGCTTGCTTAATAAACGTTATACCGCTGTACCCCGCAAACTAAAGACTGGTCACCAAACTTGTGGCTGTTTGTCTCTCAGCAATGAATGCAATCGACATTTTTTAACTTTTCGATCTTTTACTGTTCCTGGTTCTTAAAATTTAGAAACGTATGTTCCGTGCAACATATCAAACTCCATGTTTCCTTATCCGGCCATAGAAACTGAAAATGTTTGCTAATCAATGGCCGTAAAAAAAACCGTTCTTGTGGTTTTGACGGCATCACCACGACACCATCAAAGCAGTTTCTGATCGTCTATCTGGTGTGTTATGCCACTTACCAAATCAGGTATTAGCTACAGGTATATTTCAAGATTAAAATGAATATCATCACGCTGTATCAGTAATTATCGCCCAGTATCACAACTCCCGCTGTTTTCTAAGATAGCAGGAAAAGTAATGAATGAAAGGTTATCTAAGCACGTAACTAAAAATTCGTTCCTCTCTATAGCCCAGTATGCTTTTCAGAGAGCTAAATGAACTGAATCTGAACTTTTATTTATCAAAGGTAAGATAGCACAGCACTAAAAAATACAGTTCTTCACTTACGGAATTTTTTTGAATTTTAACAAAGCTTTCGACACACTCGAACATGAAATACTGTTTCAGAAATTACCACACTACGATTAAGGGGCGTCGCACTTCTGCTCTTGCTTAGACAATTGTTGAACCGCTCACAGTTTGTCGTTGTGCATGAATTTGCCTCGGATTCCGAGTTCATAAACTGCAGCGTTCCTCAAGGTTCCATCCTTTGCACTTGAAAATTTTTTATATATATTGCTGATACTACTTATATCCCGGGAACTTCTATCTTGCTCCATGGTGATGACACGAGTGCCTTTTTTGCTTCACAAGACTTACTCTGTCTAGTGCCTCGATCTAATAACTGGTTTAAAAATCTGTCGAAATGGCTCTGTGCTAACCAGGTAATGGTGGGTGGTTTTGTGGCACCTTTATTAACAGCCTTTATGTTAGGAATTCAATAGGTCCTGGGCCAAGGTGACGAGGGCGCGATGCAGTTTCAGATCCAGGGAGGCAAGCAAAATGGGCCACGGTGGGGGTGGGGGAAAGGATAGGCGGGGGACTGGAAGGCTACGGGCCACTGTGTAAGGCAGTGTTCTATGTCTGCATATGTGTGTGGACGGTTTGGGCACTGATGTGTGGAAGTGAACCAGTACAAATGAAGTTTGGCTGGTGTACGTCGAAGATTAAACTGTATTCGACGAAGAATGCGAGCTTCACGGATCGATAAGGATGGGTGAGGCGGTGGTAAATCAGCTAAGTCCAATTTTTGCTGCGTGTAGTATTCGTCGACAGTGTGGCTGTAAGCCCTGACCGCCTGCTCCGTCGGTGGGTTCGTCCATGGTATCCCCGGCGCTCGGTGTATAGTACCGCAGGCAAGCTGGTGAGCCAGCTCATTGCCCGGGATGTCCATGTGACCAGGGATCCACCGAAGGGTCAACGGTCGTAGGGCGGCATCTAATGCCGATCGGGTAGGTAAAGGGAGGCCTCTTTCATGGAAGGCACGCCGAGCTGCCTGAGAGTCTGTATAGACAACGTATGCGGAGGCGGGAGGTAGGGTTGCAAAGTGTGTTATTGCAGCAGCAATATCCCCTGTATTTCTAGGACAAGCGTGGAGGATGGGGAGGTGTATGGACCGGTTGTGTGAGTGCTGGTTGTAGAGAGGCAATGGTGGAGGAAGAAGGCTGCTGTGGAGCCCGCGGTTTCCGTGAGACAGGCCTCTGTGTAGGCCACTGCCGCAGCGTCGAAGGGTGCCTTGGGGTTGTGTGCGTATGCTTGGCGGCGGCCTGCGTGTGTGTGGGCGGACATGTTGCGTGGAATCGGTGCGAGGAGGAGGTTAGGGGGGTAGATCGGAAACTGCGGTGGGTGTGGGAAAGATATGGGTGCGTAGGGAGTCTGGAATAGTATTCACCGCCCAGCTGATGAACTGCACCGGCGGATGATTTGTCACTCCCGGTGCAGGCTAAGGAGGGCTTGAAGACGATGGAAAAGGCCTGTTCTGTACAGGATGTCTGTAAAAGCCTGAGGGGGGAGTGTTTTGAGGGCCCGGATTAGTTTGTCTTGTTTTGTGCTTGTAATGAGGCAGTTGTCACCCAACTTCCCGCACGTTTAAGCACGAGACGTGTTGGATGGGGCAGGCACACACGCAAGGCTGTTGTCGCTCTCCAGGGGTTTCCTTCTTCCCCGTTTTACAACCGGGCTGGCGAGATGCGACCGCGCGGCCTATTTTTGTTTCTTTGCTTTTAACGTGCGCCGAATTTTGTGACAGCAGTAAAAGATATAGTACAGGAATATGAAGGCGCTAGACACCGCAGCAGACACGGGACATAGAAAGAAGACGACACAGGGCGGTACTTGCAACTAAAATTTTATTTGAAACTTCATGGCTTTAGCCAGACCCAGATTGTTGGAAGAAGGAAGGGGCAGCTCGAGAGAGAGATTGTGGAGGCCATTGCCATCTTGCGCTCGCAACCGGATGAATGCGTTAGTTCGCCTTCGGTTTCCATCCTCCAAAAAGAACTGGGTTTCCTTGACAGGTAACAGGTTGGGTGGCTTCCTTTTAACGTTCTTTTCTTCCTTTGTCTTGTGGTTTTTCTGCTTCCACATGCGGTCGACGGTTTTTAACACTTCTGATTTATGTAGATTGTGACTCGCATGATGAGCTTTGCATAACGTTTTAAAAGTCTGATTTCTGTACATTGTGACGCGCATATCTTTCCTGTGCATTGCTGTCAGTTAGGTTTTGCTATCTGTTGCTTTTCATTCATCTTTTTTACCTGATTGTAAGATCACACGTGCCTCTGTCTTTATAAAGCCATGAAGTTTCAAATAAAATTTTAGTTGCAAGTACCGCCCTGTGTCGTCTTCTTTCTATGTCCCGTGTCTGCTGCGGTGTCTAGCGCCTTCATGTCTCACCAACTGGCCTACACAGCTACCCTCCTAAGTTACAGGAATATGTTCAGGGCCAACGCTTGAGCATGGCGGCTGCGTGTGTCTCGGAGAGGCCGTTATGTTTTAAGGCTACGCGGCGGAGTAAGTGTGTGATTGAGTGGCATCTGCGTATGGACTTATTGAAGGCAGAGGTGAAATTCTTGGAGGTCAGTGGAATACCCAGGATGCGAGAACAGTCGACACAGGGGATGCGCTGCCCGGCAAGGATGAGGGAGATGGAGGGGTTCATGGTACGTTGATATTTACTGCGTGTTATGAGAAGAAGTTCAGATTTCTCCGGAGTGGGTGCAGGCACGCTTGGGAGAGCTGTGAGGAAATGGTGTTAAGTGCCTGTTGGAGTGTAGTTTGGACCTCTCCCGGTGAGCCAGTGGTGACCGACAAGGTGAGATCGTCTGCATAGAAGAGGAAATGAAGGTTGGCAATATCGGCTAGGGCCCGGGCGAGCGGGACCATGCCTAGGTTAAAGAGAATGGGAGAGAAGATGGCACCCTGTGGAGTGCCACGAGTGAGTGGAATGGGGTGAGACAGCTTGTCGAGATAGCGGATACGAGCGGAATGGTGGGAGAGGAAAGCTCTTATGTAGTTGTACACGTTGTGTCCATTTGCCTGTCAGCTAGTATGGTGAGGATGTGGTCGTGTGATATGAAGTCGAATGCCTTGCGTATGTCAACTGTTACTAAGGATATGACCTGCGCAGCGTGTGAAGCATTGGTGTTAAAGAAGGAGCGTTGATGGAGAACGAAAAGGTTTTGGGTGGATAGTTGTTGTATCGTCTAAGTTTCGGTTTCGCTTTCACTTTGTCCGTACCGTGTTTCAGTTTCGCTTTCACTTTGTCCGTACCGTGGCGCCGGTGTCTTGTGTACAAAATGCTTTTGTAGATGTTTTTAAAGGACAGTTCGTCTGAGACCACAGCGGCCTCCTGGCTCTCTTCGGCGCTCTCCCGGGCCCGCCACACAAAGAAGCCCGAACACTACAATGGCGACGAGGTTTCATATTCGTTCCTGAACCTTCCTTCGCTGCTTCAGCCCCATGAGCGCCGCCATCCCTCCGCCGCCCCCGTTCCTTCCCGTCCCGGGCCGTCCCGCTGTTCCATGGCCCCAATGGCACCGCATGTTCGAAACGTTCCTCGTGGCCTCAAGATCGCCGACCTTCTCACCCGAGCGTCGCAAGGCCCTTCTGCACAGCATCGGTACAGAAGGTCAGCGTATTTTTTACACCCTGCCTATCCCTGTTTCCGAACCTTCACAAATCACCCAAGAGGTTTCTTCCGCGGATGCTGCCGCTGACGCAAGCACCGCCGAAGCCCCAGCCTCACCGTCTGTATATGACCAAGCCATTACAGCTTGTCGTTGCATTTCTCTGCTACGAGCAATGTAATTGTTGAGCGGCACTGTTTTCGTCGCAGAGTTCAACACCCAGGCGAGTCTATCCAGGAGTTTGTTGCCGCATTAAGAGAGCTCGCAGCGCTTTGTTCTTTTGTTGATGTGGAGGATTCACTGCGTGATCAATTCTTGGAAGGCGTCGCCTCTCAACACATCCGCGAACGCCTTCTTCTTGAAATTTTCCCACTTTCTTTCTCTCGCGCCGTGCAGCTCGCGCTTCAGATTGAACAAGCCGCGCAACAGCTACACGAGTTCTCTTCTGCAAACGTTAGTAGAGTGACATTACGCGGAGCTCGGAACTCCGTAATGCAGACCCGTTCCAATATCCAGCCCGAACGACGCGGCTCGGTTTCCTCACGTGCCTCCCGTTCCGACGGCCAGGCCCCTCCGGATCTCCCCCCAAAAGGTTCTCAAGTTTCGCGTTGATCCACGTCGTTTTGTTTTCGCTGTGGTTCTTTGTAGAATCTGGCTTCGTACCCGCGCTGCCCCGCAAAAGACCAGCGGTGTTTACATTGCGGCCGCCTGGGGCACTTTCGCTCTGTCTGTAATCGGCGAAAACGCAGCCCCGTAGCTGTTCAGGAGGTCGCATGCAGTAATTCTTCCCATGAGGCTGAAGTCTTGCACATTCTTTCCGTGGGTAGCCTCCGTCGGGCCGGTGTTCTTGTTGATGTTTCTGTTGCTCAGACACCTTTGAGGCTGCTCGTTGACTCTGGCTCCTCTGTGGCTATCTTAGCCGACAGTATTTTTAAACAACATTTCGAACTAACATCAACGCTTTACTCTCCTAAGGTGAAGTTGCTCGATTATTCGCAACAGCCCATTCCAGTACGTGGTTGCTTTTACTCAGAAGTCAAATACAAGGACCGCTCCGCCTCTATTCTTTTCTATGTTGTATTACAAGGCACGTTTCTCCTTGGTGTTGACGCCATAAAAGCTTTGGACCTGCACATTGACGGTTCCTCTCTCAGTTGTCTTCAGACTTCAACAACTTCTGCCATCGGAGGAAATGAGCAGAATAAACACGTTCCGGAATGTCTGTCTGCCGAATTCGGAACCATTTTTGACAAATGCCTTGGAATGGCCAAAGGGTTCATTCATCGCGTAAAAGTTAGATCCAACATTCCACCTGTAACATCGAAGCTCCGTCGACTTCCGTTTACACTTAGACCTCAGGTAACGGAGGAACTGCGCCGTTTGGAACAACTTGACGTTGTCGAGCGCATCAACGGTTCTGAGTGGGAAGGAAGGAAAGAGACTTTAATGGATAATGGAGAGGTCTGCCTGGTTATAGGCCTGGCATGCTACTCCAGGTGAGGATGAAAGAAGAGAAGAGGGTGAAAAAAAAAAAGTTACATCAAACATACTCAACACTCACGCACTCTCACACACACAATGATTATCAAAGTATGTCCACTAAAACCATGTCCCTTAGATGACTATCAAAGTATGTCCACTAAACCCGTGTCCCTTAGAAAAACTAAGAAAGCTTTTGTCCCTCGCTCAGCCGAAGTTACATCAGTCCAGGGTCCAAGGACATGCTCCAGGCGCACGAGGTCGTCCTGACGAAGTCCTAAAGCACCTAACAGTGCCTTGCGATGAGTATTAAAGATTTGGCAGTGGCAAATCAAGTGTTCAATATCTTCGCGCACACCACATGTCGGGCACAGAGGGCTACTTGATACACCAATTTTATGAAGATAAAATTTAGAAAAGGCAACGTCCAGACGAATTCGATGCAGGCAATTACGGTCACGTCTATTTAAATTCCGGGGCATGCGGAATTCACAAACGGGGTCAATGCGAAAGAGGGGTCTGTATTGACGCCGCGGATCACACCACAAAGAGCGTTGCGTCTGCCAGGCTTTAGAAGCGAGAAGTCTCGCGCCATCACTACGAGAAAAGGGTATCGGTAGAACCAAGGAGGTGTCGCCATGCGCCGATCTTGCTGCACCGTCAGCACGATCATTGCCTGCGAGGCCACAGTGAGCGGGTAACCACTGAAGCACAACACGATGACGTAACTCACAGGCCTCGGTGTGTAACCTATTCAAGTCGTCGACGATCTGTTCTTGAAGGCTTCCTGGTGAATTTATCGCCTGTAGTGCAGCGCGAGAGTCACTGAAGACCACCCACGCTGTTGGCGGTTGTTGTAGGATGTAAGTAAATGCAACACGCAGAGCAGCCAGCTCAGTAGCAGTAGTCGAGGTGCGGTGACTGAGTATCGCTGAAATTGTGGTGCATGTTGACGGAATCCAGACGCCAATCGCAGATGACAAGGACGTGACAGAGCCATCAGTGTAGATGTGACGGTACGCATTGTAGCAACTATGAATGTGCTCAAGCGCAAAGTATTTAAGTGCAGAATTGGGGGTGTTTGTTTTTCTTTTAATGCCAGGGATTGTGATCTTAATTTGCCATGCTGCATACCTCCAAGGTGCGGTGGAGGTTGTGACAGGACGCTGGTACTGTGATGGGAGAATGTTAGAAATTTCCTCCATGCAGTACTCAGCGAGTGGGTGGTTTGGTACACGAGCCACAAACCGCACCTGGGCACGAAGGAGCTCCTGGGTTAAAAGCACTGATGCCGATAGACGTCTGCTCTCAGCTAGAGTACCCATTGTGGAGGTGTTTTTGGGAAGGCCAAGACAGATTCGCAAGGCTTTAGCTTGCATGGCTTCAAGGATTTTAATATTAGTTTGCGAAATACCGTCCAAAGCTGGGAGACTGTAGCGCAGAAGGCCTTCACAGAGGGCTCCATACAATCGAAGTAATGATGGTGTAGAACAGCCTGTTCTGCTGGTGGAGAGCATACGAAAAATAGAGGCGTAAGAGCAGAGCTTGACTTTCATCTGTTGTACATGTGGGGACCATGACAGTGACCTGTCAAACGTTACCCCCAGAAATTTATGGGTTGTGACGTACGGTATTGGAGTACCAGCAACTTTCAGCCCGTAGCGCGAAAGATCACGCCTTGAAAATGCAATTGCTGAGCTTTTATCGGACGAGATGACGAGACCGCGCTTGCTTAAGAATGATTCAATGGAGCCTATTGCCCTCTGTAGACGGGCATGCACAATGCGCCTATTGCGTCCGGAACACCATATACAGATGTCATCTGCATAAAGGGAGATTTCAACTGTCGGTGGCAAGCATTTTTCCAAGCCAACAAGTGAGAGATTGAAAAGGGTGGGACTGAGTATACCCCCCTGAGGTACTCCGCGAGATATTTGATGCGGAGCTGTGTCACCTTCACATGTTGACATAAAAATCGATCTCTCATGAAGATAATCACGCAGCCAGTTATACATTCGTCCGGTAATGCCAATTGATTGTAAAGATGAGTGAATTGCCTCATGTGTGACGTTGTCAAAAGCTCCCTTCACGTCAAGAAACACTGCAATGGTCATAACCCGCACTGCTTTGCTGCGTTTGACACAATTGGCAAGGGCAATAACATTGTCAATGCTGCTGCGACCTTTTCGAAAACCAGACATAGTCGGAGGATAAATTCCCCTGTTTGTCAGGTCCCAGGTTAAACGGGAGTGAACCATTTTTTCCATCAACTTCCCGACGCAACTTAGAAAGGCTATAGGACGATAGGCGTTTAAGTCAGTTGATGGTTTTCCAGGCTTGAGGATGGGTATGACACGCGCACGCTTCCAACACGTTTCAAGGCGGCCGAACTCCCAGGAGGTGTTATAAACTGCGAGGAGTTGAACCTTGGCGCTAGTTGTCAGGTGAGAGAGGGTAGTGTAGCTTATGCCATCTGGTCCAGGGCAGGATCTTTTATTGGTAGTTGCCAAAGCCACATGAAGTTCATGCATAGTGAACGGTTCGTCAAGGAGGGCGGTGTTAGGAGAAGAGATAAATCTTTGGGGAGATAGTGGCACCGATACGGCTGATGAACGAGCAATTATCTTAGAACAGAAAGCCTCCGCTGCGTCAAGACGAGAAATATTCGCATTCAGAGCTACGCACTCAAAAGGAGTTAATGGTGCCGGCTGACTACTGAGGCTGCGCACAATGCTCCAAATCTTCGAAAGGGGCTTTCTGGGATCGAGCTTTGCGCAGAAAGATCGCCATTCCCGTCTTGCGAGTTTGTCCAAATGGCGCTGAACGTGTTTCTGTGCACGCCTAGCAACGCTGATGTCTTCTCTGTTATTGGTCCTGCGTGCTCGTCTCTCTGCTCTGCGGCGAATTGCTCGAAGTCGCTCATATTGAGCATCTACACTTGAGTACACTGTTGGTAAGGTTACAACTTTAGTGCTGGACGTTTTAGCACGTGCTACAGCATCAATAAAGTTTGCATAATCAAGGTGGGAGAGCTGCAATTTCTCTAATGTGTCAGAGAAAACATTCCAATTCGTGTAGCGTACCTTAAGCCGCTCGGAACTTAAAGAAGCACCACTAACCTTAATATACGTAGGTAGATGATCGCTGCCATGAGTTTCTATGTCCACATTCCAAGTTGCTGAAGACGACAGAGGCGCAGAAATCATAGAAATGTCAAGGGCACTAGACCTTGCACCTTGATAAAACGTTGCCAGGCCGTTGTTGAGGAAAGTTAAATTGTTGGACTGTGCAAAATCAAATAACTGTTGTCCTCTGGCTGTTGATCTGGTGCCTCCCCAAGCAGGATGGTGTGCATTGAAGTCGCCCGTTATGATGTGTGGTGCAGGAGTACTGCGCACTATATCCTGAAGGCGGTCAACGTCAAATGTGACACGCGGGGGTATGTAACCAACGATCACTGTGAATGACATATTCATGATCTTGACGGTGGCTGCAACATATTCATTCCGTGAGTCGGCAGGTATCGGATGTGAGATGGAGGTGACGTCTTTCCGAACAGCTAAAAGAACTCTGCTGATGTCAGTGCCGGTCATCGAGTTCTGAACGGTATAGCCTGAAAGACGAATGGTAGTACGCAGACGAGATTCTGCTATGGCAACAATCGGGAAACGGTGTTTTGAGACAAATTGTCGGAAATCAGACAATCGTGGACGAAGGCTACAGGCATTCCATTGAAAGATTGTGGCCGTGTTACGGATGCTTTGCACGCTAGGGAGAGTAAGAGTAGCTGGTCTGTTGACTGCTACTGCCATTGTGCAAGTAGAGGTGAGATGAAATCAAGGATTGTAAGGATGGCGTGTGCCACCGGCGAGGAGAGGGGTGTAAGAAAAGCGCGGATGGCCTCAACAAGCGAGCACAGTAGGGAACTGGTACTGGTACCGTCGGAGGTTTGGCGTATAGATCTTTCGCGCGAATGGTTCCAGGCTGTATACTGCGGCTGCCGTGGAGTATTCAGACTTGTACTCGCTATCGGAGGTGGCTGAACGTTTTGGCGCTCTGGAAGAGGAGGGAACTCAACTACGTCCTCAATGCGTAGGTGACTCGCTTTATCTTTATCTTTATCCGATTGTTGAGGAGCTTTCTTTCCCGGCGATGACTTTTTTCTGCTGCGACTGCCCCGAATTTTATTTTGCTCAATTAAAGCAGATTTTGCTGTCTTATAATCTGTATTTTTGGAGTTCTTGTATTTGTAGATGATCTTCTCCTTTTGATAGGCAGTGCATTGAATAAAGGTCGCTTCATGCTGCTTCCCGCAATTTGGACAAAGGGGGTCATCACTTGCACATTCATTTCGGCCATGGCTCCCACCGCAACGGGAGCAGCGCAAGGCAAGTCGACAAGCGCTAGCCACATGGCCGAAGCGCTGACATTTGGTGCATTGGCGCGGTTTTTGAATATACTCGTACACACGATATCTTGTGTAGCCGAGAATGACGTATTGCGGCGCAGATTCTGTCGCAAATACAATCCGGATGTTTTCTGAATTGCCAAGCCGGCGGACAGATTTGATTGGAGCTCTCTGTAGTAGCGCAGAGTAAATCTCTGATTGAGAAAGATCCAGGGGGACACCCTTGATGACACCAACACCGCAGTTGCTGGGACGAGGCTCATAGGCTTGAACGGCAACTCCAGCTATGCTTGTTAATTGCAGAAGGCGTTCTGTAGCGTGCGCTATACGGGTGTCAACTGCCAGAAGGTTTAGACGCTCGTTAGGGCGAACTTGAAGAACACTGTCCGGAGCCACAGATTCAAATCCTTGTCTCAATGTCAGTGGATTAAAGCGGGTAATGCGGTGTCCAGAATCCACTGGCTTGATGACAACTGTAAGGTTGTGCCTAGGCGTTTGAGTTACATTGGGAGTGTCGACACTCAAAAGTGACCGCTTTGAGCTGCGACGACGCTTGGAAGGCACTTGAAAAAATTTCTCAGACCCTTCTCCGGACTTCGCAGTGGTGTCCATGTAGATGATGGTAGACGAATCTGACGAATCAGAAAAATCATCCTGACCTGAAGGTAGCGGCAGATCACGGCTTAAGTTGGAAGCTTCAGGGATGCGATGTCCATGGAGGTCTGGATATGCTGACGCAGCTGACGCAGCTGGAGCAGAAGGGTAGCTGCAGGGCACCAGGTGTGAGGTAGCAGGTAGGGCTTGCACAGCAGGTATGACCAGCTGAGCTGGGCCTGACGGAATGTCAGGAGAACATTCAGGTGTTGAGACCGGGTGCGGCACCGGCGGAGCCGCACCCACCGTCGGAATCATACCTCGATGTTGCAGTGCAGGTTACTTGAACAGAAGTGTTCAACACCGATCACAAAACATCCACAAAGATTAGCAGAGACGAGCGGGCACAGCCCGACAGCTCCCTGACTTCCTTTTGAGTGGGTATCTCCCATTGTCGTGGTACGAAAAAAAAAAAGACGGTAGCATCCGATTATGTGTGGATCTGAGAGAACCCAACAAAGCCGTCGTCACGGCCAGTTTCCCCTTACCCACACAGAAGAGCTCCTGCACAGTCTCGTAGGAGCAACCCACTTCTCGAAGTTGGACTTGGCATCAGCCTACCATCAGGTACCGCTTCACCCTGACAGCCGTGACTTAACCGCCTTCATAACCCATGAAGGGCTTTTCCGCTTCAAACGTGTCTGCTTTGGATTGGCGTCGGCCCCTGCCGTTTTCCAGCAAATGATCTCGCGAATTCTTCAGGGGTGTTCAGGTGTTCTTTTCTATATCGATGACATCATCGTGTTCGGCAGGAATGAGCGGGAGCACCTGACCAACCTGACGGCTGTTCTTCAGCGCATCAAGAATGCAGGACTCGAACTAAATGACAAATGCACTTTTTGCGTACAAGAGCTGTCCTTCTTGGGTCACAAAGTCACCGCCCAGGGCATCTCGCCAATGCCGGAAAAAGTGAATACAATAATTAACACGCCTGCCCCCACTGATGCAACTGCACTCCGCTCTTTCCTTGGCTTAGTCGAATACTACGCGAAGTTTCTCCCGAGTCTCGCGGACATCGTTGAACCAATGCGAGTCCTCCTTCGCAAGAACCAACCTTTCAGTTGGACTGCCGCTGCAGACGCTAGTTTCCGAAGTATCAAGTCCCTGCTTCAATCCGGCCGGGTACTTCAAATGTTTGACGAGACTCTTCCTGTCATTGTTTCCACGGACGCATCTGACTGCCGACTTGGCGCTGTTCTCCAGCAACTGGACGGGCACAAGCTACATACAATTGCATTTGCGTCTCGTACGCTGTCTCCGGCGGAAAGGAAGTATGCGGTTGGAGAGCGCGAGGCACTTGCACGCATTTGGGCCTGCGAGCACTGGCATACGTACTTGTGGGGTCGTCCTTTCACACTCCGCACGGACCATCAAGCCTTAGTTTCCCCCCTGTCCTCTCAGGGAACGGGCAGGCGGCCCCTTCGCATTGCACGGTGGTCCGAACGCCTTCTCCGCTACAATTACACAGTAGAGTACCGTAAAGGATCAGAGAACGCCGTTGCGGATGCCCTCTCTGGTCTTCCTGCCTCTGTTTCACATGAAGATGTTTCCGTTGAGGAGGAGATTGTATTAAGTCTCATAACACCCCTTTGCCTCACAAAAGAGCAGTTCAAGAAGGCTCTTAGCGAGGACCCTATTTTGAAAGACGTCAAGGCCTATGTTGAGTCGACTTGGCCTTTCCGTAAGTTCATTTCAAGCGAACTGCAGCCCTACTTCACTGTGCGCGAAGAACTTTCCGTGGTCAGCGACTTGATAATGCGTGGAGAACGAGTGGTTGTTCCCCTCTCGCTGACACCGCAGCTAATAGCCACGGCTCATGAGGCGCACCCAGGAATAGTTCGTACCAAGGCGCGACTACGGGAACGCTTCTGGTGGCCAGGCATGGACAAGCAAGTCGAGCTTGCCGTCCATAACTGCAGCGTCTGTCAGGCAGCCGACAAAAGCGCCAAGACTGCGGTTTCTCCTCTTCAGCCCATACCGCTGCCTGAGCGCCCATGGCAAAAGCTGGCCATCGACATCGTCGGCCCCATGGAAAGAGCCCCGCAAGACTGTAGGTTCGCTTTTACATTAGTGGACTACTTCTCAAAATGGCCGGAAGTACACTTCTGTAGAGAAGTTTCAACAAGTACGGTGACTAATTTCTTAGTGTCCATTTTCGCCCGCGAAGGCTACCCCGACGAAATTGTTAGCGACAATGGACCTCAGTTTTCGTCGCAAGAATTCACACAGTTCTTGAACGAGCGCGCCATTCGTCTCACGCACTCGTCTCTCTATTATCCACAGGCAAATGGGCTAGTCGAGCGGTTTAACCGCGTCTTCAAGAATTTCGTTCAGCTAGCTTTCCTCGAACATCGTCCCATTCGTCAAGCAGCCGTTGACTACCTCGGTATCTACCGGTGCACGCCTCATGCTACTACAGGGATAGCTCCCGCTCTGCTACTGCACGGAAGATTGCCTAGAACACAGCTTGACATTGTTGGACATCCATCACCGTCCTTCTTTACTGATCCGGCAGCAGAACTTCGTCGGATGCGCCAACGCGTGGTGGAGATGCAACAAAACAGCAAGAAATACGCGGATGCTCGCCGGGCAGCAAGACCGACAACGGTGACAGTAGATGACTTCGTCCGTGTAAAGAAGCCTACAGTGGCATTCAAGGGTGATCCCTCCTACAGTCAGCCGCGTAAAGTGATCGCGAGGAAGGGACCATCGTCGTTTCTCCTCGATGACGGGAAGATCTGGAACGCATCGAGACTCACCAAGGTGCCCTTGTCATCGTCCACTTACGACAGTGTTAAACTGCCACCCACCTCGGCTGATCCACCATTGTCTGCTACGCAGGAACAAGCGTGCCACGGCGCAGCACCGCCAAACATGCCCAATCCTCCAACTGTCGATGTTCAGCACCGACGCATTCAGCCTACAAGAGCTAGACAGCCACCGGATCGCTACGGCTATCCTTCATAGAAGTCGTTCGGTGATTGAAAACACCAAGACAACTCGGTGCTTCAGTGTTCCAGTGTGTGTGATGTGTGTGCGCTACTTCTCTGTTCACTTCATGTGACTTTCGACTACTCATTTCACCTTTGTGACTGTCATACTGTGGTTGTGAACTATGTTTCTATTTCTCGTTTCCTTAAGTGTGCATTATATCAACTCCATGTTCAATTATCGTAAATAATCAGCTAACCACTGACTAACGCATGACATGTTTTTCTAAGGGAGGGAATATGTTGTATCGTCTAAGTTTCGGTTTCGGTTTCACACTGTCCGTACCGTGTTTCAGTTTCGCTTTCACTTTGTCCGTACCGTGGCGCCAGTGTCTTGTGTATAAAATGCTTTTGTAGATGTTATTAAAGGACAGTTCGTCTGAGACCACAGCAGCCTCCTGGCTCTCTTCGGCGCTCTCCCGAGCCCGCCACACAAAAAAGCCCGAACACTACAATAGTGCTCGGCGAAAGCCAATAAGAGTGGGGGGGGGGGGTAGTCAGTAGCCTGAAGGTGGGAAGTGAGGCGGGCAAGCACCATGTGCTCCATGAGCTTGCCCGCGCAGGAGTGGAGGGAAATAGGACGGAGGTTATTGATGGTGGACAGTTAATGGTTTCGGTATGAATGGGACCAGGGACGAGGTCCAGTGCACTGGAGGGTGCCAGAAGTCCAGGCGTCATTGAGGACAGTAAGAAGAAATGTTTGGGCTGAGAGGGGGAGGGTTCTGATAGTTGTGTAAGTGATTTTGTCCTTGTTATAAACATTCTTTATCCTTGTTACATTTGTTACCAACATACCCACACAGCATCCCCGACGCAGTGCAAAGGTGCGACACACTTCATGGTCCGACTTTCGCCGGTTCTTACCCCACTCCCGTCTTATCCCTCCGGCTACACTTCATGGGTCGCTTATCTAAGATACATCCAGTCACGGGCCACACGGGAAAATTCGGATCCTACCGCCCCTTGAAAACCCTGATCCTCACCACGACTGGAAGCGGAGAAAACGTCTCCAACGCGCATTAGCTACAGAACCAGGTCATGTTAAATATAAATAAAATGAAATACACTTTTTTCAGCTGACAATACACCAGCAAACAAAACTATCATGATTTTGGTTTAATTTAGCTCCTTGGAACGTGTTTTAGTGAGTTAATATTAAGGTGTCCTCTTCCACGCTAATTTTCGCAGGCCTTATTATGTAGACTTGGCAGCCAGTAAAACTGCCCGTTCATTATTATACTAAATAAATTTCGACTCCTTCCTCCAATGTACTTGATAAAGCAACTGTATTTTTCTCAGATCCAGACTCATGTACACCACTGCTTGATGGCATGGGGAGCGGTTACAGAAACAAGCCTGGAAGAATAGACATTATACAAGAAAGGACTTCGTTTTGTTTAAAATTCGGCTGGATATGATTCTGTTTCACCATACATTTAAAAAAGTCAGATAACAAGAGTTATATCCCTCTAAAATCAACGTCTGTCCGAGGTTTTATAAGGACCGTTCAAAACTGATTCTACTGCGTTTCTACAACATTCTTTACGCAGATCCTCACTATGTTTTCCGAAATGTGGATTTTCTAAAACCTCAAACAAGGACAGGACATAGCACACACTTAATAAACTGGTGCATTCCTAAACGTTTGAACTGTCAACCTGACATATCTGATCTTCTAGAAAAATCATCGTCAACCTTAAAAAAAAAAAGACAGATACTTTTTGGAACATCAGGTGATTTTTGCCCTGCCCTCGCAGTGTTCTCGCGCTCATTGTTCCTGAAACTGTTTGATTGTTGCATGCAAATGGTTTCATTTTTTTTTGTGTTACTACTTGTTCTGGTCAAATGTTTAGGGGTATCCCCCAAGGTGGAGTAGATTTGTAATAAGGGAGTAATTACTCATTGGCATCCACCCGAGCGCGCCATACGGCTACAAAGGAAAGCTATACAGCTTTCTCAGAAACTTCGTAGTTAAAGAAAAATTCGTCCTGGTCCGGGGTTCGAACCCAGGACCACCGCTACACCGGAGCAGTCGCTCTACCAATTGAGCTTACCAGGACGGCAAGCTTATGGTAGGGCGAGATCGAATTGATCAATAACTCGAAGTGGAAACAGTGTTGGTCAAATGTTTAGGGGAATCCCCCAAGGTGGAGTAGACTTGTAATAAGGGAGTAATTACTCATTGGCATCCACCCGAGCGCAGCCATACGGCTACAAAGGAAAGCTATACAGCTTTCTCAGAAACTTCGTAGTTAAAGAAAAATTCGTCCTGGTCCGGGGTTCGAACCCAGGACCACCGCTACACCGGAGCAGTCGCTCTACCAATTGAGCTCACCAGGACGGCATGCTTATGGTAGGGCGAGATCGAATTGATCAATAACTCGAAGTGGGAACAGTGTTGGTCAAATGTTTAGGGGAATCCCCCAAGGTGGAGTAGATTTGTAATAAGGGAGTAATTACTCATTGGCATCCACCCGAGCGCAGCCATACGGCTACAAAGGAAAGCTATACAGCTTTCTCAGAAACTTCGTAGTTAAAGAAAAATTCGTCCTGGTCCGGGGTTCGAACCCAGGACCACCGCTACACCGGAGCAGTCGCTCTACCAATTGAGCTAACCAGGACGGCAAGCTCATGATAGGGCGAGATCGAATTGATCAATAACTCGAAGTGGGAACAGTGTTGGTCAAATGTTTAGGGGAATCCCCCAAGGTGGAGTAGATTTGTAATAAGGGAGTAATTACTCATTGGCATCCACCCGAGCGCAGCCATACGGCTACAAAGGAAAGCTATACAGCTTTCTCAGAAACTTCGTAGTTAAAGAAAGATTCCCCTAAACGTTTGACCAACACTGTTCCCACTTCGAGTTATTGATCAATTCGATGTCGCCCTACCATAAGCTTGCCGTCCTGGTTTGTAGCGGTGGTCCTTGGTTCGAACCCCGGACCAGGACGAATTTTTCTTTAACTACGAAGTTTCTGAGAAAGCTGTATAGCTTTCCTTTGTAGCCGTATGGCTGCGCTCGGGTGGATGCCAATGAGTAATTACTCCCTTATTACAAATCTACTCCACCTTGGGGGATTCCCCTAAGCATTTGACCAACACTGTTCCCACTTCGAGTTATTGATCAATTCGATCTCGCCCTACCATAAGCTTGCCTTCCTGGTTAGCTCAATTGGTAGAGCGACTGCTACGGTGTAGCGGTGGTCCTGGGTTCGAACCCTGGACCAGGACGAATTTTTCTTTAACTACGAAGTTTCTGAGAAAGCTGTATAGGTTTCCTTTGTAGCCGTATGGCTGCGCTCGGGTGGATGCCAATGAGTAATTACTCCCTTTAACAGTACCTTTTGCTGGGCTAGTTGGTGTGACATTGTGTTCAGAAAAGAAAAAACAGCAGCGCTAAATTCTACACAAACCACACAGAAAGACGGACAGGACGGGCGCTGACTCCAACTAAGTTTATTGAAAGCCACATGTAGCATATATATAGCCCGAAGAAGGTGAACGCATGCGCATTTCTCACATGGCAACAACACCCACACACACAAGGACGATAACTTCTCATAATCGCGTATTTTTTAACAATCTGTGCTCACTTCCTCGTAGAGAAATAGAAGTGGTGCTGACGCACATGCCACCCCTCTCTTTGATAAAAAAGGCTTCTGCCAGTTCGCGAGCTAATCTATCTTTACTTCTGGTTAGAATTTTAATCTCTTCAAGTCGTGGTGCACAGTGCTTTTTATTTCCATCAATGCAAGAGCGGCAATGGGCGGGAAGGTTTTCGAACGAATCCGATGCGTTCCCTAAGGACCTTCTGTGTTCCCCGGCACGCTCGTTGACGCAGCGTCCGGTCTGACCGACGTACGAGGGGGTACCCAAAAGAAACCGGACTTATTTTTGTTTGAACTTATTTGTTCACATTTTAAGCACAGACCTTCAATCTCCTTCAAAGTATTCCCCACTTGCAATGATACGCTTGTCGAATCTTTCATTCCATTTTTCAAAACATTGTTTAAATTCATCTTTTGTGATGCTTTACGGTGCCTCCGTCGTTTTTTTCTTCACCTCAGTAACATCAGCGAAACGCTTTCCAGTCACCTATTTTTTCATTCTAGGAAACAAAGAAAGTAGCACGGGGCAAGGTCGGGAGAGTATGAGGGCTGAGGAATAGGGGTCATGCCATTTTTGGTCCAAAATTGTCGTACAGACAGAACTGTGTGAGCACGGGCATTGCCATGATGGCAATGCCCGTGCCATCATGGCAGTCACCCGACCACCACAAATCTGGCCGCTTCCACCGCACACTGTTGCCCAAGTTTTTCAAAACATCCAAGTAGAAAGCCTGGCTAACTGTCTGACCCTGCGGAACAAATTCTCAGTGGACGACTCCTCTCACGTCGTCGAAAAAACAAATCAGCATTGTTTTGAGGTTTGGTTTCACCTGACGAGCTTTCTTCAGGCGAGGTGAATTTGAAGTTTTCCATTGGCATGATTGCTGCTTTGATTCAGGATTCGATTCAGGAACACTTGAGTTGTCCCCATAGAATCGTCCTTGTACGTCTCTCTTAATATTTCAAAAGTTTCCATTCAACTTTTTCCGGGCAAAAATCAAAATTTCACCGGCGCACGCTGTTCACGAAAATAAGCCATTGCAAAAACGACATTCACACAAAACAGTCGTCACTCTAAAACTCTGCCTAAACTAGTCTGACCTCCTTCAACGATGGCACTCGGCTTACTGACTCTGGAATGTTCGTTCTATGCGCTCCTAGTGACAAAACGCGGTACCACAGAAGCTTTGCCAACCAAAAAATTTAGCCCGGTTTCTTTTGGGTACCCCCTCGTACACTTTGCCACATGTAATGGGGATCTCGTAGACCACTCCCGTGGCACACCTTACGTACGGCTTTGAGTGCTTCTTCCCACACCCAGATGTGGCTTTCGCACCGCTGCTAATCTTGGGGCACATCTTTGCCAATTTGCAGGGGGCGGAAAAGACCATGGGGACTCCGTACTTGTTGCCAACTCGTTTTAAATTGTGAGACACCTTGTGCATATACGGTATCACTACTGGTCTGGCTTCACCGAAAGGTTCTTTCCTCCGTTTCCCCTTTGGCTTGCCCTTAAGTTTCTGCAGCAATGCCTCGGTTACGGCAGCCAAGACGTGGTCAGGGAACCCTGCTTTACGCAGTCGGTTCACCTCGCCCTCGAAGCTCTCCCGCATCATGTGAGAGCACGACTTGAGGAGTGCTGATTCCATAGAAAGGGTGGCGATAGCCCTCTTGACAGTTTTGGATGATTCGGCTCAATCCAAAACTGTCAAGAGGGCTATCGCCGCCCTTTCTATGGAATCAG
This sequence comes from Amblyomma mixtum, assembly GCF_055824585.1. Classification (NCBI taxonomy): domain Eukaryota; kingdom Metazoa; phylum Arthropoda; class Arachnida; order Ixodida; family Ixodidae; genus Amblyomma; species Amblyomma mixtum. The sequence goes on from NC_143021.1 coordinate 115,765,603, forward strand.
CACTCCTCAAGTCGTGCTCTCACATGATGCGGGAGAGCTTCGAGGGCGAGGTGAACAGACTGCGTAAAGCAGGGTTCCCTGACCACGCCTTGGCTGCCGTAACCGAGGCATTGCTGCAGAAACTTAAGGGCAAGCCAAAGGGGAAACGGAGGAAAGAACCTTTCGGTGAAGCCAGACCAGTAGTAATACCGTATATGCACAAGGTGTCTCACAATTTAAAACGAGTTGGCAACAAGTACGGAGTCCCCATGGTCTTTTCCGCCCCCTGCAAATTGGCAAAGATGTGCCCCAAGATTAGCAGCGGTGCAAAAGCCACATCTGGGTGTGGGAAGAAGCACTCAAAGCCGTACGTAAGGTGTGCCACGGGAGTGGTCTACGAGATCCCCCTTACATGTGGCAAAGTGTACGTCGGTCAGACCGGACGCTGCGTCAACGAGCGTGCCGGGGAACACAGAAGGTCCTTAGGGAACGCATCGGATTCGTTCGAAAACCTTCCCGCCCATTGCCGATCTTGCATTGATGTAAATAAAAAGCACTGTGCACCACGACTTGAAGAGATTAAAATTCTAACCAGAAGTAAAGATAGATTAGCTCGCGAACTGGCAGAAGCCTTTTTTATCAAAGAGAGGGGTGGCATGTGCGTCAGCACCACTTCTATTTCCCTACGAGGAAGTGAGCACAGATTGTTAAAAAATACGCGATTATGAGAAGTTATCGTCCTTGTGTGTGGGTGTTGTTGCCATGTGGGTAATGCGCATGCGTCCACCTTCTTCGGGCTATATATATGCTACATGTGGCTTTCAATAAACTTAGTTGGAGTCAGCGCCCGTCCTGTCCGTCTTTCTGTGTGGTTTGTGTAGAATTTAGCGCTGGTTGTTTCTTTTCTGAACACAATTACTCCCTTATTACAAATCTACTCCACCTTCGGGGATTCCCCTAAACATTTGACCAACACTGTTCCCACTTCGAGTTATTGATCAATTCGATCTCGCCCTACCATAAGCTTGCCGTCCTGGTTAGCTCAATTGGTAGAGCGACTGCTCCGGTGTAGCGGTGGTCCTTGGTTCGAACCCCGGACCAGGACGAATTTTTCTTTAACTACGAAGTTTCTGAGAAAGCTGTATAGCTTTCCTTTGTAGCCGTATGGCTGCGCTCGGGTGGATGCCAATGAGTAATTACTCCCTTATTACAAATCTACTCCACCTTGGGGGATTCCCCTAAACATTTGACCAACACTGTTCCCACTTCGAGTTATTGATCAATTCGATCTCGCCCTACCATAAGCTTGCCGTCCTGGTTAGCTCAATTGGTAGAGCGACTGCTCCGGTGTAGCGGTGGTCCTGGGTTCGAACCCCGGACCAGGACGAATTTTTCTTTAACTACGAAGTTTCTGAGAAAGCTGTATAGCTTCGTAATGCTGTTCAGGAGGTGGTAATCGACACAAAAGCGAAGAGGGCCGTCTTTTCTTTACACTAAGACGACTGGTGCTGCCCAGGGGCTCCTCGATGGCTGGATGACGTCGTCACGAAGCATTTCCTCAACTTGCTTACGGATGGCTCGGCGTTGTTGCGGCGATACGCAGTAGGGGCTCTGTTGCAGTGGTCGAGCGTATGGGTCTGTGACAATGCGCTGCTTGGCAAGCCGGGTTCATTGCACATTTGATGCTGATGAAAAGCACACCCTGTACCTTTGGAGAAGATTTCGTATTTGGTCTTGTATATTCCGGGACAATGCTGGGTTGATATCAAACGTGTGTTGATGGCCTTGGTGAGATGGCTCTACAAGTTGGTCGGGTAGGGAAACTATGTCTCTGATGTCTGCCAGTTCGTCGAGAAAATCAATCGTCGTACCTTTGTTTAGATGCCGGCATTCTTCGGTGAAGTTTATTAGCAGCACCTGGGCTTGGCATTTCGTATTTGAGCGACTCCCCATGCGACGGCCAGTCCTCGATCCAGGAGTAACTGGGCGTTCCCCTCGACGATTCCTTCGGCAGTTTCGATGTCTTCAGTACCTATACAGGCGAGGACAGCGGCAAGCTTAATGCTTCGTCAAGGACGTTTAAGGCAACGTGATGAGTCGCGCTCGTCGCAGCCGGTATGGCTTTGTCCTTGGAAAGCTTGATCGACTTAAACCGAAGGTCGATGATTGCCCGATGTTCATTCAGGATGTCCACTCCCAAAATCCCGTCTCATGAGCATTGCTGTAGGACCATGAAGGTTGTAGCATAGCTTCTCCCAGTTACTGTAACTTTCGTGGTGCAGCGTCGTGATGGCGTAATCAGGTTACCACTTGCGGTGCGGGTCAGTGGGCCATCCTAAGTTGTTACTTTCCTGAGTCGGACAGCGAGTGGCCCGCTCATGACAGAGTAGTCAGCTCCCGTGTCGAAAAAGGCAGTTACTGCGTGACCGTCGACCGTAACTTCAAAGTCACTTGTTCGTGTTCTCGTATCGCTCGTTGTCTTCGGTGTCCGATCTCGGCCTCGTCGAGTACTGAGGCTGCGGCGGGCGTACTCCGACGTTACCTTTCTGGGCAGCGGTAGAAACTTCAGTCTGGCCGCTTCGTCGTCGCACGGCGGACGTTGTCGTCGTAGCTGAGGCATGGTCTTGCGTTTTCGTCAATGGAGGATCTTTGTTCTTGCGCTCCGAAGCAACCTTACCTCCAGATGCTGCTTTATTCAGTTTAACCTTCGGGGGCTGGGGTAGCGTCCACGCACGGCTACCCCAGTGACTATGGCGTCGGGGAACTTGATAGGCGGCTTGGTGATGAGCACTGTACTCCACGCAAAAACTTCACGGTTTTGGCAGGTTCTGCCGGGTCGGGGTCGTGGGGCGTCGTAAGAGAACCCTCGGATGCCAATTCTTCTCTATGACCACTGCCGGAGGATGCGACCGGCTTCGCCACAGTGGAAGCATAGTGGGCGGCGCTGGTCGGGAGTTCTCCGCTGGCCGCATTTTCTCGCCCGTGTGCGACGCTCATAGGACGGGCCGGTTGGGGTGAGAGTGTGACGGTCCAGCGCAGCTGGCTGAGGGCGATAGGGGCTTGGGTCGCGTCGTCGATGTGCAGGACGGCGCACTGCTGCGAGGTAAGTCATGGCTGGGGGCTCCGGAAGCAGCTGGTTGTCGGCGTCACACCCAAGGACTGTTGAACTTCGTCCCGGCTGACGTCAGTGAGCGATGTAAGTTGCGGCTCCGTTCCCGGCGGCAGCAATCGTCGGAGGTCTTCTCGCACAACTTGACGTATAACCTCCCGCAGGTCATTGTTGTTAGCGGTGTCCAGGCAGCTTGCTGAGAAAACGCGCTCCTGGCGGTCATTCTTGGGGGCTCGCGCATCAAGAGCTTTTTTCCATGATGGATGCTTCTTCAACGAATTCCGCGGCGGTTTTCGCTGGGTTGCGGACGAGGCTGGCAAAGAGTTGCTGCTCAACTCCTCGAATAAGCAGCTTTACTTTTTCTTCTTCCTTCATGTTTGCGTCGGCATGCCGGAAGACACTTCATCTCCTCAGTGCAGACTGCAACGGTCTCGTTTGGGTGTTGTATGCGAGACAGTGTATCGAGAAGTTGACCGGAGTGACGAACGGCACAGTCAGGGAACAAAAACTGGCAAGGTTTATTACGGTCCGTGCATATATAGGGCCGTGGGGAGAGAAGGCAGGGTTAAGAAGAGAGGAGGCAGTGCAGCATGTTGCTGGTGATAACAAACAGGCACCGGCACTGATATGATACATCCTCCTCCCTTTAACCTGTTGACCTGTTGAAAGTTCTGGTCATAGCCTAAACGCACGGGTTGTCTTGTGGGTCGCGTGGACCGCCTTGGCAGGGGAGGCTGTGCCGTCGGAGAAGTGGCTCTATGATCCTGAGGTGATGAGATGACACTCTGATGCTGGGCTCCGGTCGGTAGGTGGTCAACGGAGTCACTGTCGTCCGATGAGCATGAAGCGAATCGCTCCCTTGTTGCGAGCAAATGCTGCCGGTTGCGCCTCAAAATGCTTTCGTCGGTTTGAACGCGATAGGATCGCGGACTGGCAGGTGATATCATTTTGGCTTTTCTTTCCCATGAGGACACTTTTATCCGTACAACGTCACGTTCTGCAAGGGATGGCAGGTTGCGACTGTTCTGGCTCGACTGCTTGTGCTTGCTGACCTGTATGATCGGCTGCGGACGGAAGTCGGGCAATGGGGTGCGAAGACTCCTTCCTTGAAGCAGCTCTGCAGGCGACCGGCCGTCTTCCAATGGACTCGTCCTGTAATTTAATACACCAAGCCGGAAATCTTCGTTTTTTTCGCTTGTCTTCTTAAGACTCCTTTTAATCACCTGTACGGCCTTTTTGAGCAAGACCATTTGAGCGCGGAAACTGTGGGCTGGATGTAGTGTGATGAAACTTTCGAAAAACTTGCAAACTCGCGGCTAGAAAATTGAGGTCCATTATCGGTGGAAAGTTGAGCTGGGATGCCGTGTCTTGAAAACATTGCACTTAGCTTTTCAATGACTGTGCTCGCACTCAGATCAGAGAGCTTCTCTACATCCGGGAAATTTGACATTGCGCCATAAGCGCACAAATAGTACTTTCCTCCGTACTAAAATATATCAGCACCAACACGCTGCAAAGCTTGATTCGGCGTTGAACGAAGCATTAGCGGTTCTGCTGGCTGACTGTAAGCGTACTTCCTGCAGATTCCGCATTTTTGGTTCAATGATTCTATGTCATAGTTCATCCCAGGCTAGTAAACCAGTTCCCTAGCTCTTGCTTTGCTCTTGGCTATACCGAGGTGCCCTGAATGAATGCGCTGCAATATCTCGGCACGCATGCTTGTGGGAATTATGACCCAGGTGTCCTTCATGAGTACGCCGTTTACAACTGATAGCTCCGGCACGATAGGCTTAAAACACCAGTCTATAGGCTCGCCTGTCGAAATGCTCTCTATCACACCCTGCAGATAGGGATCCGCCGATGTCTCGCGCACAAGGCGCGTCATTGTTCTTTTTGACTCACGGTTGACGATAGTACATTGATAGCGTGCACTTCGACATCATCCGTATCCACAGCGACGACATCAGCAGGGAGTGGCGACCTTGACAGCATATCGGCGAGCTCCATCTGTTTGCCAGGAACATACGATAATACGTAGTTGTGTTTCAAAAGCCGCAAAAAGAAACGCTGCACTCTAGGTGGCACGTCACCAATCGCTTTCTTAGCGATATCCATCAGCGGCCGGTGGTCACTTTCAAAAGTTATCGGACGGCCATACACAAAAGGATGGAATTTTTCACAACCAAAGACAAGGGCAAGTGCTTCTTTCTCGATTTGCGAATATCGTTGCTCGGCTTCTGTCAGGACTCGAGATGCATATGCTACCGGTCTGAAGGTAGCACCATGACGCTGCAACAGGGCTGAGCCCATGCCAGGTTGTGATGCATCTGACGTCACTTTCGTTTCCTTTGTTCGGTCGAATATTGCCAGAAGAGGTGCTTGGGTCAATGCTTTGCAAATGTCCTGCCAGTTCTTCTCATGATTTTGTTTCCACTCAAACAACGCATTCTGCTTGATAAGGGACCGCAACGCTGTCGTCTGCTGAGCTAGTGCTGGTAGGTATTTGCTAAAGTAGTTCACAACGCCAAGCATTCTCTGCACCGCTTGTTTATCTTTCGGTTTTGGCATTTTTAGAAGGCTCTTCACGAGAGTGTGGTTTGGTCTTATGTCTTTGCTGCTAATAATGTCGCCCAAGAATGCAATTTCTTCAACGCCAAACTGACATTTTGCCTCGTTGAAGGTCAGTCCTGCTCCTTCAGCCGCGCTTAGGACGGTATGCAGCCGTTCGCCATGCTCTGCCCTAGTTTTACCCCAAATTAGAACATCGTCGACACACACTCGCACACCGGGGAGGTCATCAAATATCTCATTCAGGGCTTTCTGGAACACTTCGCTGGCTGAGGCTATGCCGAACGGAAGGCGTAGAAAACAATAACGACTAAAGGGCGTCGCGAACGTGCATATTCTTGACGAGTCCTCATCCCGCGGAATTTGATGAAACCCCGCATTCGCATCCAAACGCGAGAAAAATTTCGCGCCTGCCAGCTCCGCCTCAATGTCCTCCCGACGAAGCATCTGATAGTGCTCCAGTTTTAGACTGTCGTTAATCTTCCTGGGGTCAAGACATACTCTTAACTTCCAGTTGTTTTTGCGCACAATGACCAAAGGGCTTAACCACTCTGTTGGGCTGCTAATTTTCCGTACGATGCCTTCTTGTTCCATAGGGTCTAATTCGTCACGCAGCGGCTGCTGAAGAGACAGCGGCATCCTTCGCGCCGGCTGGACGACGGGGACAGAGTCTTCGCGGAGCGTTATTTTGTGTTTTCGCTGAATGCATCCAGTACCTTTGAACAGCCCAGGAAACTGTTGGAGTACGCCTTCTACTGTGGTCGAGACAGCTTCTATCGCTCGTTGGATCAGGCCCAGTCGCTCGCTCGTTTCGAGACCCAAAATGGCTTGGTGGTCCGTTCTTACCACAAAAAAGTCAGCGGCCACCTCTCTGTCTCCAACTAGTACGCTTGTTGCAACCACGCCGCAATGCTTGATGAGCCCACCGTTGTAAGAACGGAACGTGGTTTTACTGGGTTCCAATGCAGCCATACACAACTTGCGGTACACCGACAAGGGTATGATGTTAGCTTGTGAGCCAGTGTCAACTTTAAACACCACTTCTCGGCTGCCCATCTTCGCCTTGATGCGCCAGTCGCGGTTGCTGTCGACGGTTCCAACAGCGACGGTTAGCACTTCGAAGTTGTCTTCTTGCTGAAGCTCATTTACACCCGCAGTTCTGCAGCAAGACGCGAAGTGGTTCAGCCCATGGCACGAGTAGCATGTCTTTCCATATTCTGCGCAACGGCGAGGGCCGTGTACTCGGCCACAGCGAGTACAGCGGCCGTCTCGTTGAGGACGTCTCGGTGCTTTTGACGTATGCATGCTCGAGCTAACTGCATCCACGTCCGTCTCTTTTCTTGCGTTCCACACTTCGTTTTGACGGGCTGCAGTCTCTGCCGTCTTGCATGAAGGAACCGCTTTTTCAAGCGTCAACTTTTTGTCCCTTAGCATCTTCTCCCGAAGCTGGGGAGAGTTCCTGCGAAAAACGATTTGATCACGCACCATGTCGTCGAACATTGTTCCAAAGTTGCAATGCCTGGCTTGTTTCTTGAGATCCCGAAGAAACTGCTCGAAGGACTCCCCTTTATCTTGGATGCGAGTGCGAAATATGTATCGTTCGTGAACGTCGTTTTGCTGCTCGACGCAGTACGACTGGAACTTTGCAACCACTATATCATAGTCCTCTTTGCTTTCCCCTGTGGCAAAAGTGAAGTTATTGAAGACCTCTAACGCATCCTCACCCGCCAAGCTTAGAAGCTGTGCAGTTTTCACGGCGCTGGATCTTGGCTTTTCACTGCACGACGTTGCTTGCCAAAATATTTCAAACTTCTGCTTGAAGAGGGTCCAGTTCTTACCGCCATCTCCGGTGATGCGCAGTTGTTCCGGTGGTCTGATGCAATCCATTCTAGCTGCTTGTAGCCGGCAACCGCCACCGCTGCTCTCATACGAGGGTGGCTATCCCACTTCTGACACCATGTATCGAGAAGTTGACCGGAGTGACGAACGGCACAGTCAGGGAACAACAACTGGCAAGGTTTATTACGGTCCGTGCATATATAGGGCCGTGGGGAGAGAAGGCAGGGTTAAGAAGAGAGGAGGCAGTGCAGCACGTTGCACATGAGCTGGTGATAACAGACACCGGCACTGATATGATACAGACAGTAGCAGCTGCTGGGCTCTCTCCTTTCGCACGATGCTTGTGAAGATCGTAGAAGCTGCTGCTTGAAGGCTTCCCAGTTCGTAAGGATAGCTTCCTCATTCCCAAGACAGATTCTTGCTAGTTGCTCCAAGGCGAAGAAGACGTACCTTTATTTCCTGACATCGTCCCAGTGGTTAAAGATAGGCACACTGTCGAACTCTTCCAGCCATTCTTCGGGGTAAGCCCCAGCCGAAGCGTCGAAGGATAGCGGCAGCCGAGGATGCTGCCGAATGACTGCAGTCGACGTATGGGGCAAGCGCATATTGGACGTTGCTTTTTGCTTTCGCTTTCGCTTTCGGGTAGGCTCTGGCAGAGTCCGGAAGTCAGGTGCGTCCCCCAGCAGACGTAGTCTTGCGCGGTGGACTGGAGTCAGGTCCTCCGGTGAATGACTTAGAAGGCTGGCGTCACGACTTGCGGGGGCTGTCCGATACATGGAAGGCATCATTTTAGAGAATCTGGCAAATGATCTCCACCCTATTCTTATGCTAGTTATTTCGCCCTCGTGATTCCGATCTGGAGTCACTGTCGTCCTATGTAGAAGCATGCCCTCACACACATCCAGCACCTCGCTACCAATCGTAAACTGCTGTTTCCTACCGAGACTGTTGAAGATTGCTTTGGTTTTCTGTATTAAGGTTTGGACCAACCGAACTGCTCGCCTTTTCAGCTCATTGATCAAGACATGTTTAACTAAGTGATCACGTGGGACTGGTTGAAGAGCAGCTCGAACTTAGATATAAATATATGAACCATGGTGTAGATATTTTGCCCGCAAAAAAGATACGGATGGTTCAATCACTTTTTAGTCACTCTGGCTGGCGCGACGCTCCCCACAGCGCTCAAATTATCGGGAGGCGTACATATAATGGGATTGTTTCTCCCTAGGGAGCAACCAGGTTTGAATTACAGAAAAACAGTTCCTAGGCAGGACGTTTGTCCCTAAGCCAAAAAAGCGGCTTGCTGGGTCCTCTATATGGGTTAGAGTTAGGGATGATAATATAAATAAATTATAAGCGGAAGTTGTGTCTTAGAGTCTGCAACACGCTGAATTTGCAAGACGCAATAACAGGGCAGCCAAGCGTTCGGGCTGCGCACAAGCTTCACACTACGGGGTCATCGTCTTCTTTTTCATCACTGTTCACCACACTCATTCATTCATTCATTTATTGGTCTTTGTTGCTTTACAAATGTACGCAAACACTGCTCGGACCCATAGCCAACGGCTAGTAACGGGCCCAATAGAAAAAAGTATACAAGCATGCAGGCAACAATATGCCAAAATAAAGACAGCAAGTTAGTATAAAGAAGGCTATACATCACTCTCAACACTTGTAAGAGCATCAACAAAAGAAACACATATATTACAGATTATATAAACTAAAAACTTACAGATCAAACGAAACGCGTAGAACTTACGCAAAGATTAAGGCAACACAAAAAGCTAGAGGAATATAGCTGTTAAGTATTTACAAAACATCACAAGGGTACAACACACGAGAAGAGGATAAAATGATTTCAGTGCACACTTTTTAATCACAAAACATTTTTAGAATAGACGCAAATGTATAAATCTATAAATAAATCAAGGTATCAGGTTTCGGCTACGTGCAAATAATATCAGGCAAGTATCTAAGAACACTAGTAAAAAAATGAAAGTATGAACTCAAAGTGTGTCGTTCTTTTTAAGGTAATAATTTTTTATTCTAATGGAAAAGTTGTAGCCAGTCTTTAGGTCATGTGGTAGATTATTCCAAATTTTTACGTCCGTGAACTCTAGGAGACACTCTCCATATACATTTCTTTTCACTGGCAAGTTAAAATTGCCGTACGTGCGGCTCCGTGTTGGAGGTGGCGGGATGTTAAAGATTGATATATCAAACGGAAGGTTGTTTGTTACTATTTTATGGACACATTCAGCAGTTTTTTCTCACGAAGTAAATTGAGTGGTAATACGCGTAGTTTAGTAAATAGTGCCTTACTGCGTACAGTGTAACTAGAAAATGAAATTATTCTAAGTACTCGCTTTTGTAACTTTTTAGTAGGCTCTAGGTATGTGCTATACGTCCAGCACCACGACTCGATGCAATATGAAAGGTGAGTATGTATTAATGGGAAGTATAGGACGCGCAGGATATTGGTATCAAAGTATTCGCGCGTGTGGAGAAGAGCATAACAACCGGATGCCGTCTTAGTGCAAGTCACCTCAATATGATGTTGCCAGTGTAAATTTTTATCCAGTGTGACTCCAAGGTAAGTAAAAGCATTTGTTGACTCAAGCTGGGTCTGGTTAACAGTTAATGTAATATCAGTTGAAAGAATTGATTTTTTCTTTGAGTGGAACACTATGTATTTAGTTTTCTTAGCATTGATTGTTAATTTGTTTCTGAGAAACGAGTCAGAGATTTTTTTCAGTTCTGTATTTACTATGTTTTCAAATTCGACCGTGTGATGAGCAGTAACTACAATGGCAGTGTCATCAGCATACATGATGGCTTTGGATGAAGCTAATACCTTGGGCAGATCATTTACGTACAGTAAAAAGAGCAGCGGACCAAGAGTAGACCCCTGTGGTACCCCTGTGTGTAGGCGCTGAATGGATGACGATAAAGATTTCATTGAAACAATTTGTTGGCGGTTTGTGAGGTAGCTAGAGAAAAAGTCAAGCACCTTATCGCGAAGTCCATATATTTTTAGTTTATTTAGCATAATGTCATGGTTAACTGTGTCGAAGGCTTTTTTAATGTCCAGAAAGATAACTGCTGCGAGTCTGTTATTGTGTAAAGCATCATTAAATGCCTGGGTAAGAGTCATGACTGCTGAGCTGGTGGAGGACTGTGGTCGAAATCCGTGCTGCTCTGGGCATATAATGTTATATTTCTCAAGAAACTGATGAATACGTTTGTAAAGAATTTTTTCGAATATGGTATTAATAACACTAAGTACAGAGATAGGTCTGTAACTGGAAGGGTCAGAGGAGTCGCCGTCCTTGAATACAGGAGTAACACGTGCTATCTTTAGAGATGATGGGTATGTGCTGTTGAGTATTGAATGGTTGAATAAATGGCATAATATGGGTCCTAGAACATCAATATTTTCTTTAATTAGCTTCACAAGAATGCCATCGTAGCCTGCCGCCTTGTTTGTAACTAAATCCATAACAACACACATTACTTCAGCTAATTCGACTCCGTGCAGAACGAAAGAATTTAGAACTGGCCACGGAAGATCACTGCTTGTACTTATATCAGGAAGCTTCGATGCTAGATCAGGGCGAATTTTTTGTGAAAAATGTATTAAAGTCTTCTACTGTCTGCTCAGTTATATTGGAGGGAAGTATGGAACGTTTTTTAAAGCGATGTGTCACCTCATTTACAATTTGCCACATTTCCTTTGAATTCCCAGTGGCGGCTTTGATTCGGCGTGCAAAATATTCCTTTTTGCGGGCTCTCATTGACGACACTGATTTATTACGTGCGCATTTGAACTGGTACAAGTAGTACTGGTTACTTCTATGATGTAGTCATTTGTGATACCAATATTCTTTCTTCTTTAATACGTTCCAAATTTCTTCTGTCATCCACGGACAAATTGGCTTGTAATGCCTCGAGGCTGTTGTACTTCGGCTACTGTTTTTTATTAGATCCACAAAGGTTGTAATCAGGTTAGACAATTCTATATTAACATCTTCATGATAGATTAGGTCAGTATTGAGTAATAACAACTTTTTGCGGAATTATTCATAATCTAGTTTTGTGGCAGTTCTCGATTTATTCTCTTTTATTGCAGGAGGTGTGTCTACGTTAACGAAAATCGGCAGATGATCCGAAATTGGGGTTTGATATGCGCCTGCGAGTGCGCGTGTGTCAATATTTGTCATTGCATGATCGATAGATGTTGCCGAAAAAGTGGTTATGCGCATCGGAGAATTAATCAAATTGTGAAAGTTGTATGACTGAAGTAGATATGTATAATCCATGGTGTTCCCAGAAAGTGTGTCAATATTAACGTCTCCAACGATTATAACTTCATTTTTGTAGTTCTTGGCTAAAGATGACAAGATCTCCAAATTGTCAAAAAACAAGTTAAGACTTGAGCTCGGGGGTCGGTAAACTACGTCCACTACTAGTCCCCATTCAAGTTTCAGAAATAGTGCTTCAAGTTCGGGCGAACAAGATGAAACTGATGATAAGATAGTGTAATGCAGGCTATCTGTAACAAACATCGCCACACTTCCACCACGAAACTGCGAGTTCCGTGGTTGTGATAATGTCGTGTAACCAGGAATTGTTATGTTTTCGTTCTTTTTCAGCCACGTTTCCGTGGCTGCTATGATTTCAAACGATTTCCCCTGTTCAACGATAAACGAAAGTGGGGGGCTCAGGTTTTTGTTCAGACTGCGAACATTACTATGAAGTATGGATATGTTTGTTCTGGAAGCCATTATGAGCTCAAGTCAGGTTTATTTTCGCTTTGTGCTTGTGTCCCATGGGCCCGGGTTATTCTTTCTAGATCTGCTTCGCAGTTCACATGAACCACCTTCGATTTTTCTGCTTTCCTCATTAATATTTTTCCTTCAGACAGCCAAGCAAACTTCCAGCCGACATCGCGTTTGGTTTGGATTGCTTTCCCCAAAAGTATCTTATTTTCTGGGCACAAGTGTTCATTGACGAATATAGGATCAGTTCCTTCAAACCCAAGCATTGATGCATTTAGTCGTGTCTTTTTCGCAGCAGCAAGGAATTTGTCTCGGTTTGTCCTTGAGGCAAACCGTACAATCACATTTGGTGGTCCTTTAGCCTTAGTAGCTACACGATGTACAACCTCTATGGCATGGCTGGGTAGTTCTGTAGACAAGCATGAAGCGACTGTTTCAACAACCTTGTTGAGGTCCGCACTGTCAGCAACAGGTATGCCCTTCAGTTCGAGGTTGTTTTTCCTACTGTACTGCTTTAGTTCAATTAGTTGCTTCTTGGTTTCAGTGAGTTCCTTACTTAGAATGCGGTTCTCTTTCTGACACTCTAGGCCCAGTTTTTTCGCATCGTCTAGTTCTTTACGGAGAGTCTGAACTTCAGTTTTGAATTCTTCGAAGTTTTCATTCATGAAGTCCATTCCTGTTCTGACCGAGGTAAGTTCCGCCTGAATGCAGTATTTGATGACTGCAACTGTTTTACTTCATCCGTTAGTTCAGTCATGGCTTCCACGAACCTAGAAGTCATATCCGTTAGAACTCTGACTATTTCTTTTATACTGTTTGGTGTTTTTTCAGCGAAAGTGTTTGCAAATTCGGCAAAAGGATCACTTTTGCCTTCCATTATGACAGGGTGTATCTCTCACGGCCAATTAAAACAAGCACGATAACACTTAGAATTTCAGAGCAGGCCGGCAGCCACAGAAACATAACAGATAACAGATTTGTGCGCCCACCTACAACAAGTGAAGACAGCGATTTAGCAGAATTGGTAGCCACGGCTGCCGGAACCGCTCTTAATGTCCTTTGACTGGCGCTCAGTCCCTTTATATTGGCGAAGATGACGCCCCCAGTCGCTGAACTGCCGTAGCACAATGACACCTTCCGTTGCGATGGTGTCCGATGCGCATGCGCATAGCTCCTCATGATCGGGCTGCTGCAGACGACCGCTTTTTATCACATGCCTGCAACAAGTGAAGACATGGTGAGCATGACAGCAAGTGAGCATGGTTGCTAGGCTACAATTAAATCTCGGCGGAAAAGGAGGAACCCTAATGACTTAGAGACCACGCACGAGAGGCAGATCGTAGCATGACTGAGTTGGTCGACGTGCACTATTTCACGGCCGCGATGGCTCACATCAGTGGGTGGTGAAAGAGGTTCAGTAAGGTAGTTAACTGGAGAGGTCTGGTAGACGACACAGTACGGGCCTTGGTTCATAGAAAGGAGTTTCGTGGATAGGCCGGGACCGGTTGAAGGAACTCAAAGCCATACAAGTGAGTTTCGGGTATATGACAAAAGCGGTCTGGTGGCAGCACAAAGGTGCTTCTGACGATTCTTGTTCAGCGTCACAAGAGGACGGGCAAGCTAGCGGCATTCTTCAGCATATATGGCTGCTTGCGAAAGGGTGAGGGACTCGGACACATCAGGGTGATACGGGAACATGGTATTCCTGGTGCAGGTGGGCTTGCGGCAATAAAGGGGGAAGAATGGTCAGAAAACTGCGCTCTTTGTGACAGTGTTATCAGCGTATGTAACAAATGGGATAATGCGGTCCCGTTAGGAGTGGTCAGGTGCAATGTACATGGCCAGCATGTCACGCATTGTGCGGTTGAAACGTTCACTCGTGCCATTTTCTTTGAGGGTGGCAGGATGTTGTAGAGCTCTGAACAAAGCGGATTGGCGAAGGATAGCTTCGATGGTGTCGGAGGGGAAGACAAGACCCAGTCGCGCAGTAGTTCCTTAGGCGAACCATGGCGCAAAACCAGATGATGCAAGATGAAAGACGTAACGCCTTGTGCATACGCTAATGGCAAGGATGAGGTTTCTACATAGCTGGTTAGGTTATCCACTGCCACGCCGACCCGGCTGGTGTCCAGCCGGAGTGATGAGAAGGGGCCAGTAGAGATAAATGCTAACGCTCTCGAATGGGCGCATGGGGCAGGGCAAGGGCTGCATTGTAGCGGTAGAACAATGAGGAGGAGTTTTGTGACGTTGGCATTCTGGTTCGGAGAGAACGTAGTGCCTGGTAAAGCAGTACATTCCCCACCAGTAAATATGAAGTCGAAAGCGCATGTAAGTCTACACCACACCAGCGTGAGTACAGTGGCGGTCAGCGTGAAAAGAGGCGGAAATGTTTGAACGGAGTTGTCGAGCAATTAGCTCTTTCAGCCCGTCAGGAAGGTAGCTGCGGTGGTAAAGCAGGCCGTCCCATATTGCAGTGTGGAGTGCTTGACGGCGGAGAGTCCGGACCGTGGGACGCGTAGATGCTGTAGACAGAAGGGCGAGGAGAGAAGCGATGTAGGGGTCCTGGCTTTGCTGAGATAATATGTCGGTAACGTGAAGACAAGAGGAATAACTGATGACGAGAGATGTGCAATCGAAGTCACAGGGGAGGAATTCACAGGGGAGGCATGAGTGGAACAGGGCGTCGGCATCAGAATGCTTACAGCCAGTGCGATAGAAGACTTCAAATCATATCCTTTTAAACGCAGCTCCCAACGAGCGAGAAGACCAGAAGCGTTTTGAGGGGACAACCATCAGTGGGCATGGTGATCAGTTACGGGAGAAAATGATCCTGTTTCACATAAAAAACTAATTTGTAAACTGAAATTCGCTGGTCTATCTTCTTTCTTAATCAAATGGAATACCGCATGCCGCACTAACAGAACCCAATTTGTTAGTGTTGGTAGTCACTCCTCACGCTCTCTCCCGGTAACATGCGGAGTCCCTCAAGGAAGCGTCCTTGACCCGATACTATTCCTTAACTATATAAACGATATTGTTAACGTTATTACAGAACCAGTTCAAATTAGACTGCTCGCGGATGACTGCGTTTTGTTCACAGAAATTAAAACTCCGGAGGACCAAGTAGTGCTTAACTCTAACCTCAAAAGCATTAACGATTGGTGTTGCAGTCACGATATGAAACTAAATGCTGAAAGAACAGTTTACATCAAAATAACTAATAAAATACAAAGCCTATCTTATCAGCACTGCCTATCAACGGTGCTTATCAGAAGTAACGCAGTATAAGTACCTTGGTGTAACAATAACTAAAAACTTAAGTTGGAATGCTCACATTTCTAACGCTTGTGCATCATCCTTCCGTAAACTGTGTTTTCTTAGATATAAATTAAAACGAGCCCCTTCCAAAACCAAGCTCCTAGCTTATACATCAATAATAAGACCGAAATTAGAATATGCCTGTACAGTGTGAGATGGTTCAAATAAAACTAGCATCCATGCGTTAGAAATGTTTCAGAGGAAAGGAGTTCGTTTTATTTGTTCCAGATTCCGCACTACCGACTCCCCTACAACTTTAATGAATTTTAATGGCATACAGACACTGGTCGAAGAAAGCTTTTGCGACTAGAATTTCTTTTTTGTTGAAAAATAACGAGTTATCAATGAGCCCGGACCCTCACATAAAACCACAGTAACGCCCAGTCCTTAACACCTTATCGTGCCCGAACCAACATGTTTAAATATTCTTATTTTCCCCGAACAATGACTGAGTGGAACCAGCTTCCTTTGATTGCACTTTCCAGCACTGACAGCATTGCCAGTTTTTTATAACTACTTTTGTATGCTATACTTCCAGTTCTGCCGAAGAAATGTGTTCAATTGGCCCGTTTTTTGTTCGAATCATGCATGGGTTGTCTTTGTTTTGTTTATCACTTAGTTTGTGTGGTAAATGTTACTTGTATCTCTTTGTATTGCTGCTCCTCCCTGGGCCTACCAAGGCTGGCAGTATTGAATAAATAAATAATAAATAAAAATGAGCGACCATATAGGTAAGGTAGGCACTTGCAAATACCCCAGATAATCGACAAGAACTCTTTTTCTCTTACGGAATATTTCATTCCGGCTTAACAAAAATGCGTCTGGTATACGCAACAACGTGTTTTTAGCGAAGCCGGGAAGGTGTTCTGTCAAGACTGTGCTGAGGCCCACGCCGCTGGCATCAGTGTGAGTTTAGCCTGTTGGGTGGGGTAAAAAATCTGCCTCTCCCGTAACCGAGAGTAGAGTAAGCATGAAATGTTTACGGGTATAACACATTAGTTGTAGATGGTACTCGTCAAAATCTTCAAATGGGTCTAGTGTTCACCACACCACACTCTTCTTTTGCGTCGAAGCCATCGCCCGCAATAGTGTGGGCTTAGGTAGGCATTCTCGTGCATTGTTGCGCTTACGAAGGAACTGGACACAATCAGGGACGACACAGAACAGATGTGCGCACATCTGTTCTGTGTCGTCCCTGATTGTGTCCCAGTTCCTTCGTAAGCGCAACAATGCACGAGAATAACAACCACCAACTAGCCCAATTTGAAACTCTCCTTAGGTAGGCAGCCGCGAACCGTGGCGGCCTGGTCGCTTTCGGGAGCGGCCGCATAATCATGGCGTTGTCGGCAGCGGCGAGCAGTCTTCTGCTATGGCGTATCGCTCGCAAAGCGATCGCTTTCCGCAAGACGCTTCCTACCTCCCCTTTCATCAGGCTCCATTGCTCGGCTTAAGCAGCTGAGACGGGGCGGAATTGAAATGCAGGACGATGCAGAAACGTACGCGGACACGACGAGACGCAGGCCTGACAAGAATCTATAAGCAGAGCGTTCTAATACTCCGCGATCGTGTATACATCTGCCTGCCAAAGGGGCAAACGTCATGAGCTGAAGGCCCAGCGGCCGTTCTTATCCATGCGCGAGTGTGGGATCGCAGCGCCATCCTTGGGGACGACGCGGAAGCGGCCCCCCACGACCCTCTCTCGTAGAGTCTCGTTAAATCTCGTACGGTGCCCGGATGCTCTCGTTTCAGTGCCCGGATGAGTGGAATTCTGTGCCCGGATGTTGGCTCATCATCATCATCAAAACGTTTATTTCCACCGAAATGAGACTCCTTTTTGGACCCCCCGGCACGCAGGCCTAAGGGAGCCCTACTTAGTAGCCTCGCAAACTAAGGTCTGGTGAAGACACATTGTCGCTTCACGGCCTCAGCCGCCAGTGGGATGGCTTGTTGCTGCTTAGCAGGGTCCTCGCTCGGCAGCAAGGTCTCCCAGGCTTCTCTATCTTCTATCTTTTGCTCGGCGCTCGGGCTCCCAGCACATTCCCATATGACATGGTCGAGAGTGCCCCTCTAACCGCACGTTATACAATATTGGTCTTCCTCCTCTTTGGAGATTGCTATGTATATTCAGAAGGGGCTTATATGATTCCCCCTTGCAATCTTCTCCACGCAATTGCCTCCTCTTTTGCGAGGGAACGGTCGGGCGGCGGATAGACCCTCCTGTTCAGCTTATAATGTTCCGTGATCTCGTGGTATGAAATTAGGCTATCTTTCATGTCTATGCGGGAGGGCTGCTCTGCGGCCGCCCGGTGATAGAGAGCTCGGGCAAGCTCGTGTGCAGCCTCATTTCCTGCAATAGACTCATGCGCTGGGATCCATATTATCTCTATGTTACGTTCTATCGGCCTCGCCTCGAGGACGTGTTTGGCCTCTTCCGAGATTCTTCCTTTCGCGAAGTTTGTTGCTGCAGTTTTGCTGTCACTTAAAATCGTCGTGGCCTTGGTACCGACGCAAGCGAGCGCTATCGCCAACTCTTCCACCGCATTGGCATCTCTCGTGCGGCTCGAAGCCGCTACCGTTGGTACTCCTGCCCCGTCGACCACAGCGGATACAGCCGCTCCGTGGTGTCCGCACGCCGCGTATACGTACGCCACCTGGTCTGCCGGTCGCTCCTTCATCTTCCTCTCGTAGGCCTTAGCCCTATGTTCTCGCCTTTCCTTGTTATACACGGGGTGCATGTTCCGCGGCATAGGTGGGACGCATATCTTGGCCCTGATTCCTGCCAGGATGTTTACCATCTTGTGCGTGCTACTTTCTGGCGGATTCCTACCCACTCGAGTATTGTCCTGCCCGTTTCAGACTGGCCGAGCCGTTCTAATTGGGATATTCTCACCCCCTTTGCCAGCTCAACCCATGTGTTGTGTACCCCCATTTTTTCAAGCCGCTCCGTCGACGTAGATATCGGAAGTCCCAGAGCTCGCTTGGCGCATTTCCTCAATATTCTGTCTACCTTCTCTATTTCTGCCTTGTTCATGTTTAGGTACGGCGTCGCGTAGCAGATCCGACTTATTACGTACGCCTGCGACATTCTCAGGAGATTCCTTTCTTTTAGTACTCGCCCTTTTACCGCTACCCTCCTGAATATGCCTACCACTTGGTCTGGATATGTGGCTAATTTCTTTATGGTATTGGTGTTGTTGCCTTTCTTGTTGATAAACATGCCTATGATCCTCATTTCCTCGACCCTGGGCACCTCCAGGCCTCCCACCACCACTTTAATTTCTACGTCTCTCTTGTTCCTGCTGTCGCTATTGTACACGAAGAGCTCCGACTTCTGCGGTGAGCACGCCAGGCCTCTTTCGGCCGCGTACTTCACCACTACGTGTGCTGCCCTTTGAAGACTCCACTCAATTCCCGCGTCGCTTCCGTTATGCATCCACATGTTTATGTCGTCCGCGTACATGCTGAATTTTAGATAAGGGATCTTGTTCAGCATGGCCGGGAGACCTCTCATCGCTATGTTGAATAAGAAGGGGGACAGTACGGCGCCTTGCGGGGTACCTTTGCTGCGCAGCCTTTTGCCGGGGGACTCTGCGTCGTGGAATTTAATCACCGCCTTCCTCCCTTGGAGAAAGTCCTTGATGTACTCGTATGTTCTCTTGCCCACGTTTACCTCCTCCAGACCTCTGAGCACCGCCTCGTGTCGGACGTTGTCGAAGGCCTTCGTGAGGTCAAGACCAGGTCTGGGCAAGATACTTCAAAATAGTATCTTCGATACGATACTCGATACCTTTGAAAATTGTATCTCCGATACCGATACAAGATACAGAACCGAAATCAATTTTCGATACAGATACTCGATACTGTATCGTCGATACTCCGATACATCACTAAAATATCAAATATAATACAGGTTATATTACGACTAACGAAGTTTACATAGCTGAAATCACTGTCTAATAATGCCGGTAATATAATTGGGGAACTTAGGAAATATACACGTGGTTTCTCTAACCTTTAGTGTATTTCTATACAGCACTATTCCTGAAAGGACTTATAAACGAATCCGACCCCATGGATCTGTTGAAGCTCCGCTGTCTGCGCAGTTGGCCTTGTTAGAACTTTAATTTGGACTAAAGTCAGATATATATTGAAGCGATAGCTTCCATAAGTAGCCTAGCGAAAAATCATTTAACCCAAAGTTCCTCATAAGAACCAATCTGTGAGCACTTGGCTATATGAATAAACCTGAAACATTTTCTGTTTTCGGTTCGATACTATAGAGTACTTACGCGGTGGCCTGTGCCTTTGATCAAACTAAATGAGGCAAGCTCCGTGCGCTTGGGAAACGAACAGTTAGTTTGCCAGTACTGCGATAACAAACTTCTGAAGCTGAAAACTATTCTTAAAAAGCTAGAATGAAAACCACAAGTAAAATGGCCGAACGTTTTTATTAGGCAAAAAGTATTCGTTACGTTTACTTGAAGGTCTTAAGCAACAACATTTTCTCGAACCACCGGTCCGAAAGAGCCCCGCGATTTGGGCGCGCTATAAGGGAGGCAAATGAAAGAAGCCTCTCTACAGGAGCAGACGAGCACGTCGCAGTATTATACTTGACGAAGGCGCCTCTTATCAGTGGATAAGAATGAAGCATAGCCACATCAACTCGAGGATCTTGTAAATAACTGAGAAACTGAAGCTTCACTACCGCCTCCTGAGAGCTACGGCTGGTTATACCGCTTGTCTCTTCAAATGAAAAGAATGCGTCAGCTGACGCATTTGATGCTGCTGGCGCCAATGATCTTACTGCCTCGCGTGCGGAAGAATGCGCGGCTTGTGCTGTGCTGATATAGTCGACAACAGCTTCTTCTGTAAGCTTCTGAGCATGACGGCGGAAGTCTTCGATTTCTACTGGTAACCACCGCAACTTGAAATAGTGGTGTAGAACAGCAGCAACTGTTGCCTCTTTTGCATTCGGTTTCATCTTCAAAAGATGGTCGAACCTGCGGCTGAATACATTCCTAACTGCACCCAAAAGTGGCTTGCAATAAACATAGTCTGCAGAAGCTTTCTCGGAAAGCCTTGATTCCACTTGAAGAAGAGTTGGCGGCGAGGGCTACTGGCGTATACCGCAAACTAGGAACACGTGCGGCAGTCGCACTGAAATGGGACGGCGTACAGTCGGACGGCGCAGAAACGCCGATCCAGAAGTGATAGCTTGGGAGTTGGTTAAAAAGCAGCGAAGGTGCTGCCGCCCGTCTTGTGCTACCGCCTGAGCGAGGGCTTTTACAACATTTTTTTGTATCGAGTATCGTAAAATACACGATACACTAAAAATGTATTTCCGATACCGATACTCCGATACTCTAGGTTTCAGCACGCGATACCTAATACCGATACACAAAATGTATCGAAAGATAGTATCTAAGATACATGTATCTTCGATACTGCCCATGACTGGTCAAGACCTAGGATCACCTTGGCATCTAATCCTTTCTTGTCTACAATGTCATGTTTGAGTCTGAGCATTACATCCTGCGTGCTGAGCTTAGGTCTAAAGCCCACCATCTCGTGCGGCCATAGGTTTCCATCTTCCATGTATATCGTTAACCTCGTTTGCACTACGTGCTCCATGAGTTTCCCCACGCAAGACGTCAGCGAGATCGGTCTTAGGTTGTCCAATTTTGGTTTTTTTCCCGGCTTGAGGATGAGAACAACCTCTGCCTGCTTCCATTCCTCTGGCAATTTACCTTCCGTCCATACTTTGTTATGTACCGCGCAATTGCATCTATCGAGTCGTTGTCTAGATTCCTGAGCATGACATTGGATATTTTATCCGGGCCAGGGGCCGAGCGAGTTTTTAGCTGAGCGATAGCTGCTCTGATCTCCGCTACTGTAATGTCCACGTCTAGATTTTCATTTTCCGCTCCTCCATATTCTGCCTGTCGTACTTCTGTCGCGTCCCCTATGTAAATGTCCCTGAGCCTGTCCATCAGCTGTTTGTCCGTCCCCTGGAAAGCGTGTCTCGCTTTCACTTGGTTAGCGCTCGCTGCCTGTTTAGATTTTCCCGGGTCGAGGAGATGCCGCAATATATTCCACGTCTTTGCTAGCCTCATGCCCCTTTCCATTTCGTCCCACCTGCCGTACCAATATTGCTCGTTTAGTTTAATAGCATACGTTTCCATTTCCTTGGTGTGTCTGGCTAACGAACGCCTTAAATTTCTGTTCCATTTTTGAGACTTAAGTCTCTTCTCGAGCCTTTCCTTCTCCTTCCACATGCTCATTAGCTTGCTATCCATTATCTCCGGTGCATCTTCCCCTTCAGCTACTGCTTCCGCGTCCCTGGCATCTTCCCTCAGCTGTTTTGCCCAGTCTCCTATGTCTCCAATTTCCTTAGCTTTGTGGCTTCTGCGAATCTCCCGGAATTTGTCCCACTCCACTATTCTCGCCTGTTTGAGTTTCCGTAGCTTGATTCCTTCTCCCAGCTTCGTAGCTACGATGAAGTGGTCACTACCCAGATTTTCTCTGGTGTTTGCCCATTCTACCCTGCCTGCATTTTTACTGAAGGTGAGGTCCGGCGCGGTGTCTCTACTTACACTGCTACCTACTCTAGTGGGCGCACATGGGTCGGTATGCAAGGTAAGTCCGAGATTTTGTGACTCCTCAAGGAGATGTCTGCCCTTCGGATCTTGCCTCGCGTACCCCCAGTCCTGGTGTGCCGCGTTAAAGTCCCCCACGATCACCAACGGGCTCTGGCCGGCCAGTTTAACGGCTTTTCTAAATATCGTTCCGAATTTCATTTTCTTCTGCTTCGGGTTGCTGTAGATGTTAAGCAGAAATATGCTTTTTGCTCTCTTGCGTCCCGTAATCATTTCTAGCATTACCGCTTCTATGCCCCCGTACTCACTTCGTGCTCTAGGGTTGCTATATTCCTTTTCACCAGCGTGGCCACTCTGCATTTTTCACCCCTATCGCCATATAAACTTTGGTATCCGGCCAGTTTTACCTGATTTCCCCCAGTTTCCTGCAGCGCTATAGGAATTGGTTTGTCTTCTACATGTTGCACGTGGTGCTGTAATAGCGCTCGCTTCCGTCGGTACCCTCGGCAATTCCATTGCCAAATGGTGGCGTTCTCTTTCTTACTTTGATTCCTGTCCATTCTTGGAAAAAACTACACTCTCCATATTCGCCATCCTCTCAGTGAGGCCGTTTAATGCCGCTAGGATCTTGTCCATTGAACCCTTAATGTCCCCTAGAGCGTTTAACCTTACATTCACTTCTTGCATCTGCGTTTCCAGCCTATCAATTTTGCTTCCAGATTTACTCGTTAGCTTCCTCTCCAGAGTCACAAGGGGGTCGGTCTCGGGCGCCTTTCGCTTTATCGAAGTGGGTCTAACCACCTCCGTATCCATTTTCTCGTCTGCCTCTTCTATCTCCGGTTTCGCCTCCGGCAATTTTCGCGCTGCCGCTTGCGTGGGAGGCGCCACCGACCTCGGCTTATTGTTTACTAATTCTTCTATCATTTTCCTCAGCTCTGCAATTTCCGTTTCTTGCCTCTTTAATTCTGCCTCTTGTTTCCCTATCTTCGCTTTTAACTCTGCATTTTCCTTCTTCAGCGCTACTGTTTCTGGGTTAGCCTGGGTGACCTTGCTCGCGAAGCTTACCGCTTTTTCGGGCCCCGTCTTGGGTAGTCTCGGGTCCTCCCTGGACGGCAGGCTCGGGAACTCCTTGTCCGTGAGTCTCGCCCCTGACTCGGATCTCGAGGGCGTCCCGGATCTGGACCTTCCCTAAGGCCCGTCTTTGGCCTGCGCTGCTCCGTCTTTCCCATCTTCTCGTCTAGTTGCGTCTTTCATCGCCACGAACGGCTTCCTATACATCTTCCTACACTTGCTGTCGCCCAGCATGTGGGCTCCCCCGCACAGCTGGTATACGGGGATGCACGTGTGTCCCTGCTCCGGATTCTCCTTGCCGCAGCCTCGGCACTTCAGTTTTTTCGGGTCTGGGCATACATCAGCTCTGTGTCGCAATGGGCCGCATGTCACGCACACTTCTAGCTTCTTCTTGTACAACCAGCATTTCTTGAAAGATCCCAGACACTTGAACCGCCAAGGCACCTCGCTTCCCTCGAAGAGAATCAGCAGGGAGCCGAAGTCCCCGAGTCCCCGTACGCCCAATATCGGCGGGTTCGCGTCATAGTCCAATGTTTCCCTGATTAGCTCCATACTCATGCTCATAGGAATTCCGTGTATGACTCCCTTGCCCGCGCCGTCCGGCATCGGTGCATGGTTGTTTACTTCCACCGTCTTCCCTCTGATTGTCAGTTTCTTGGCGTCTTGGTACTTCACAGCCCTGTCCTCGCTTGCTGATGCAACGAAGATGGTTTGTTGTGTCATGTTTATCGAGACCACGTCTTCCTTCATAAGCACCTTCGGATCCACCCCTGCTTCTTGCGCTAGTGCGTTCGCAACTTCATATTCTTCCACGTTCCCCCACTTCGCCGTTATGCCGCCGCACGGTCTGAGGAGCAGCTTTATAGAGCCTTTTGGTAGGTCTATTATTTTCTTTTCCACCGCTTTCTCCGCCAGCTTCTTCCCTAGTTTGGGCTTGAATTTTCCTAAGCTAGGTTGCTGCTGCGCATTTCTGTTGCCGCCATCTTCATCCGGTATATACCTTTTGCCTTCTCGTTTAAACCACCCGGTTTGAAAACCTGACTTTTCTGCTTCATCTTCTGGCGCCGTCATCTCGACGCAATCCTCCTCCCGTTCATTCTCATCAATTGCCACCTCGGCCAGCTCCGGTATCTTGCGTGCGTCGGGGAGTCCCCGACCACGTTGCGATGGTTGGTCGAACGCTAGGCTTAGCGCTCGGCTCCTACGAGGCCGCACAGAAATGGTGATAAAATAATGAAAACGGGCCTACCATTAAAAACTTGTATCCCTTCGAAGCTCCGTTGCTCCGGCAAACGCCTCTTGAAGTCTCAGAGTCCTCCGCCTTCAATATCTTCCGTTGTCGATCAAGTTCGCGGGAGCTCATGCGGAGCACCAAAAACATGCCGGCGCGGCGATCTCTCTCCTCTGCTCGGCAAGCCCGGATGTTGGCTCTCGGTCTCGGCGTGACGTCACCACACTTCCGACAACAGGAGCTAAAAGCAGTTCATGCTTAAAAATGGCTGAGGATCGGAGAGGACACAAGAAGGCAGCGGAGCGTGGAGAAGGCTGCATCACAGGCTGGTGTCCAGACGAGAGGTTGGGGTCGCCGGCAACCAGTTCATTCATAGGCGAAAGAGACAGAGGACACTGGGGAGAAGACTGTCAGAGGAGATGGAATCTATTTCTTAGAATCGAGATAAATGACAGCTTCGTCTTCCAAGTCAGCTTGGCCCCACACCTCCACCAAATTTTAACATCCGAAACGTTAGATAGAGGCACAGGCACACAGAGACAGGCAGCTGCTAGCTGGACGGCATTGGCCCACCGAAACCACGACGGGCTTCTAAGTCCTGGCCTTCGTCCCAGGTACTGGAGTCGTCGTCGTCACGTCTCTAACAATATAAACAGACATGGTTGGTAAGCGTTCCGTTTAGGGACAGATATGCCAGTTCAGCGTTTCGGACGGAGGCTTCTCTACTGAAGACAGAGGTTAAATGGTACCTCCTCTTCTGGAGGCATAGGCATATGAACAGATTTAGTTTGGTTTATGGCGACTTACCATCCCAAAGCGATTGAGGCTAAGAAGGACGCCATAGTGAAGGGCTCCAAAAATTCTGACCATCTGAGGTTTCCAACATGCACTTACATGGCACAGTACATGGGCGTATGAATAGACGTAAAACGCAAGAACAAAATAAAAAGCGACAAGACTCAGAGGAGCTAGGATTGGGCCAGGGTAGCAATGTGCGAAAGAAGAAAGGGTAAATTGAAAATGGGAGTGAATGTGACCCAGATGGTCTGCCACATGCGGTGGTAGCGAGTAAAGTGCATAACAACAGACAGGCTTGGAGGAAAAAGAAGTGGCCAATAATTTGAGGTACATTTACTAGCTTGCCCTAGCGAAAAAAGAAGTGGAGAGTGCGGTAGCGCTCTCTCATATCGAACTTGTTGAGCGGCGAGTCAAGGCGGACACAGTGGCACAGCGACCAAACATACAGCCGTATTCTGCACATGCACTGTTTGAAGAAGAAGAGTCGCCGGGGGAGAGCGGCAAAATGAATGACGTGCACTTTTTAACGAAGCAGGTCGAACGAGGGAAAAGAAGGACGGGCTAATAAATGAAGAGGTTTGTGCAAAAAAATGAGCTTTCTTTATTTTGTCGGACACTGTGTATCATAATGAGGCTCTCAAATCTCTTACCTGGTGCGCTCAATAGCTAAACGAGGAACTCAGGCGTGGCAGTCCTGACGCAATTGATTCCATAAGAAAACTCTCCCACAGGTTCCGATCTCACCGTTCGATCACTTTTCGCCGTAGGGTAGCGCGAGAGAGTCGGACATAGCACGTCCTATATGGACGCAGTACGTGCTCTGCTATAGTCGAGAATGGCTCTGTTGAACCTTCTCGAGATTAGGTTACATGCAATATAAATACCCCGAAAAGAACGCTCGATACCCGCTGCCGTATCGGTCGGTTGGAAGAGCAGCGGACGCCAAATTCGAAGCTCTTGGGTTCGGGTCGCATGCAAGCCATATGGGTATGTTATTCAAAAAGCACTAAACACGGTAAAAACCATTGAAGGCTCTTGTGTGGAGCTCCGGAGTAGCTTCTTTTTCTCGGGTTAGGAAGAGCGTTGCGCAAACTGCATCAAAAAGAGGAAACTCGGGGAAGTTCGGAGGAGCACCGCGCGAGCTGTAGCTTGGAGGGTGACTTTCGTCAAACATAGCATAGCTACACCCATGCAGAAACAAAATAAATATTGCCGCGAATGGGCTTCGAAGCCATGGCAGCACGAGTAATTCAGCTTCGCTGGTCACTGCATAGCACTATGCTATCGTCTCAGCCGATTACGCCTCGTGTTAAACTGCACACTCTCATGCTGCGCATTGAAGATAGTCGTCTCCATCAAGACCCATCTACAGCGAGAACAGATCATATCAGCTGATCCGCGATCAGACCTTGAGTACAATATTATCGACAGGCGTTGCAACGACACAGGAGAGCAACAAAATTAGCTAGGCAGGATAAAAACATGCTGTTTAACAACTTAAAAACGCCGCCAACTTTTCTAATAATTACTAATAAATTATCTACCAGTTACACAGTGATAACAGTAATAATTTCTTAGTGATCAACAGCAGAAATTGAACACTTGCTGTTTAACAATATCAAAACGTTGCCACTTTTTCTGCGAATTTTAATCAGTTATCTATCAGTTATACAATATTTACACTAATAATTTAGAGTGATCAACGCAGCTAATAAAAAAGGAAACTTTCCATTCTGTTACCTTTAAGGAAAACTGGTAATCTGCCTTCGTTTTGCATGCCCTGCCCAGGCCAATTCTTCATTTTCACTAGGATGTCATTAACCTGCGTTTGCTCACTCACCCACTCTAGCCTCTTCTGGTCTCTTAATGTAACACCTATTTTTTACTTTAGTTCGCTGCGCTGTCATTAAGGTGAACCTTGTTTGTTAGGGTTCACGTTTGTGCTCTATACGTGAGTACAGGCAGGGAAGAGCTGTTATTATTTTCGCTGGTGGTCTATACATTAACTGCTATTCGTAATATGAGAGAGCCTGGAAAATGTGCTCCGCTCCATTCTGATTTTTCTTGCTATTTCGCTCTAGTTATGCGGATGTCCGGCAGCCACTTACCGTAAATAGATGTATCCCTTACAACTTTCAGCCCCTCGCTACCAATTATAAACTGCTTTTTCGTGTTGCGAGAATGTTGACGATTACTTCTGTTGCGAATATGTTGTATTTAGACCCACCATTCTGCTCTGAAACTCTAGGTCAATGATCAAGCTTGGCAGTTAATCTCGTGAGTGACTTAGCAAGGCAATCTTATCAGTGAATCACAAATATCTTAGGTATTTTTCTTTAACTCAGTAACACTTGTTGTGGGGCTAGTTGGTGCATGTTTCCAGAAAAGGGTTGTAGCGCCGAAACAGACAACACACAGAAAGCTAGACGGGACAGGCGCAACTTCCAACTGATTTATTCACCGCGAACGCGAATGAATATAAGACAATCAAGAAG
The DNA here is from genome assembly GCF_055824585.1 of Amblyomma mixtum. Taxonomy (NCBI): domain Eukaryota; kingdom Metazoa; phylum Arthropoda; class Arachnida; order Ixodida; family Ixodidae; genus Amblyomma; species Amblyomma mixtum. The sequence goes on from NC_143021.1 coordinate 115,793,385, forward strand.
GGTCGCAAGAACCACACATGCGCGGGAGGGATGTACACATATTGAACAAATTGAAAAAACAGTTTTTGAAAAAGAAGATAGCCGAGTCACACAGGTGTCCCACCCTTGTGTATCTAAAAAAGCAGTTTTATTCTTATATATTGCAATTGAGGAGGGACTAACACAGTTGCTACAGTTGCTTTTGATATAGGAAGCCTCTAACAGTTCACGGGCTGTTGGTCCTGACTTCTACTTAAAACCTTCGTTTCTTCCAGCCACTAATCTTTCTTTCAACACTGTAGGCTTTACAGTGATGGGGCAGATGTGAGCCTGTGCCATTTTTTTAAATCCCGACTGTGCTCTGCTAATCGGACGTTAATACAGCGGCCGGTTTGGCCTATGTACTTCTTTCCGCACATCAGAGGAATCTGGTAAACGACTCCCACAGCACATTTAACAAACGGGGCTGCATGTCTTTTGTTACATGCAGTTTTCTTTGCCTTGTTGGGAGCAGTTTTAATGCACACGGCCGCCAGTTTCTTGGGGGCGGAAAAAACCACAGGTACCTTATATTTTGTTGCCCCATGCTTCAAATTGTGCGACACCTTATGGGTGTACGGGAAGACAACCGGAATACTTTTGGTTTTGGTGACCTCATGTTCATTGCCTTCTTTACTACATTCTTTCTTTAGTTTTCTCAACAAAGTTTCTGCTACTGTGCTTACGATCGACGTTGGAAAGCCTGCTTGTTCCAACTTCCGAACCTGGGTTTGGAAGCCTTCGCTCGCTTTATGGGAACATGATTTATTTTGGCAGCAGCGGCTGTACCGACCGGTTCACTAAATCTGCGCATCTTACACACAGGACAGCACCCGCTTTCCCGGTGGCTTTGGTCTGCATCTTCGGCGGATCACCGTTGCACGTGCCGCATCTCCGACTATCGCACGTATCGCCGCTCATCTATAAACTGTCGTGGCCTCCAGTGTGACGTCAGCGAGCCGTGGACCAGGATTGGCTGCCGTAAAGAGGCACCGACTACAAAAGGACTGCACCTCGCAGCTGATCGTCATTTGGCAGCAGCGGCTGTACCGACCGGTTCACTAAATCTGCGCATCTTACACACAGGACACCACCCGCTTTCCCGGTGGCTTTGGTCTGCATCTTCGGCGGATCACCGTTGCACGTGCCGCATCTCCGACTATCGCACGTATCGCCGCTCATCTATAAACTGTCGTGGCCTCCAGTGTGACGTCAGCGAGCCGTGGACCAGGATTGGCTGCCGTAAAGAGGCACCGACTACAAAAGGACTGCACCTCGCAGCTGATCGTCATTTGGCAGCAGCGGCTGTACCGACCGGTTCACTAAATCTGCGCATCTTACACACAGGTTTGTGCAATCATTTGTAACCAATTTTTATTTTTTTTCTTTCTGTCGCTGCTGCCAAGCTCTTGTACGTGTTTGCTGAACTGCTAATTTGAAATGCCTACTGAAGTGACAAAGCTGTTGAAAGATTTTAAACAGGAAATGCGAGATATGCGCAGTGCACTAGAGAAAGAGCTTCGAAAGGAATACAAAGAACTGAAAAAATCCGTTGATTTCTTTAGTGAACAGTTTGATGCTATGGCTGAGCGCTGCGCAAAACTAGAAAAGCAAAACTCAGCGCTAAAGAAAGAAAATGCCGAACTATCACAGGAATGCACAGGACTGAAACAACAACTATCTGATCTTGAAGACCGGGTGACAAACCAAGAACAGTACTCGAGGAACCGGAACATTGAGATTAAAGGCGTTCCGGTCAGCGACGACGAGAACGTACCTTCAATCTTGAGCAAACTAGGAGACGTCATAAGCGAACCCATTTCTGATTCCGATGTAGAAATGTGTCATCGTGTGCCAAGGAAAGACAAAGGATGCCCTAACATTGTCGTGCAGTTCCGCTCTCGTGCGAAACGGGAAGCGGTGATTGAAAAGGCCAGGAAAAATCGAATTTATACCTCTGATTTTGGTTACCAGAGTGCTGATGGTTCCAGTTCTCCCCCGGTATTTATTAATGAGCACCTTTGCCCCGCCTTGAAGAAACTTCTTGGACAAGTTGTGGAGCGAAAGAAATCAAAAGAATGGAAGTACGCGTGGACAAAGGGCGGCAAAATTTTCGCGCGCAAGACAGACACGTCGAATGTGCTGCGCATATCTTGCGTTGCGGACATCGATAAGATGAAGTGAGGAACTAGGATTCCGAGCAATTTGCCAACAGCCATTCCCGTCAATGGCTGGCAAATCGGTGAACCCTGCGGATGTGACTAAAATTTATCATGAAAAGCCATGCACATCTTTCTTCCTGTTGAACACTCAATCAGCGCGCAATAAGTCTGATGAGCTGTGTGCCTTGTTTTCATGTTTTGGCTTTTCATTTGATGTTATTATGCTTTGTGAAACATGGTACCGACACGACCACGAAGTTATACAGATCCCAGGTTACACAAGACACTACTTAAATCGCTCAGTCAGGAACGGTGGAGGCGTACTTTTCATGGCCAGGGAGAATTTTCAGTGTGAAAAAATCGACGAGTTTACGGCGGTTACAGCGGACTTTGAAATCTTGACTGTCGTTCACAACAAAAGCATATTTTCTGTTTTATATCGCCCTCCAGGCGGGAACGTTGCAAACTTTTTCACATTTATGGAAAACTTCTTATCCTGGATAAATGAAAACAGGTATGAACTCGTCTTGGGCGGCGATATAAATATTAACATGTTGAACGAAACGCAGCTGAGTACTGATTTCACTCGACTTTTAGAAGCTAATGCATGTTTCAACACAATTACTGCTCCAACTCGCATTAGCAAGGACTGTGAAAGTTTGCTTGATGTTTTCATTATAAACACTGAATCTCGAACTATTAACTCCGGAGTAATCAGCGCTCATATTAGCGATCATTTGCCAGTATTTCTTCTCTTGGAATCGTATGTCTCGAGTAAAGAGCCAAAGCAGTGTCCCCCGATCACTATCCAAGATATTAATCCAGCTACACTCGAGGATTTCCATACAAGAATATCAAAAATAAATTGGCTCGACGTGTACAATCAGTCTGACGCAGACGCCGCGTACGAGTCATTTCTGTGTCTTTTCAAAAAGGCTTACTCGGAATCTTTTCACCCTAAAACACTGAAGCCTAGAAAAGCTAGGAAACCTTGGATAACCAGTGCACTTCTGAAACTAATCAAGCAAAAAGATGCTCTATTCAAACGTTTTTTGGACACAAGAGACACGTGCCATCTATCCGAATTTAAGAAATTTCGGAATAAGTTAACTGCAACGCTTAGACAAGCTAAGAAAGATTACCTTCATAGGTTGTTTGATCCTGAAGCTGTAAAGCGGACGGACATCACGTGGAGAAACCTTAGCGCAGTGCTTAACATTGGACGTCAGCATCCAGAGGGCGTACGAGAATTGATCATTAATGGGGAACTTTCATCAGGCGCGCATTTAGCAAACGCTTTTAATAATTATTTTGTGTCCCTAGTGAATAGTTTGCACGATCCTCGCTCTGCAGAGTACGTCAATTCCAAAACTTGCGATAGTGCTTTTCTGCATCCAACTAGCGCCGAAGAAATTTGTCTCACGTTCTCCGCTCTGCGAAACAGTAAGAGCTGCGATATTGATGACCTGCAAATACGCCCCGTAAAACACGTTTTAGATCTGATATGTCCAGTTCTTGAGCATGTGTATAATTTGTGCTTTGTAAACAGTATATTTCCTAAGCGCATGCAACTCGCAAGGGTTACAGTGCTCTTCAAAGCCGGTGATAGAAACAACATGTCTAACTACAGACCAATATCCATTTTACCTGTATTTTCAAAATGCCTAGAAAAATTAATAACACTCAGAATGACCGCTTTCTGCGAAAAACACAATATCCTTACTGACTGTCAGTTCGGTTTCCGAAAGGGTCGTTCGACAGAGTTAGCTCTACTAACACAAAAGGAACTAATATTACAAGCATTTGAGCAAAATTTTGTGACACTAGGCATTTTCATCGATTTTTCAAAGGCCTTTGACACAATTAATCACACCACACTGCTAACAAAACTTGAAATTTATGGTTTCAGGGGCCCATTCCTTAGCTTAATCAAAAGCTATCTACAGTTCAGGTGTCAGAGGGTTTCAATAAATAACTGTCTTTCAGATAACTTACCCATTCATTCTGGTGTACCTCAAGGAAGCATTCTTGGACCTTTGTTATTTAATATTTACATTAACGACATAATAAATATTGACACCACTGCCCAATTCATAATATACGCTGACGACACTAGTCTGTTTTTTACATCTGGTTGTGCAAGGGACCTGTTGGCTCTTGCGAACGCTGCTTTAAGCGAACTCAATCGATGGAGTTCATTGAATTCACTGTCTATAAATAAAAGCAAGACAAAGGCTGTACTTTTTCAACCTAAAAACAAAAATGTCCACATTGACGGCCATTTACAAATGGGTTCCTCGGTTATCAACATTGTGCCATCCATTAAGTGCCTCGGGGTCGTATTTCAAGAGAACTTACTTTGGAATCATTGTACAGACTCAGTTGCTAACAAAATCGCTCGTGTTGTGGGGATACTAACGAAACTTCGATTTTTTCTTCCCTTGAGCGTGAAAATGCTGCTTTACAACTGTCTCTTCCTGTCCCATCTGAATTACTGCCATTTAGTGTGGGGAAACACCACAATGTCTAACATCACAAAGCTTTATCTTTTGCAGAAGAAAGCAGTGCGCGCTATCGCTAATTCCTCATATGACGCTCATACGCAGCCTCTTTTCAGTGCCCTTAACTTACAGCCGGTCACCTCCATATATCGTAGTATTTTACTCAAGCGTTTCACTGCTGCGAAAAAACAGAACACCAAATTCTTCGAGCATTTATCTCTATTGACAATGAGTTCTAACATTTACAACACACGTCACAGAGAAACATGGTACGTTCCTAAAACACGCACTAACTACGGTCAACAAATGTTACGCCACACACTGCCATCTTTGTTAAACTCATTAGAAACTTAATAACAACGTAGCTCTCCTTTTATGGGCTCATTGTGGATTCGTTTTTTTGTTTTGTTCGCTTTGCTGTAGTATACACTGACGCCATGAATGTCTAACCAATTTTCTTTGCTTGTTAGTAACTTATTATTTATGTTTGTGAATTTCAAAGCTATTTTATTTGTATAATTTTATGCTTTATGCTTTCTGCTTTTTAAATCCTTTCAGCATTCTATCATTGATTTTTTTTTGGCCGTATGTATTTCTGTTATACCATAGAATGTTATAGAATGTTCACTAATACTTTTTTTTTTTCGTTTATCCATTATTGTATCTTTTCGTTCTCTTTATTGTGCATAGTGCCATTTCTGTAGGGGGTACAGACCCCGTCAAGCCAAATCCATTTGGCTTTTTGTCTGCACTCCCGTCATCTGTACATGTATAGATGCAAATAAACTTGAATTGAATTGAATTGAAAAAAAAAAAGCTTCCAGGCACATCTGGCAATGGCGCGCTTTACAGTCTTTGAATGGGCAGAATCATAGGGCATTAATTCCTTTCGTGCGCGAGGGCAATACATCCAGCAAAAGCTTTCGTCTTTAAGGGTGACGTTAATGTCTAAAAACTGCAACCTATTGCCTAGGGCAAGCTCATGGGTGAAGTCCAAACCTTTTCCAAGTAGTTTAAAAGCAGATAAAACTTCTTTCACTGTTTGTGAGTAAAATGAGGGAACCTGTTTTTTTTTAATAATTAAAAAATCGTCAACATATCTAAAAGTTTTCAGCACTTTGGCTTCGTCAAAAGTATCTACCAATGGCCTGTCCAGCTCCGCAAGAAAGATGTTACAAAGCACAGGAGCGACACAGGAATCAATACAAATTCCCCTTTTTTGAACAAACAGCTGGTCTGCAAATGATACCACAGTGCAAGACAGATAAAACTCTAACATTGCCATGAAATTTTCGACAGAAACACCTGCAGCATTTTGGAAAGAAACCGCACCATTCTTTTCAATGCATGACTGTACAGCAGCTAACAACTCAGTCTGTGGGATAGAATAGAACAGATCGACAACGTCAATAGAAAACATATAGCCTGAAGACAAGCCTGAAGACAATAGAGTTCCTGCAAGAAAAGGGGTCTTCGACTTCTGAACTATTAAGATGCCTTAGAAGGAAACGACTGACATGGCTCTGCCAAGCCCCTCTTTCACTAACAATACACCTAAATGGAATTCCTTCCTTTTGTGTTTTGGCGGTAAAAAACACCTTTACGCTATTTTCTTTGCAAAGACGAATACCTTTAGCGATTCTATCCAGGCAAAAAATGGCACAGGCTCACATCTGCCCCATCACTGTAATGCCTGCAGTGTAGAAAGAAAGAATAAGTGGACAGCACGGCTGAAAGAAACGAAGGTTTTAAGTAGAAGTCAGGACCAGACAGCCCGTGAACTGTTAGAGGCTTTCTATATCAAAAGCAACTGTAGCGACAGTGTTAGTACCCCCTCAATTGCAATATACCGGGTGTTTTTTTTAGAAGGTCCCAAATTAAAAAAAAAGGTATATTGCTTTAGATTTATTTTAGCACTGGGGCTATACTGGAGGCTACGGCGGACGCCAGGCAAGAGGAAAACTGGTTTAATTAGTTCGCTGATTAACTAAATATGTTAATTAACTTTTCTCATTTTTGTTTTGTGGGGTATGTTGTATTCGCAGAATTGGAGAACGTCCTCTAAACAGTCCAACCGAGAAAAAACAATTTCAATTAAAAATTTTTCCCGCACTTTACGAGGCGCGAAAAAGTCAGCCTGGTAGGCATATTCACACCGTAACTCAGCGGCGGGAGCGCCTCTGACGTTGTTCACTCCGCCCTGCGCTTTGCGCCACGCGTCCCGGACTGGCGGTCTGCGCTATCGCTGCTTATCTCGCTTCACTCCGCGGCCTCACGGAATGCTGCGTTGGAACAAAAACGCACTGGCACAAAGCGCAGGGCGGAGTGAACTACGCCACAGGCGCTCACAGACGCTGTGTGACAGTGTGAAGCTGCCTAGCAGGGTGACATTTTCTCGCTTCGTAACGCGCGCAAAAAAATTTTTCATTAATTTTTTTTTTTCTTGGCTGGACTGTTTGGAAGACGATCTAAAATCCTGCTAATACAACATATCACCTAAAATAAAAATTATAAGAATTAATTAACGTATTCAGTTAATCAGCGAACTAATTAAAGTAGTTTTCCTCTTACCTGGCGTCCGCCGTAGCCCTCAGTATAGCCCCAAGGTTAAAATAAACCTAAAGGAATTTACCTTTCTTTAAAAATTTTGCACCTTATAAAAAAAACACCCGGTATAAGAATGAAACTGCTTTTTTATATACACGGGGGTGAGACAACTGTGTGACTCGGCTATCTTCTTTTTCAAAAACTGTTTTTTCAATTTGTTCAATTTGTGTACATCCCTCCCGCGCATGTGTGGTTCTTGCGACCCTTCTTGATTGTCTTATATTCATTCGCGTTCGCGGTGAATAAATCAGTTGGAAGTTGCGCCTGTCCCGTCTAGCTTTCTGTGTGTTGTCTGTTTCGGCGCTACAACCCTTTTCTGGTTCTTTAACTCAGTTGTCCAACATATCGTAATGCGATTCACAGTGGTGGAAATTTGGGCGAGTCGGTACTGACCGATAACATGAGAATAGCCCAAACTTAAGACGACGAGCAAAAGAGGAGAGAGCACACCCACAACACAGGTGCTAACTTCCGACTGACGAAGAAAGCCAAAACCAACCAAATGAACGCAACCCGAGGACAAGTAGCGCATGTGCTGACCAAAGACAACAAACAAATCGAAAAAACCTGCAATAAAAAATGGGAGATCACGCCCGTATTGAACCCAAGAAGGCCAGTTCTCGTTTAGACAAGGAAATGGACGGTGTACTAACACAGTTGTCTTGTAAGGTAGCAATCTGTGCAGCTTCCACAATCTCGCAAGTTAGCTTATCTCTACTCTTGGCAACGACTGAGCATTTATCCAAAAAAGACACGCACTTGCAATCTCTGCAGTGCAAAGAAAGATTGCTGCCGGTATATGTCTTGATGTTGTTATTGTGCTCCTGAAGCCTATTGTTCAGGCACCTACCAGATTGTCCTATATACTGCCTGCCACAAGAGAGCGGAATATTGTACACAATGAACTCAGTACATTTAACAAATCTTTTCCTGTGGCGGATGTTATACTGCAGCCTTTGGGAGCGATGTGCGAAGGGCAGGCATCTTTTGCATAACACACTGAGTTCCTCTGCAGGTGAAAAAACCGTGCGAAAGTTTGCCTTTTCTCCTATTTTGTTGGCATTGTGCGCGAGACGATGAATGTAAGGAATGACAGCCACCTCGCACTTCAATTCTTCTGTGGTGTCACGCTTGTCCTGTGGTTTCTTCGCTGTCCTTTGTTTGTTCGCCCCCACAAATTTTCATCATGAACAACCTACAACTAGCCCAGCTTTCCATTCTGGTGTCACGTTTTGTCCGGAATATCTTCTTCAGGACGTTTTCGGCGACTGAACACACGAAATCCTTAAGGTACCCTGCTTTGAGGAACCTTGAGAGTTGTTCATGAAGCTAGATGTGCATTGGTGGGGGCATTGCTTTTCAAAGGCGTTTTCCATGCCGAGGTTTCACGAGTTTAGAATGAACTGATGTATAGTATGGTAGAAGCGGTTTGTTGGCACAACGTGAATAGCACCTGCAAACTTGGTTGTCCATGAATTTAAGCCGAATATCCAGGAATCCTAAGTCTGAGTCAGACGAAATTTCCCGGGTGAAAACACTCTTGTATACTGGTCAAAATGTCTGAAGTAACGGCCTCGAGGTTCGATGGTGTGCAGTTAAAAAGGAAGAGGAAATCATCCACAAATCTGACGATTCTAACCACGCAAGTGTTTGCAAGTCACTCTTGGAGAATCCTGTCAAGGTGTGCAAGGTATAGGTTACTAAGTGCAGATGCCAGGCTTGACCCAATGCATATTCTTTGTTTTTGAATATACCGAGCGCCTTGCCAATTTATGAAATTAGAGCGCAGGTAAAACCACATCAATTTCTTTGGAGGAGAAATTCGAGGCCCGTGTACTTTGCGATGTCAGTGCACATTAAAGAACCTCAGGTGGTCGAAATTTCCGGAGCCCTCCACTACGGCGTCTCTCATAGCCTTAGTCGCTTTGGGACGTTAAACCCTATAAACCAACCAACCAAAACCACATCAATTCTAAAAAAATATCAACAGACAGCCCAGAGTTATTTTGAAATGCCGCCGCACCGTAATGAAGGATCGAGTCTTCAACTATGGTAAGTAGGTTATCATAAAGCAAGTAGTCATATGTCTTTAATGTCAATGAAGAAGCAGAGAAGGTTGATTGGTTGGTTTATGGGGTTTAACGTTCCAAAGCGACTCAGGCTATGAGAGACGCCGCAGTGAATGGCTCCGGAAATTTCGTCCACCTGGGGTTCTTTAACGTGCACTGACATAGCACAGTACACGGGCCTCTAGAATTTCTCCTCCAAAGAAATTCAACCACCGCGGCCGGGATCAAACCCGCGTCTTTCGGGTCGGCAGCCGAGCACCATACCCACTGGGCCACCGCGGCGGCGAAGCCGAGAAGGCTCTTGTCGAAAAACGATTTTACAGCATTAACAACTTCTTCTGAATTTCTTACAAGAAACGGGTCATTGACAGGCAAAATATTATGTTTTTCTTGGAAAAACAGAGCGACTGACTTCTGCCAACCGTCCTGTTCAGAAATTATTACCCTCAGGGGTGCATCAATCTTATGAGCAAGCGTCTCTTCTTTGAAGAGACGCTTGCTATTTTCAATGCATTTTGCCACTTTTGGAAGATTGAGCTTGTCACATACCTTCATGGCTTATGCCGTAAGCTTGGGAAAGGAGACCTTCCTACGAGCCTTAAAAACCGCTTTCACAGCACGGCGGGCCTTCCCTTTGAATGTATCATGGGACAATACTGCAAAACCTCCCTCTTTATCAGAGGGGAAGACACAAAGTGACTGTTCGGCTCGAAAAGACACGACGCAATTCACATTGACTTTCGAGGGGGGAGGCTTAGAGTGAGAAACGACGTCAACACGATCGGCGATGCACCGACCAGAGTCCTTTTGGTCGGCCAGGCGGGATACACGTCGCACCATGGATAGCAGTTCATGCGGAGCCTTCGGAGATTCCCTTGCAAACTTGGGACCGAGGGCCAACGTCTGCACGAAGTCCTGGGGAATCATGACGCCGTAAGGGACGAACACTTTCTTGACCTTCCTAGGGCACTTAAGGGGGCACTGGGAGCGAACATCTTTCAGATGAACTTGCCAGAGGGCTTCGGTCGTACGGTCAGCTTATAGCAGATGCTGACGAACCTGGCACTTTGCGGAATATGGTTCCGGTGTACGTTGCAGTTGCACGGCTAAAATCACTCTCAAAAGACGTACGTAACGGTGGAGTTCTGACTTGATTATGTTGCAGACCCTTCGACAGTGCCCTGCGGAAGGACTAAAAGCAATGAAAAGACGTCTCGCGTCGTCAGGTAGAATACCGGAGCGGATGCAGAAAGCAGCAGATACTAGCGGCAATCAAGGATAAGGTCACACATGGGTTTTGGAAGACATGTAGAAAGAAGCCCGAAGAACTAGAAATATCAATCACGAGGGTAGAAATTTGGGCATATCGGTATTGACCCATAACATAAGAATAGCACAAAACAAGGACGACGGACAAAAAGGGGAGAGAACACACCCACAACCCAGGCGCTAAGTTCCGACTGACGAAGATAGCCAGAACCAACCAAGTGAACGCAACCTGAGCAAAAGTAGTGCATGCGCTGACCTAAAAAACATAATAAATCGAAAAAAGATGCCATAAAAAACGCCTGGATGGAAAGCGACTTTGAAAAGTCAAGCCTCCACCAATGCGCATCTAGCTTTCATGAACAACTGGCAAGGTTCCTCGAAGCAGGGTACCTTAAGGATTTCATGGCGTCAGTCGCCGAAAACCTCCTGAAAAAGAAACTCCGGAAAAAACGTGACACCACAAAAGAAACGTAGAGCAGGGTGGCTGTCATTCTTTACATCCATTGTTTCGCGCACAATCTCAAGAAAATAGGAAAGAAGGCAAACGTTCGCGTGGTGTTTTCAGCTCCAGAGAAACTCAGTGTGTTATGCAAAAGATATCTGCCCTCCGCACATCGCTCCCAAAAGCAGCAGTGTATCACACCGAAAAAATTACCGACGATTACGTTACTTCCTAATGCGAAATTTGAGCGCAGCAAATAAGCTGTTTCACCTTTTCGATAGATTGAGGCAAAGAAATCGAGCAACACATGTATGCGCTATCACAGAATTTTTTTTTTTATTTTTCACACGTATTCGCGATTTCGGCTCGGGCGGTGCACATATACAGATCCGCCGCCACCGATCTGGCTCTCTGATTGCCACCGCACAGGGGTTGCATTGGAGGAGGAGCGAAGAAAGGAATTAAGTTCGAGCCGGCGCTTTGACAACCGGAGACTCGTAGGAAGAGGGGGGAGGGGGGCGGCGTGTACACCCAGCGGCAAACGATGGGGGCAGAAGCGCGCGCAGCAAGCGGACAACACGATAAAGGGAGGAGGGAAGAGGTAGCAGCGACTGACTGATGCCGCTGACGCCGATAGCGCTGGGGGGATGAAAGGGGGGCGGAGCTGGTTACGAGGCCGACGACAACGCCGACGCCGACGACGACGCGAAACCCAGGAACGGACGCCAAAGAGCTGCGCTCTAAAACAGCGCGCTTACACGGGACGAAGAAAGAAGACACGCACACACACAGCGCTGATGAGATGTGATCATGTACCAACTGGCCCGGCAACTATCCTTAAAGCAGTGTATCATCCGCCGCAGGAAAAGATTTGTTAAATGTGCTGAGGGCATTGTGTACAATATTCTGCTCTCTTGTGGCAAGCGGTATATTGGACAATCTGGTAGGTGCCTGAAGGATAGGCTTCGGGAGCACAATAACAATATGAAGACATATAGCAGCAGCAATCATGCTTTGCATTGCAGAGATTGCAAGTGCATGCCTTCTTTTGGATAAGTATACCCAGTCGTTGCCAAGAGTAGAGATAAGCTAATTCGCGAGACTGCGGAAGCTGCACAGATTGCTGCCTTACAAGATAACTATGTTGGTACACCGTCCGTTTCCTTGTCTAAGCGCGTGCTGGCCTTCTTGGGTTCAAAACATCTGTGTTCTCCCTATTTTTATCGCATCTTTTTTTCGATTAATTTTTTCTCTTAGGTCAGCGGATGCGCTGCTGTGTTCGTCCTTGTTCTCTTCCTGCTTCTTTTCTTTGGCCGTGTGCCGTAGCGCTGAAAAACTGAGTGTAAATCAAGTATACCAACTAGCACAAGAACTAACTCTACTGAAGCGCTACTTTCGCTCAGGTTCCGTTCACTTGGTTGGTTTTGGCTTTCATCGTCAGACGGAAGTTAGCCCTTGTGTTGTGGGTGTGTTCTTTCCCTTTTGTCCGTCGTCCTGGTTTTGTGCTATTCTTATGTTATTATCGCAATGCAGGCCTCTAAATGCGTTGTGTAAGGAAGCGGTAAATAGCATTGGCGAGATCGTGTCTCCCTGCTTAGCACCCTTCCTTATTTGAATTTTATTGCTGATTTTACAATGGACAATTTTAGCATCGCAGACGTTATAGATATCATCGAGACATGAGGTTCTTCACCTCACTGACTCCGCTAGAGAAGGAAATCATAGCAGGGGTGGTACAAAAATAATTGGGGAGATTAGACTAAGTTGGAAGTGAAAGGGTGGCCGCAGCTAGCACGCTACAGGATGAACTGAAATCTGGAAAGACCTTTGCCCTGCATTGGGCGCCGTCAGGCTGCTGATGATGATACTGAGCGACATTCATCTGTGCTCATTTTGGTATTGGAAATGATGAGGAGGAGGGCGAGTTCATGAGTATTACTATATACTGTGTATGATAATGTAAAAGTAGATCATATGATTTAAACCTGTAAAGGTATGTTGTGTTCTGCGAGTGTACGTCTATTATTTGAAATAATTAGAAACTAGCATTTGGCGCATCTTTTATTTATTTATTTTATTTTACCCTCAGGGCCTTGCAGGCATTGCAGAGGGGAGTGGGCAGAAAATATAGAACAAAATAATGGAGAAAAAGGAAACGGGTACATCAAAGAATAGTCCTGTGTATGCAATGTTAGGTAGACAAAATTACATTAGTGCAGAACAAAATCGTCAGAGTTTACACAACACCAGCCAAAGCTTTGCAAAAGTTATTTACGTCAGTAATAGATACAATTTCATCAGGAAGATCGTTCCATTCCTTAGAAGTACGGGGGACAAATGAGCGTAAGAAAGAAACTCCAACTATAGCTACTTCCCTCGCGATGCTCTGAGTGCAATTTGAACTGCTTGTGTTATTGCGACCCCCCCCCCCCCCCCCCCCAAGTGTTTTCCCACTTATTTCATTTCCGTACTTTTTAATGTGTAATTTATATACTACTGCTTTGCCATATATATTCTGTTCTATTTGAATCACCTGACGCTAATTTCACGTCAAATTTGTTATTCTTGTTATTTTTTGTTCTTTTGTTATGCTTTTCTATGCTTACATGCTTTTGTATGACTGTTTCACATCACTGTCTTCCCCCCCCCCCCCCCCTTATGTAATGTCCCAGACGGGATCTTTAAGGGTTCAATAAATGATGATGATGATGAAACTGTTTTACATAACGGGATGGCAACTTTGTGGGGATGATCAATGCGGCTCGATAAGTAGTAAAGTCTATGAAATAAATTATTGTGTAGGCTGGAGTCATAATATAACTTGTGAAATAGGGTTAGCCGACAAATTTTTCGTCACGAAGCCAAAGACTTAAGGCTAAGGTTAGCTTTCATTTTCGTTATGCTAGCTCCTCGGTTATGGTTAGAAAGAATGAAGCGAGCGGAGTTATTTTGAACACGTTCAAGCGAAGTAATTAAGTAGTCAAGGCTAGGATCCCAGATTGCTGGAGAGTATTCTAGCTTCGGATGTATTAATGTTTTATAAAGAACTGATTTCAAAGAACAAGGTGCACGAGAAAAATTATGTCGCAGATAACGTAAAGTTTTGTTAGCGTTGTTGATTATGTAATCTATGTGAAGCCTCCAAGATAGGTTGGAAGTAATATGAATGCCTAGGTATTTATAAGAATTGACGCTTTCAAGTGGAATGTCATTCAAATAGAGCACGGGAGACAGATTAGCACAGCGGGATACACGCAAGACCTTGCATTTGTTAAAGTTTAGTTCCATTAGCCACTGATTGCGCCAATTAACTATAGCCGTAAGGTTGCGCTGTAGTATGTTAATATCGTTATCGCTTTTAACCTCGCGAAAAACCACACAGTCGTCGGCGAATAAATGTAAGTTTGAGGACACATGAGAAGGAAGATCACTGATATAAATTAAGAACAGTAATGGTCCAAGAATGGAACCCTGTGGAACACGAGAAAGTACATTAACAAAGGGTGAGTTGTGACTATTAGCAGCGACAAATTGGGAACGGTTAGTCAGAAAGCATTCAATCCATTTGAACAAGTTATTGTCAATATTTAGGTGACGTAAGTTATGAAGAAGCAAGTAATGACAAACCTTATCAAATGCTTTTGAAAAGTCTAAAAAAATGCAATCAGCGACTGATGACCTGTCAAGTATATGTTGCAAGCTGTTTGTGAAAGAAATTAGTTGAGTGTCACATGAATATGATTTTCGGAAACCATGTTGTACAGAGGAGAAAAACTAATTGCTTTCGAGAAAGTTCACAAGTGTAGTGAATATGATATGCTCGAGCAGTTTGCAACATGTGCTAGTGATAGATATGGGGCGATAATTAGCAGCAGAAGTCTTGCTCCCCGATTTGTGAAGTGGAACGATCTTCCCGATTTTCCATTGTTCACTGAATAACTGAACTATAGACACAAGTATTTTTTAGGAATTTAGCATTAACGAGGTCGTATCCTCGTTAATGAAGTGGAACGATCTTCCCGATTTTCCATTGTTCACTGAATAACTGAACTATAGACACAAGTATTTTTTAGGAATTTAGCATTAACGAGGTCGTATCCTGGACTGGAATGATCTTTCAGAGTACTAATTAGGCGAGCAACACCGGCTGGGTCAACAGTCAGGGGAGGCATCATCGAGTAATCATGATGATGTAAATCAGGAAGACGCGTGCGGCTGTGGGATGAAAAATTATTCACAAAAGTATCGTTTAATACAGTAGCACAGGTGGTATTACCGATTGGATCACCACGCGAGTCTATCAAAGCAATAGGATTGCTGGCTGTGGGATTTATAAGTCGCCAAAATTTTCTAAGATTTGTTTGTGGCATGTCCTGTAAGGTGTTAGATAGGAAATGGTCTTTGGCATTTTTTAGGGTGGTTATGTATGTTTTGGAGGCAGCTTTGTAAGCAGCCCAGCGCGAAGTAGCTGGTGAAAGTTTTGCGGTGCGATACAGCCGTTTTTCCTTGTTTGATAATCTTTTGATCTGGGCGTTGTACCATGGCGCGTGCGAGTTCGAGACGATGTTTTGTACTGGAATATATTTGTTTGTTAGACGGTCAACCTCAGCTGCAAAGATATCCCAGTTTGATTGATCCCAGTCATGATCGCAGTCATGAACGAATTCATGAGCTTTCATTACTTCAGAGATGAAAGGAACAGTAATTGCTGTTTCCTGCTTTCATAAAGTGTACATTGTGCTAGACACTGAGTATTTTTATTGGTTTGATTCGAAAACTAAACCGTTGAGTACTGCTATAGATGTTCGGTTCAGACTCATGCATTCATTTCCTTCATACTTTAACTACTAGCATTCTGAAAGGACATTTTTTCTTTTTTCGTCGGCATCTACTGTTTGTGTTTTGTTCGAAATGTAATCTAATTTTGTAACTGACCCGCGTTGGGTTTTTTTATTATCCTTTGAGTAAAACGTGTTAGCACGGCACGTCCCTCGTTATATATATTTTTATTATATGCATCATTTTTGAACGAGACGGAAAACCGGTCGTAAGAATAAACCATCTTAACCTTCTTGTCCCGTTTCTATGCACTGGGTTTCGCAATATGCACGAATAAACTACTAAAAAGCGTATTGAGCTGAACGTGGAAACACGGGGATCACATTGACCTTGTACTGCAGTGTATCCTTGGTGTCAAAAATGTACACTCTTTTGTCCTTTTCATCAAATCCGTAACACGTTTTGTAGGTTTGGTCACATTGCATATTTGTAATCACAAATCTGCAGGCCTGAAAGGAAATACCACAGGTTTAGAGTGACCACTGTTATACTTACCCAATTTAGGCACAGATGCTATGTCGCGATCTAAGGCTCAGTGTGTGTTCAGCGGTAGGATGTTAACAGAGAGGTAGGAAGAAATGACTTTAAAAATGGCGTGTTAGTACTCGGGAAAATGCTCTAGCAATGAATTCCTCAGCACTTGGTTCACAGAAAAGCAAACACGAAACGCCTTGGTGGAATCGTTTTATCCGAAAACACTTATTCTTGTGCACTTCGAGTAGAATTCAAATTCCACACTTCATGCGCATTTCTAGGAACTGCTTTCAAGCTTCTTATGCTGCGTATCGTCCAGGTTGGTGGCTGCCCATATATTCGGACTGATGTAGTCATCTGCTTTTCATTGTGACAGCCAAGTCACGAGAGTGTTCATGGCGTAAGAACCCAGCGCACACTGCGGCTAGAGAAGACTCACGAGGTCACGCATGAGGAAAAGGAGAGCGTGCCGGGAGAAACAGGAACAGCGCTGTCGGCGTCTTCCGTACCTGCTGGCGCCTCGGGTTGCTAGGTTTAGGCCTCCGCCACAGACGTTCGGGCTACCAGACCTGGGCGGCCCGCCGTCGACAGGTTCAGCCACCAGACCCAGGCGCCCATGTCTCCCTCCTGCCGTCCCCTAGCTGGCAGCCTTTGAACACGGGTCTCCTCCATCTCCACCGCCATTTGAAATGTAATCTTTATTTATTTGCCATCAAATACAGATGGTGGGATTGTAGAAAAAAAGCTGTCCTGGGACAGCCTGACGGGTCCACAATTCCTTATGTCGGCAGAGTGGCGGCATCACATAATATATGCGCCGGACTACCTGTCTTGGGGGCAAATTCGGCACATATTACTTTTGCTGATGCTTACTGGTGCAGCAAATGAGATCCGAAGTCTTCTTTCCTAGGCTAGTGTATTTGAGGATAACTGTGAAACCTCTCCAATTTTTTTTAATGAAAGCGAACTGCCATTTACAAAGCAATTATGTGCAATAAATATATTCAGAAGCATGGAACATATCCTCAGGAGGTACATTAGTCACGCCATTTAATAGAGAGCTTTAGAAAAGGGGGCCCCAAGCTTTGGGGGCCCCAAGAAGTTTGGGGCGTCGAAGTGCGCATGCGCAGAGCGTCTTGGGTTAACGTTAGCGGCAAAGGCTACTTTTCCGAAATAGCATGGACCCCAACGCCGCTCTAGGTTCAGGCAACATGCCGGCGCCCATCGAAGCGGTGCCTCTCGCTTCACCATTGATTCGTCGTCGTCGCTCCGCTTTGACCAACGTTCACGGCCAACTAAAGGCACACGCAACTTTTGCTTTGCCTGAACATGCCTGAATCAGAACGATTTATCGATAAAGCATCCCAGATTTTCATATTGCTTCTGTGTTTACATAGCTGCTGGGGTTAGCGAGTACGCGTCGTTTGAGGTCAGAAGGGCGCGAGGTTCAAATAGGCTTGCGCCTCAACGCGGCTCTGCGTTCAGGCACCATGCCGGCGCCCGTCGAAGCGGAGCCTCTCGGTTCCCCACTGATTTGTTGTCGCCGCTACTTGTGCACTAAGTTCAAGGCAAAAGAAATGAGTACGAAGCTTTCGCTTTCTCTGAAGAGGCCAGCACCCCAAAATTTTAGGGATGAAATGCGCCAGATATTCAGATTGCTTATGTGTTTACATAGCTGCTAGGCTAAGCGAGTAGGCATTGTTTGGTCGCTATGGAGATGACCGGTACGCTCGAATGCGGTTTTCCGCCCCAGTAAAAACACACACTACTTATAATTTTTATTCTTAAATCGTGTTCCTGCAATAATAACAGTTTCTGATGAAGAATTCAGCGCATATTTTAAAATCTCTTTTAAGAGTGTCTTCTTGTTTTGCCGTAGTGGCGCTACAATCGAGAAACGCAAGCCTGGCTCCGCTGCGTACGGCAGACCCCTATTCTAAATCTCACCGCCGCACTCGTACGTAGCGCTGGGGCCTGCTATTTCCTTGGGGACCCCAAGCCTTGGGGCCCCTATTCTAAAACTCTCTAGTACTGACTTGGTCTATCGACCTTTCGAAGCTGATTGCCGCCATGCTGCTCACTAGAGTGCCCTTTTCACAACGCGCTACCTTCCGCTCTATGCCCTTCAGTGTATTCTTCACTAAGCTAGCGGGCACCTCTGGCACACGCTTGGTAGATTATAGCGTCCGATGTAAAAACCAGTCCAGATATTAACATTGCGGCAATAAAGGTGGAAAGGTGTATTACATCTTAAAGATCTGGTGGCATTAATCATGAAATGCTTTTAGCTCCAGTTGGCGCCAGTGTGGTGACGTCACGCCGATACCAAGAGCCAACATCCGGGCACTGAATTCCACCCATCCGGGCACTGAAACGAGAGCATCCGGGCACCGTACGAGATTTAACGAGACTCTCTAGGCTTTGAGAGAGGGCTGCTGAGAGAAAGAGGGAAGCTCTAGGGGCGAGAAGGGCTTTGGGCGGAAAAACTGGTTCCGCGCCGTCGCCAAGGATGGCGCTGCGGTCCCACACTCAACCATGTAAAAGACAGGCCTCTGGGCCTTGAGCTCATGACACTTCCCCCTTTGGCAGGCAGATGTATACACGGTCGCGGAGTATTCGATGCACTGAATATACATTCTTGTCAGGCCTGCGTCTCGTCGTGTCCGCGTGCGCTTCTGCATTGTCCTGTATTTTAATTCAGCCACCGTCACAGCTGCTTAAGCCTAGCAATGGAGCGTGATGAAAGGAGAAGTAGGAAGCGTCTTGCGGAAGGCGATCGCTTTGCGAGTGATACGCCACAGCAGAAGACTGCTCGCCCCTGCCGACAACGCCACGATTATGCGGCCGCTCACAGGAAACAATTGCGTCCACATGGACCAGTGCACAGTATATGTGGTGTGGTGTGTTGAACACTAGACCCATTTCAAGATTTTTGCTAGTACCATCTAGAACCAATGGGTTATGCCCGTAAACATTTCTTGCTTACTCTACTCTCGGTTACGGGAGAGGCAGACATTTTTTTCAGGTTTATGAATCCTAGCAAAATTGAGCGTATGTGATAACTGGCCGAGTAGCCAATGCCTCATTATTGATATTCATTCAGCCGGTGATTTGCGCAATAAATATAAAGACTGGGGTGGAAGAATGCGGCTTCGTGAAGCTCACTTATGTATAACTTTTAAAAACTCACCGTATGATTCAGAAACTTATAAATGGCTTTGTATATATTCTTACGTAACGTAGTAGCGAGACGAAGAGGATGTTCTGCAGTCGAGTTGCAGGGAGTTGCATGTAGTGCTGGGGTGACCTGGTTTATTGTGCTCTCTGATTGCGACCGGTCGCGTCTGCTGCTGAGCTACTCCCGTGATATTTATTTGGTTGAGGTTGTACTTGGGACTAGACAAGAACCATGGACTATATCTCCGCAGCGGCGGTCAGCTTGGAACGATCACTATGCTGTTCGACACACCGCCGGCCACAGCGACATTAGCGCCCACCGTCGTAGTTGCGCAGCTTCGCGGCCCGTGCAATGATAACGTCGGAGTCTCTGATCATCTCGCGATTTATGAGCACGTCCGCTAGCACAACTTATCGTTCGCGACCCTCATGCTTGCTAATGCGATTTTCTACTTGGCGGGTAGAGCGCGAATTTGCTTGAAGACACACGACGAAGACCCAAAGTCCTGGGACATTTGCAAACAGAAGCTGCGGAACTTATTTGCCAAGCCCATTGGAGGCAAACTCGATGCTAAAAAAGACCTTGCCTCTCGAGTTCAGTCGTCCATCGACGTCCGAGCTCTGCGCCGTAAAGTGGACATTCCATTGTCGGAACGAATAAAGCGCGCACATCTGAAAGGGAATCGCTGATTATGCGCTTAATCTTCTCTGTAAAGCCTGCGACACAGTCGTCTCCATCGTACAGGTAGGTCGTCAGTCTGGGCAAGCTAAACATCGCTGTATTGTTCCCCGTTTCCACCGCCTCCCGAACAAGGTGGCGACATCCACGGGCGAGGACCTGCCATGACAGCAGCACCCGCCCCTTCCTGCCAATTTGACCTGGATTGTACGCAGAGAACTGAAGGTTATGGGAACCGCCGTCTTCGTTCCTCAGCCGTCCGACGCTGCAGTTGCTCTGATGTACTCCGTTGTTCGGCATGAGTTTGAAGATGCACTTTATATGATTTCTTACAAAGGAGGAATCGGGGCTAAAATGTGTGGCGACTGCTTGGCAAAAGATCCCGGCTCTTTTAAATAAATGACAGCAAAGGAGGAAGACGGAGATTACATTACCTGATTACCTGCTTGATTTTCGTATCCCCAACCTTCGAAGCTTCAGACCATTACCTCATCCCGGACGAGCCCCAGGTCACGCAACAACTGGCCACGCTACCCCGAGCCAGAAAGAGTGTAGTGAGTTGGAATGCCACCGCACCGAAAGACAGCTTTCCGGAAAACAGTGTGACGGAGAGTCACTGGACAGAAACGTTGAAGCGCCACGTCAGAGCGCAGAGTTATCTGAAAGGGGCGATGCTGCTCAGATTGCTGCGGTGACCCAGAATATTAATGACGCTGCTCCGAGTGGCAGACTTCAGGACAGCGAGCTACTAAGCTCTGCAAAAATTCGAATGCAGACAGAAGGTTTTGAGTTTCCGACGGGCAGTGGCCGACGCATAGCACCCCTTGACAATTCGATTGCAAGCGCAGAATGCGGCTCAGCGCTGCATCGAGAGAAAGAGCAGCAAAGCGAAAGCCAAATCACAGCGGCTAGTGATGCACCGCAGGAAAATGAGCTGTCATGCTCTGAGGAAATAGAAGCGAACAATACGACAGTTGAGCCGCCACCTAGCACTGTGAGCAAAGCGCAAGTAGCCTCGCTACGCAAGAAAAACCGTGAACGCGACAAGCATTTCAGAAATGCTAGGACAGGTGTTGAATGATGCAAAGGCCGGCAGTTAACACGGGACGGCACCACGAAAGCTAATGACCGAAAAGGAAATTCCGAGAAATTTTCCCGAAGGCGGATGTGCACAATGAAAGCGAAGTTGACTGCCATTGCGCGGCGAAAGCGCTCTTCTCCATTGAGGGTACACAGACGGCATGGCCCTTCGACAGGTGACGCATGCGACGTGCTAGAGAGGATAGCGCGCGACTGCCACACAAAGGGGCGCTGCAGAGAGCGCGTGAGTCGGAGGGGGACGCGGCAAGCAGGGACAAAAAATGGAGAAGGCGCCCATTCCGCAGTAGGTCGCGCGGAGGCGGAACCAATCAACCCCGCAGTTTTCTTGAAGCACCTGCTTGTGGACCGGCCGTCCGACCACGACCGCGCAGGGCGCGGCTGAAGAATGTCCAATTCGGGGAATAAGTGTTTGCCTTTTTTGGTGCATTGACTCACTGTAAAAAAAAGAGACAGGTTTGAAGGCAAACCAGTTTCCAGTTTTTAGTGGTAATGTTGAGCGGTTTTCGTGATTTTCACTCAGTTACGGAGCTTTTGAAGATGTTTGAACTTTATAAAGTGCGTGCAAGAGGGGCACATTGCATGAACATGCGGACACGCTTAGCTGTTCTTTTAAGCAGTCCGGGATGCAGTTCATGAACCAAAATTGCTACCAATAGTTTTTTCGGGCGGATTTGAAAGTGAATGTGTATCGTAGCTGGTTCGGTTTTCTCAGCTTGCGTGGGTGCTGAGAAGTCTCAGTGTGAGCTTTTCTCCAACAGCTATAGCACCGAGATTGAATCCCTCTTTTGAACTGGTTTACTCGGAGGAGAGTTGTGTGCTTGCTAGGATATGTGGTTGAAGTATCAAGAGACCCCTCACAGAATTTGGCCCCCAAGAAGACACTGTTGCGAGCGGCAGAGGGCTCCTGGAATACTTCTGCGAGCAATTAGACCAAGTCGTCTCTTCGTGCAGCAGTGGTGACTGCTACCCGCCGAGACTCGTCTGGCGGGGGAGGAAGCTTTCACGACCCAACTTCAGACCCGCGATGATAACGGTGGCAGATTGGATAGCGGAAATTTCGAAAGGTCGTTTGAGCCCCAAGATGACCCCACCAAAAAGAATGACGAACAGGGAAATGGTCGATGGAGCTCTTCCCACGCTCGGCTCAGTGCCAACGACCTTCCCTTCAAGAAGGACCGACGACAGGGGAAGAAAGGATGCCCCTCGTCTGAGAAGACCCGGAACGAATCAAAGGAAGCCAGCGCAGCTGCGGCCGCGGCGTCATCATGCCACACCTGTGTTCGATGGACCCGAGCTGCCAACAGTATGATTGCCTCGCAGTGCGAAAGAGCTGCCGACTTACGTTTTGTAGTGCCGGAGCCCACATTTCGCTGGCTAGCCTCTCTGGAAACTACTGGAAACAAGCGCTGCGCGCCCGCCGTCGCTCACAGCAGGCCCAGACTCTCTCGGACATGTCGCGACGTGCAGCGTGACTCATCCAGCCACGCCGGCGCCGACACGGACCCTTCCTCCTCCCCTCCTCTCCGTCGGTGCGGGCTCCTCCGACGCGTCGCCGGTAGTCGCCTCTCGACCATTGGAGGATTTGAACGGCTGGCTGCCGTAACCGTTACCAGCGGCTTTAAAAGCGGAGCCGCGCTGAACCCGAGCAGCAGACGGGCAGCAGAAGAGCCATCACGCCGGAGCTACGCTCGCCGCCGGGGCCGCCCTTCTTCTTTGTGCTAGCCCGTGGTGCTCTTGGCCCTTGTATCAGTTCTCGAATATGGAAATACGATTTGGTTTCCCTACACACAACAACTCATTAACAAACTAGAAGGAGTGCAGAGAAAGGCAATTAGATTTATCTTTAACAAATACAGGAGCAGTGATTCACCATCCCAACTACTAAATCAAGCATGTATTCTTACTTTACAGAAACGCGCCAGACTAGCACGACTAAAATTATTGTTCCAATTAGTTCATAACACATTAAACATAGATACTTCGTTATATATATCTGTAGATGAATCCAGACCATCCCGGCATAAGCACCCATTAACCCTTAAAGAGTACGCATTCCGAACCGACTGTTTCAGATATTCATTTTTCCCGCTTGCCATAAAAGAATGGAATAGTTTGAACCCCTCTATTACTACTAATACATCTTTGCAGAAATTTGTAACTTTGGTAGAAGAACAGTTGAGCGATAATTAAATAGATAATTAAATCATAATTATTCAAGTACAACAGACCACTCGTATCACTGCATGTAACAGCATCTTTATGAACATATTACTTACAATGTATAAAATGCACCCTTTTCTGTGAAAAATATTCTCTCGTTATGTGTTTTATTTTCTGTTATCTGTGTTTTTTTTCCCATACTCATGTAATTACTTGAAAATAACAGTGTTTTTAATGTATACCATTCCATTTGTATTCGCTTTGTACCTTCTTACTATATGCCCATCCTGTAAAAATCCCAATGGGATTGACAGTATGTGAAATAAATAAATGTAAAAGCCCTTGTACATACTGTACATAAAGTTCATTTGACTCACCGTCGCCTCGACCGTATCCTGGCTCGGACTCCCAGTCGCAACAGTGGTGGCAGCGGTGGGATGCCAAATCCCAACAGTGGTGGCAGCGGTGGGATGCCCAAGTCCCAACAGTGGATGGCAGCTGCGGGATCGACCGGCGTCAGCTACCTCGGCGCGGTGAGTGCCTGATGTTTTCCCCTCAATTCGCCAGACTGCTCTAGCACACGTGATTGTAGTCTAGAGTAGGGCTGTGTGTGTTGCACTGGAGAGAGCTTTGCTGTTTCGAGCCAAGTCGGAGTGCTTTGAAACGAAAGCTGGTGCAGAGGGAGTAAACGAGGCGTTGTTGGAAAGAATTACTTGCGCGTGTCATGCTAGTAGCTCTATAGTAGTGAACGGCAAGGGAATTCTAAGAAAAGGGCAAACTACAAGAGGCTATTGTGCGCGATGGAGAACTTCAAAGTGAAGGAACTCATCGAAATTTGAGAAGAGTTGGGCATTGATTTGGGCCCCGCAAAACAAAAGCATGCGATTCTTGAGATCATGCGGAAAGAGGATGTAACGGCTGAGGAAGCCAGTGAGGCCTGGGAAGAGATCACAGAACGCCGTGAGCGCGAAGAGGCAGAAAAACAGAAGCAGCTTGAGGCAAAACGGCGTGCTCGCGTCAGTAAACTGAGGGGCCTAGAGCTTGAAGCGCATGAGATGAGTTTCGAGAGATATGAATCATTATCCGTTCTGAATGAGACTAATAGTCGGCAGCCGAGAGACAGGCCAGGGCCCTTCGTGATCGCCGAGGATATGGCGAAATATTTGGCGGAGTTTGAGAGCGTCTGCGAGAGAAAGCGCGTTGAGCGGAATTTTTGGGCGCAGAAGTTGTTAGCCCTGCTTTCCAGCGAAGCGTATGACGTTGTCAAGCGCCTGTTGGACGACGGCTTGGCGGACTACGATGAGCTGAAAAGCTTCTTACTGGCGAGATATAACGTGTCACCGCTGGACCTTCGCCAAAGGTGCCTGCGAGAGAAGAGCACCCCATCCTTTAACGATTTTCCGTACCAGTTTAAAGCCGACATTTTAGAGTGGCTCGAAAATGCTGAAGGGTCGGAAGATCGTGACACAGAGGTAGAGTGCGTCGCTGTAGAGCAGAACTGCCAGTGCGGCACAGAGGAACGTAGTCCGTACGTGGCAGATGTAACTGCTGCTGTAACAGTGGGAATTGCCCCGCATTCGCCAACTGAGAAAGCCTCTATACCATCGGATAAGGTAGTCACAGCATCGGACGATGCACTTACAGAGGTCTCGCCCCGTGAGATTGTGGTGGAGTTACCGGAAAGCGGATCTCCTAGCGTGTCGAAAGCAGGAGAAGTTGTTGAACAGGGCAGAGAGGACGTCCGTCTGGACATTAATGAAAACGCTTGCGCCGACGCAAGCGAGGTAGATGAGGACGGCACACTGTGTTGTGCAGCGCGTTCGGCAGTGATGCAGAAACCCGACACTTACGATCAACGGAAGCAGGCGCACGTAGAGTTTGCGGACGCCGAGTTGTGCGTTAGTGTCTCTGGCGAGGAATGCGAAACGAGTCCCGTGCTTTCGCACTGCTCTGAGCTTTACGACATTCCTGAAAGCAGCTGCAGTAGCGGGAACACCGCGACTGAGTGCAGAGCCGACCCTCATCCGAAATTGGCTGAAACGCGTCAGGAGCATGACGAGAGCTGTATACCATCACTCATGTCAGTTGAAAACACTGGTTCGTCTGCGCCTGAAGAAACTAAGGTGCTGGACGACAGTGGGGAACAGAACCTTCCAGACGACATGGGGGCTGTAGACGTCAGCCCGTCCGAGAAAGATGAGGACGAATGTGCACTCTTAGAGGCTGACGAGGAAGAACTCAGTTTGGAGGACGCTAGTAAAGGCGCCAAAGACAGGTCTGATTTAGGTAGCGCACTTGAATCGGCTGAGAATCATAGTGACATTGTCAGAGAGCAGGAACCTAGGCGACGAAAGCAGCATGTGCTTTCTCAGGAGAAAATGAAAGGCAAGCACAAGAAAGAGAGCTGCAACCGGAAGGAAGGTAACAGCCAGTTCCGAAAAGAGAGCTACCACCACAAGGTGATAGACAAGCAGTGCTGCCGCCGAAAGGACAGTAAAGGCAAGCTCAGAGAGAGAGCTGCATGGAGGTAAAAAAACTAGGAGGGAGTGCGCTCAGCCTCTGCAAGCCATCCTCCTCTGACGCCGCTGCCGAGGGCCCTTTTGCGCACTGACTCATGGGAAATAGGCCCTCCTCCACAGTTACCAGACTGCCAGCCAGCGGTGCTTTTTAGTGAACGTCCGTGCTCCGAAGTGGCGCAGCGCAGCGCTTTGGCGGAATGCGTACCGAGCTCGAGGTTGTCTGAAGGCTCCGCGTCTCTGTTGATTACACTCTTGAGTTTTTGGGTGCACTGTAGAAAACTGCGGGTAAACTTTTCATAAAAGGGTGCGGCCGCGACCTCGTCACTGTTCAACTGTGGTTCATAAAGAGAATGGAGAGGAATTCCTTTCGTCGTTATACACACATACGGAGCGCTTATTTCAGCGCATGCTATGAGCGGAGAACTCGAGAGTAGGCGAAGAAACGAGCCTCTAAAAAAGGGCGCAGCGGCTTCCAGAGCGCTCACGGCGGACGGACGTGTTGAACGAGCGCTCCGGCGCGCTGCGCAAGATTCTATTTCTCGGGCAGGCGGACTTCGGCCCGCCCATTGGCCCTCCGTTCTCCGCTATTCTCAAGGCACAAGTCGTGCCGAATACGCGCGCGCACATAGGCGGTTCCGACGTGAAATTCAGCAGTGAAGTATTTCTCTCTCTCTCGCTGTCGAGAGAGAGTGCCGGCGGCTTTACGTCTGCCCCTGCGCGGAGTCTCCCGGCCACTGCGCGCAATCACTTACAAAAAGAAGTAAACTGTATGTATACATAGCCGCGCGCTCGTAGCGTCCTGTCTCGGACTAATCGCGCGCGCGGCATACTGCACTAGCGGCCGGGGTGGGGCGCCCGGCCGCGTATACCGTCGGAGGTAGCACCCACGGAGCGTTCGTGTCACGCGTGCACTACCTGGCGAAGAGCGAGCGGAAAGTCAAGCCCGCCTGTTCGATGAGCGCACAGAAGCTCACCACTGTTCTGTCACGGGTATAGATGCTAGAATATCACGGGTGCGCGCAGTGCCGCGCGGCCACAGGAGCGCTTCGAGACTGTCCGGGATGATTCCCAGCGCCCTGCAGGCCGCGAGAATCTCGCGACGCGGCACTGCAGAAGCGGCACAGCGAAGGAGCATGTGCTCCAAGTGTCTCCACTGCGCCGCAGTCAGCGCACGCGTCGCTCGGGGATGGTGGCCGCTGCGGCGAGCGAGCAGTTTGCGCTCACCACGGAGCCGTCAGTGAACGCAAGCAGATGGTCGCGTAGTTGCTCGTACAGCGAGAGAGTGTAACCGAAACCGAAATCCAGCTAAGAGCTACCACTGCCTTGTCACGTGAGGGCCTATTTCCCATGATGCTTTCCATTATATTTTTTATGACTAGGCTTCAAGATTGTGACGTCATGGTCCCTCCTAGTTTTTCTTCCTCCATGGAGAGCTGTCAGCGAAACACGATGGAAGGCAGGCAAAAGAAAGAGTGGTGCCGCCGAAAGATGAAAGGCAGGCATAAGAAAGACAGGCGCCGCCGAAAAGAGAGAAAGGGCAAACGCGCGAAAACGGGTTTCCACCATCGGAAGCGCCAGCGTCGCCGGCAAAATGACTTCAGTAAAGTCAGTCACGTTGTCAGCCCTGAAACTAGCGTCAGAACCAGAGCTAAAGAAATGTGCGAGGCATTACTATCGCGCAAAGCGAAGCGCATAAGTGTATCGGGGCACATAGGTCTGGGCAGTAGAATAAACTGCAAAAAGAAATCGTACAAACATTCGCGCGGAATAGTGCACCAAGGCAGCAATCCGAGATTCAAGAGAGCGCTGCCCGGGAGGCGAAAAATTAAGGAGCGGGATAAGTGCGAATCATCCCGCCAGCACAGAGAGAGCGAGACGCGCAAAGGCGCGTGTTCTCAGGACGGCTCTCTTTCCGCTGCAGTCACGGGAGAAACCGCGCTCCCACAGAAAGCGGCACGCGCGCACAGGGAAAACGCGTGTACGGCTCAAAGAGCGAGAGATTGTACGAGGCCGCAGTGACAGGGGCAAGAAAACTGCCAAGAAGAAATCGTCTAAGCGCTCAGCCAAGCACAGTTATCGCGATAGAAAGCCGCGATTCGAAATGACGCCACTTAGTAGGCGTAAAATCAAAAGGCCGTGTAGAGGCGAACTACACACCGAGCGGAAAGGCAAACGGATGCGCGAGAAAGTCAAGACTCGTGCAAGGTCTGACTTGCCCCCACGAACAGAGAGAAAGAAAGAACGGTCCCATCGGAAGCGTTGCGCACTCGCTATGGGACGTCGCGACTGGCGCGCGAAGCGCAAATAAAGGGACAAGTTGCCAGTCTATGAAAGCGAATCGCTCTCGTACTGTAGCTCCCGTAGAAACTGGAAAGACAAGTACAGAGAGAAAGGAAAGCGCGTCTACTGCGAAAGAGGCAGAGACATTAGCTCCCGCGGTAGTAGAGAGAGAGAGAAAAGCGCAGCTACAGCGAAAGAGGCTAAGCCATTAGCTTCCGCGGTGGCGGGTGTCGTTTAACGTCCGTTAGAAGCGACGAAAACGCGAACGTAGACGCACTAAGCCGTGTGTTCCGAGAAAGGCTTCCTTTGACCGCCTCGTGGCTTACATTTTGTCTCTTCGCGAACAGCTGTTAAGTTCGCTCGTAGATCGGGGAAAAATTTATGTCCTCATTTGTGGCCTCAGCTGAGTGATCTTCTGGCCGAGTGATCTCAAGAGAGCGGATTTATTTTGCATTCATTTCATTCCGAGTGTTTCATGTGTTTGACACTTTGTCTGAGTTAATTACTTCGGAGTTCTTGTATCCCACATGTGTCTCTTGTAGAAGAGGGAGCAAAAAGGGGACGCAAAATATAGCCAGCAGAGTTTTTGTGACTTGAAGGCTGGTGTTTTGACGGGTGACGGAGGGCACTTGCTCGTGTTGGGTGTTGCCTGTTGTTGGTCGGTTCTTGGCAACATGCAGAACGATCAACGACCGATGCTGAGAAGCAAGCTCTTCCGAAGGACCGAGCGAAGCTGATCCAGTCACCTGGGCGACCAAGCTGCGGAGCAGTCCTGACGAGCGGGACCTGTTCATGGAAAGGAGCCTGGAGCTACCTGCGGCTGAACACCGGACGAGAACTTGGAGGAGCCTGGCGTACGAGCGCGCCCCGCATCCGAGCCACGCGGAAGTAGCTCGTCTTCGTGGCGAATTGTCTGGCGGGGGTGGTGCTGTAGTGCCGGAGCCCACATTTCGCTGGCTAGCCTCTCTGGAAACTACTGGAAACAAGCGCTGCGCGCCCGCCGTCGCTCACAGCAGGCCCAGACTCTCTCGGACATGTCGCGACGTGCAGCGTGACTCATCCAGCCACGCCGGCGCCGACACGGACCCTTCCTCCTCCCCTCCTCTCCGTCGGTGCGGGCTCCTCCGACGCGTCGCCGGTAGTCGCCTCTCGACCATTGGAGGATTTGAACGGCTGGCTGCCGTAACCGTTACCAGCGGCTTTAAAAGCGGAGCCGCGCTGAACCCGAGCAGCAGACGGGCAGCAGAAGAGCCATCACGCCGGAGCTACGCTCGCCGCCGGGGCCGCCCTTCTTCTTTGTGCTAGCCCGTGGTGCTCTTGGCCCTTGTATCATGTAAAAGCCCTTGTACATACTGTACATAAAGTTCATTTGACTCACCGTCGCCTCGACCGTTTCCTGGCTCGGACTCCCAGTCCCAACAGTTTCCTCATCGCCAGTTCCCACGGGTGGACTCTACAACAGGTGTCTTCGTTTGCTGTGTTGTGTAGTGCTGATCTTTGTGTCGCGGTGAATTGCCGCCTGGTGAAAGGCAGGAGCCTCTCTCTGGCTATTTAACCTGCGCCCAAAGTGAGCACGAACGCTTTGAACCTTCGGTAATAGGTTCATCCAGTGGCTCTGAACCTTGGCTACTAGGTTCATCCATTGGCTCTGGGCCTTGGGTAACAGGCTCATCCAGTCGCTCAACGCTTTGAACTCTTAATTTTTATTTCTTTGCTCTTTTCTCCATTATGTAAATAAGTGACTAAAAAAAGTGCCATTAAACCTGCTTGTTTTTCGTATCCCCAATCTTCGAAGCTTCAGACCATTACCTCATCCAGCACGAGCCCCAGGTCACGCAACAACTGGCCACGCAACCTCGACCAATAACAACTGGTGGCAGTGGTGGGATGCTGCTATCCAACTTATGATACTGTATACATCGCTGCGTGAAGCCTGACATTCATTCTGTTCACATGTGACGAATTCCATTAACGTACGCGGGGGGAAGCTGTCAACCGTACGTTTCTCGACCAACTCGGTGCTTTTTTCAGAAGTGACAAATGCAAGCCAGTAGCAGCAGGGGACGGGCTGCGCTATCAAACTGTTGGCATGTGACGAATTCCACTAACGTACGCGGAGGCAAGCTGTCAACCGTAGATTTCTCGAGACACTCGGTCCTCTTTGAGAAGTGACAAACGCGAGCCACAAGCAGCAGGGGACTGGCTTCGCTTTCAAGCTGTCACATGTGATGAATTCCATTAACGCACGCGGAGGGAAGCTGTCAACCGTACATTTCTCGACCAACTCGGTCCTTTTTGGAAGTGACAAACGCGAGCTAGTAGCAGCAGGGGACAGGCTTCGCTTATCAGTCTGTTCACATGTGACGAAATCCACTAAAGTACGCGGAGGGTAGCTGTCAACCGTACATTTCTCGACCAACTCGGTCCTTTTTTTCAGAAGTGACAAATGCAAGCCAGTAGCAGCAGGGGACGGGCTGCGCTATCAAACTGTTGGCATGTGACGAATTCCACTAACGTACGCGGAGGGAAGCTGTCAACCGTATATTTCTCGACCAACTCGGTCCTTTTTTGAAAAGTGGCAAATGCGAGCCAGTAGCAGCAGGGGACGGGCTTCGCTTTCAATCTGTTGACATGTGACGAATTCCATTAATGTACGTGGAGGGAAGCTGTCCAGCGTACATTTCTCGACCAAGTCGGTCCTTTTTTGAAAAGTGACAAATGTGAGCCAGTAGCAGCAGGGGACGGGCTTCGTTTTCAATCTGTTCACATGTGATGAATTCCACTAACCGATGCGGAGGGAAGCTGTCAACCGTACATTTCTCGACCAACTCGGTCTTTTTTTGAGAAGTGACAAATGCGAGCCAGTAGCAGCAGAGGACGGGCTTCGCTTTCAATCTGTTCACATGTGACGAATTCCATTAACGTACGTGGAGGGAAGCTGTCCAGCGTACATTTCTCGACCAACTCGGCCCTTTTTTGAAAAGTGACAAATGTGAGCCAGTAGCAGCAGGGGACGGGCTTCGCTTTCAATCTGTTCACATGTGATGATTTCCACTAACCGATGCGGAGGGAAGCTGTCAACCGTACATTTCTCAACCAACTCGGTCCTTTTTTTGAGAAGTGACAAATGCGAGCCAGTAGCACCAGGGGACGGGTTTCGCTTTCAATCTGTTCACATGTGACGAATTCCACTAACGTACGCGAAGGGAAGCTGTAAACCGTACATTTCTCGACCAACTCGGTCCCTTTTTGAGAAGTGACAAATACGAGACAGTACCAGCAGAGCACGGGCTTAGCTTTCAATCAGTTCACATATGGCGAATTCCATTAACGTACGCGGAGGGAAGCTGTGAACTGTAGATTTCTCGGCCAACTCGGCCCTTTTTTGAGAGGTGACAAATGCGAGCCAGTAGCAGCAGGGGACGGGCTTCGCTTTCAATCTGTTCACATGTGACGAATTCCATTAACGTACGAGGAGGGAAGCTGTCAACCGTAGATTTCTCGAATAACTCGGCCCTTTTTTGAGAGGTGACAAATGCGAGCCAGTAGGAGCAGGGGACGGGCTTCGCTTTCAATCTGTTCACATGTGACGAATTCCATTAATGTACGTGGAGGGAAGCTGTCCAGCGTACACTTCTCGACCAATTCGGTCCTTTTTTGAAAAGTGACAAATGCGAGCCAGTAGCAGCAGGGGACGGGCTTCGCTTTCAATCTGTTGACATGTGACGAATTCCATTAACGTACGAGGAGGGAAGCTGTGAACCGTACATTTCTCGACCAACTCGGTCCTTTTTTGAAAAGTGACAAATGCGAGCCAGTCGCAGCAGGGGACGGGCTTCGCTTTCAATCTGTTGACATGTGACGAATTCCATTAATGTACGTGGAGGGAAGCTGTCCTGCGTACACTTCTCGACCAACTCTGTCCTTTTTTGAAAAGTGACAAATGCGAGCCAGTCGCAGCAGGGGACGGGCTTCGCTTTCAATCTGTTCACATGTGATGAATTCCACTAACCGTTCCGGAGGGAAGCTGTCAACCGTACATTTCTCAACCAACTCGGTCCTTTTTTGAGAAGTGACAAATGCGAGCCAGTAGCAGCAGGGGACGGGCTTCGCTTTCAGTCTGTTGACATGTGATGAATTCCACTAACCGTTCCGGAGGGAAGCTGTCAACCGTACATTTCTCAACCAACTCTGTCCTTTTTTGAAAAGTGACAAATGCGAGCCAGTAGCAGCAGGGGACGGGCTTCGCTTTCAATCTGTTCACATGTGATGAATTCCACTAACCGTTCCGGAGGGAAGCTGTCAACCGTACATTTCTCAACCAACTCGGTCCTTTTTTGAGAAGTGACAAATGCGAGCCAGTAGCAGCAGGGGACGGGCTTCGCTTTCAATCTGTTCACATGTGATGAATTCCACTAACCGTTCCGGAGGGAAGCTGTCAACCGTACATTTCTCAACCAACTCTGTCCTTTTTTGAAAAGTGACAAATGCGAGCCAGTAGCAGCAGGGGACGGGCTTCGCTTTCAATCTGTTGACATGTGATGAATTCCACTAACCGTTCTGGAGGGAAGCTGTCAACCGTACATTTCTCAACCAACTCTGTCCTTTTTTGAAAAGTGACAAATGCGAGCCAGTAGCAGCAGGGGACGGGCTTCGCTTTCAATCTGTTCACATGTGATGAATTCCACTAACCGTTCCGGAGGGAAGCTGTCAACCGTACACTTCTCAACCAACTCTGTCCTTTTTTGAAAAGTGACAAATGCGAGCCAGTAGCAGCAGGGAACGGGCTTCGCTTTCAATCTGTTCACATGTGATGAATTCCACTAACCGTTCCGGAGGGAAGCTGTCAACCGTACATTTCTCAACCAACTCGGTCCTTTTTTGAGAAGTGACAAATGCGAGCCAGTAGCAGCAGGGGACGGGCTTCGCTTTCAATCTGTTGACATGTGACGAATTCCATTAATGTACGTGGAGGGAAGCTGTCCAGCGTACATTTCTCGACCAAGTCGGTCCTTTTTTGAAAAGTGACAAATGTGAGCCAGTAGCAGCAGGGGACGGGCTTCGCTTTCAGTCTGTTCACATGTGATGATTTCCACTAACCGATGCGGAGGGAAGCTGTCAACCGTACATTTCTCAGTCAACTCCGTCCTTTTTTTGAGAAGTGACAAATGCGAGCCAGTAGCAGCAGGGGACGGGTTTCGCTTTCAATCTGTTCACATGTGACGAATTCCACTAACGTACGCGAAGGGAAGCTGTAAACCGTACATTTCTCGACCAACTCGGTCCCTTTTTGAGAAGTGACAAATGCGAGCATGTAGCAGCAGAGCACGGGCTTAGCTTTCAATCAGTTCACATATGGCGAATTCCATTGACGTACGCAGAGGGAAGCTGTCAACCGTAGATTTCTCGGCCAACACGGCCCTTTTTTGAGAGGTGACAAATGCGAGCCAGTAGCAGCAGGGGACGGGCTTCGCTTTCAATCTGTTCACATGGGACGAATTCCATTAACGTACGTGGAAAGAAGCTGTCAACCGTACATTTCTCGACCAATTCGGTCCTTTTTTGAAAAGTGACAAATGCGAGCCAGTAGCAGCAGGGGACGGGTTTCGCTTTTAATCTGTTCACATGGGACGAATTCCATTAATGTACGTGGAGGGAAGCTGTCAACCGTACATTTCTCGACCAACTCGGTCCCTTTTTGAGAAGTGACAAATGCGAGCATGTAGCAGCAGAGCACGGGCTTAGCTTTCAATCAGTTCACATATGGCGAATTCCATTAACGTACGCAGAGGGAAGCTGTCAACCGTAGATTTCTCGGCCAACACGGCCCTTTTTTGAGAGGTGACAAATGCGAGCCAGTAGCAGCAGGGGACGGGCTTCGCTTTCAATCTGTTCACATGGGACGAATTCCATTAACGTACGTGGAAAGAAGCTGTCAACCGTACATTTCTCGACCAATTCGGTCCTTTTTTGAAAAGTGACAAATGCGAGCCAGTAGCAGCAGGGGACGGGTTTCGCTTTCAATCTGTTCACATGTGACGAATTCCACTAACGTACGCGAAGGGAAGCTGTAAACCGTACATTTCTCGACCAACTCGGTCCCTTTTTGAGAAGTGACAAATGCGAGCATGTAGCAGCAGAGCACGGGCTTAGCTTTCAATCAGTTCACATATGGCGAATTCCATTAACGTACGCAGAGGGAAGCTGTCAACCGTAGATTTCTCGGCCAACACGGCTCTTTTTTGAGAGGTGACAAATGCGAGCCAGTAGCAGCAGGGGACGGGCTTCGCTTTCAATCTGTTCACATGGGACGAATTCCATTAACGTACGTGGAAAGAAGCTGTCAACCGTAGATTTCTCGAATAACTCGGCCCTTTTTTGAGAGGTGACAAATGCGAGCCAGTAGGAGCAGGGGACGGGCTTCGCTTTCAATCTGTTCACATGTGACGAATTCCATTAATGTACGTGGAGGGAAGCTGTCAACCGTACATTTCTCGACCAATTCGTTCCTTTTTTGAAAAGTGACAAATGCGAGCCAGTAGCAGCAGGGGACGGGCTTCGCTTTCAATCTGTTCACATGTGATGAATTCCACTAACCGTTCCGGAGGGAAGCTGTCAACCGTACATTTCTCAACCAACTCGGTCCTTTTTTGAGAAGTGACAAATGCGAGCCAGTAGCAGCAGGGGACGGGCTTCGCTTTCAATCTGTTGACATGTGACGAATTCCATTAATGTACGTGGAGGGAAGCTGTCCAGCGTACATTTCTCGACCAAGTCGGTCCTTTTTTGAAAAGTGACAAATGTGAGCCAGTAGCAGCAGGGGACGGGCTTCGCTTTCAGTCTGTTCACATGTGATGATTTCCACTAACCGATGCGGAGGGAAGCTGTCAACCGTACATTTCTCAGTCAACTCCGTCCTTTTTTTGAGAAGTGACAAATGCGAGCCAGTAGCAGCAGGGGACGGGTTTCGCTTTCAATCTGTTCACATGTGACGAATTCCACTAACGTACGCGAAGGGAAGCTGTAAACCGTACATTTCTCGACCAACTCGGTCCCTTTTTGAGAAGTGACAAATGCGAGCATGTAGCAGCAGAGCACGGGCTTAGCTTTCAATCAGTTCACATATGGCGAATTCCATTGACGTACGCAGAGGGAAGCTGTCAACCGTAGATTTCTCGGCCAACACGGCCCTTTTTTGAGAGGTGACAAATGCGAGCCAGTAGCAGCAGGGGACGGGCTTCGCTTTCAATCTGTTCACATGGGACGAATTCCATTAACGTACGTGGAAAGAAGCTGTCAACCGTACATTTCTCGACCAATTCGGTCCTTTTTTGAAAAGTGACAAATGCGAGCCAGTAGCAGCAGGGGACGGGTTTCGCTTTTAATCTGTTCACATGGGACGAATTCCATTAATGTACGTGGAGGGAAGCTGTCAACCGTACATTTCTCGACCAACTCGGTCCCTTTTTGAGAAGTGACAAATGCGAGCATGTAGCAGCAGAGCACGGGCTTAGCTTTCAATCAGTTCACATATGGCGAATTCCATTAACGTACGCAGAGGGAAGCTGTCAACCGTAGATTTCTCGGCCAACACGGCCCTTTTTTGAGAGGTGACAAATGCGAGCCAGTAGCAGCAGGGGACGGGCTTCGCTTTCAATCTGTTCACATGGGACGAATTCCATTAACGTACGTGGAAAGAAGCTGTCAACCGTACATTTCTCGACCAATTCGGTCCTTTTTTGAAAAGTGACAAATGCGAGCCAGTAGCAGCAGGGGACGGGTTTCGCTTTCAATCTGTTCACATGTGACGAATTCCACTAACGTACGCGAAGGGAAGCTGTAAACCGTACATTTCTCGACCAACTCGGTCCCTTTTTGAGAAGTGACAAATGCGAGCATGTAGCAGCAGAGCACGGGCTTAGCTTTCAATCAGTTCACATATGGCGAATTCCATTAACGTACGCAGAGGGAAGCTGTCAACCGTAGATTTCTCGGCCAACACGGCTCTTTTTTGAGAGGTGACAAATGCGAGCCAGTAGCAGCAGGGGACGGGCTTCGCTTTCAATCTGTTCACATGGGACGAATTCCATTAACGTACGTGGAAAGAAGCTGTCAACCGTAGATTTCTCGAATAACTCGGCCCTTTTTTGAGAGGTGACAAATGCGAGCCAGTAGGAGCAGGGGACGGGCTTCGCTTTCAATCTGTTCACATGTGACGAATTCCATTAATGTACGTGGAGGGAAGCTGTCAACCGTACATTTCTCGACCAATTCGTTCCTTTTTTGAAAAGTGACAAATGCGAGCCAGTAGCAGCAGGGGACGGGCTTCGCTTTCAATCTGTTCACATGTGACCAATTCCATTAATGTATGTGGAGGGAAGCTGTCAACCGTACATTTCTCGACCAACTCGGTCCTTTTTTGAAAAGTGACAAATGCGAGCCAGACGCAGCAGGGGACGGGCTTCGCTTTCAATCTGTTGACATGTGACGAATTCCATTAATGTACGTGGAGGGAAGCTGTCCAGCGTACACTTCTCGACCAACTCGGTCCTTTTTTGAAAAGTGACAAATGCGAGCCAGTCGCAGCAGGGGACGGGCTTCGCTTTCAATCTGTTGATATGTGACGAATTCCATTAATGTACGTGGAGGGAAGCTGTCCAGCGTACACTTCTCGACCAACTCGGTCCTTTTTTGAAAAGTGACAAATGCGAGCCAGTAGCAGCAGGGGACGGGCTTCGCTTTCAATCTGTTGACATGTGACGAATTCCATTAATGTACGTGGAGGGAAGCTGTCCTGCGTACACTTCTCGACCAACTCGGTCCTTTTTTGAAAAGTGACAAATGCGAGCCAGTAGCAGCAGGGGACGGGTTTCGCTTTCAATCCGTTCACATGGGACAAATTCCATTAACGTACGAGGAGGGAAGCTGTCAACCGTACACTTCTCGACCAACTCGGTCCTTTTTTGAAAAGTGACAAATGCGAGCCAGTAGCAGCAGGGGACGGGCTTCACTTTCAATCTGTTCACATGGGACGAATTCCATTAACGTACGAGGAGGGAAGCTGTCAACCGTACACTTCTCGACCAAGTCGGTCCTTTTTTGAAAAGTGACAAATGTGAGCCAGTAGCAGCAGGGGACGGGCTTCACTTTCAATCTGTTCACATGGGACGAATTCCATTAATGTACGTGGAGGGAAGCTGTCAACCGTACACTTCTCGACCAACTCGGTCCTTTTTTGAAAAGTGACAAATGCGAGCCAGTAGCAGCAGGGGACGGGCTTCACTTTCAATCTGTTCACATGGGACGAATTCCATTAACGTACGAGGAGGGAAGCTGTCAACCGTAGATTTCTCGGCCAACACGGCCCTTTTTTGAGAGGTGACAAATGCGAGCCAGTAGCAGCAGGGGACGGGCTTCGCTTTCAATCTTTTCACATATGACGAATTCCATTAATGTACGTGGAGGGAAGCTGTCAACCGTACATTTCTCGACCAAGTCGGTCCTTTTTTGAAAAGTGACAAATGTGGGCCAGTAGCAGCAGGGGACGGGCTTCACTTTCAATCTGTTCACATGGGACGAATTCCATTAACGTACGAGGAGGGAAGCTGTCAACCGTACACTTCTCGACCAACTCGGTCCTTTTTTGAAAAGTGACAAATGTGAGCCAGTAGCAGCAGGGGACGGGCTTCACTTTCAATCTGTTCACATGGGACGAATTCCATTAATGTACGTGGAGGGAAGCTGTCAACCGTACATTTCTCGACCAAGTCGGTCCTTTTTTGAAAAGTGACAAATGCGAGCCAGTAGCAGCAGGGGACGGGCTTCACTTTCAATCTGTTCACATGGGACGAATTCCATTAACGTACGAGGAGGGAAGCTGTCAACCGTACTCTTCTCGACCAAGTCGGTCCTTTTTTGAAAAGTGACAAATGTGAGCCAGTAGCAGCAGGGGACGGGCTTCACTTTCAATCTGTTCACATGGGACGAATTCCATTAATGTACGTGGAGGGAAGCTGTCAACCGTACACTTCTCGACCAACTCGGTCCTTTTTTGAAAAGTGACAAATGCGAGCCAGTAGCAGCAGAGCACGGGCTTAGCTTTCAATCAGTTCACATATGGCGAATTCCATTAACGTACGCAGAGGGAAGCTGTCAACCGTAGATTTCTCGGCCAACACGGCCCTTTTTTGAGAGGTGACAAATGCGAGCCAGTAGCAGCAGGGGACGGGCTTCGCTTTCAATCTGTTCACATGGGACGAATTCCATTAACGTACGTGGAAAGAAGCTGTCAACCGTACATTTCTCGACCAATTCGGTCCTTTTTTGAAAAGTGACAAATGCGAGCCAGTAGCAGCAGGGGACGGGTTTCGCTTTCAATCTGTTCACATGTGACGAATTCCACTAACGTACGCGAAGGGAAGCTGTAAACCGTACATTTCTCGACCAACTCGGTCCCTTTTTGAGAAGTGACAAATGCGAGCATGTAGCAGCAGAGCACGGGCTTAGCTTTCAATCAGTTCACATATGGCGAATTCCATTAACGTACGCAGAGGGAAGCTGTCAACCGTAGATTTCTCGGCCAACACGGCTCTTTTTTGAGAGGTGACAAATGCGAGCCAGTAGCAGCAGGGGACGGGCTTCGCTTTCAATCTGTTCACATGGGACGAATTCCATTAACGTACGTGGAAAGAAGCTGTCAACCGTAGATTTCTCGAATAACTCGGCCCTTTTTTGAGAGGTGACAAATGCGAGCCAGTAGGAGCAGGGGACGGGCTTCGCTTTCAATCTGTTCACATGTGACGAATTCCATTAATGTACGTGGAGGGAAGCTGTCAACCGTACATTTCTCGACCAATTCGTTCCTTTTTTGAAAAGTGACAAATGCGAGCCAGTAGCAGCAGGGGACGGGCTTCGCTTTCAATCTGTTCACATGTGATGAATTCCACTAACCGTTCCGGAGGGAAGCTGTCAACCGTACATTTCTCAACCAACTCGGTCCTTTTTTGAGAAGTGACAAATGCGAGCCAGTAGCAGCAGGGGACGGGCTTCGCTTTCAATCTGTTGACATGTGACGAATTCCATTAATGTACGTGGAGGGAAGCTGTCCAGCGTACATTTCTCGACCAAGTCGGTCCTTTTTTGAAAAGTGACAAATGTGAGCCAGTAGCAGCAGGGGACGGGCTTCGCTTTCAGTCTGTTCACATGTGATGATTTCCACTAACCGATGCGGAGGGAAGCTGTCAACCGTACATTTCTCAGTCAACTCCGTCCTTTTTTTGAGAAGTGACAAATGCGAGCCAGTAGCAGCAGGGGACGGGTTTCGCTTTCAATCTGTTCACATGTGACGAATTCCACTAACGTACGCGAAGGGAAGCTGTAAACCGTACATTTCTCGACCAACTCGGTCCCTTTTTGAGAAGTGACAAATGCGAGCATGTAGCAGCAGAGCACGGGCTTAGCTTTCAATCAGTTCACATATGGCGAATTCCATTGACGTACGCAGAGGGAAGCTGTCAACCGTAGATTTCTCGGCCAACACGGCCCTTTTTTGAGAGGTGACAAATGCGAGCCAGTAGCAGCAGGGGACGGGCTTCGCTTTCAATCTGTTCACATGGGACGAATTCCATTAACGTACGTGGAAAGAAGCTGTCAACCGTACATTTCTCGACCAATTCGGTCCTTTTTTGAAAAGTGACAAATGCGAGCCAGTAGCAGCAGGGGACGGGTTTCGCTTTTAATCTGTTCACATGGGACGAATTCCATTAATGTACGTGGAGGGAAGCTGTCAACCGTACATTTCTCGACCAACTCGGTCCCTTTTTGAGAAGTGACAAATGCGAGCATGTAGCAGCAGAGCACGGGCTTAGCTTTCAATCAGTTCACATATGGCGAATTCCATTAACGTACGCAGAGGGAAGCTGTCAACCGTAGATTTCTCGGCCAACACGGCCCTTTTTTGAGAGGTGACAAATGCGAGCCAGTAGCAGCAGGGGACGGGCTTCGCTTTCAATCTGTTCACATGGGACGAATTCCATTAACGTACGTGGAAAGAAGCTGTCAACCGTACATTTCTCGACCAATTCGGTCCTTTTTTGAAAAGTGACAAATGCGAGCCAGTAGCAGCAGGGGACGGGTTTCGCTTTCAATCTGTTCACATGTGACGAATTCCACTAACGTACGCGAAGGGAAGCTGTAAACCGTACATTTCTCGACCAACTCGGTCCCTTTTTGAGAAGTGACAAATGCGAGCATGTAGCAGCAGAGCACGGGCTTAGCTTTCAATCAGTTCACATATGGCGAATTCCATTAACGTACGCAGAGGGAAGCTGTCAACCGTAGATTTCTCGGCCAACACGGCTCTTTTTTGAGAGGTGACAAATGCGAGCCAGTAGCAGCAGGGGACGGGCTTCGCTTTCAATCTGTTCACATGGGACGAATTCCATTAACGTACGTGGAAAGAAGCTGTCAACCGTAGATTTCTCGAATAACTCGGCCCTTTTTTGAGAGGTGACAAATGCGAGCCAGTAGGAGCAGGGGACGGGCTTCGCTTTCAATCTGTTCACATGTGACGAATTCCATTAATGTACGTGGAGGGAAGCTGTCAACCGTACATTTCTCGACCAATTCGTTCCTTTTTTGAAAAGTGACAAATGCGAGCCAGTAGCAGCAGGGGACGGGCTTCGCTTTCAATCTGTTCACATGTGACCAATTCCATTAATGTATGTGGAGGGAAGCTGTCAACCGTACATTTCTCGACCAACTCGGTCCTTTTTTGAAAAGTGACAAATGCGAGCCAGACGCAGCAGGGGACGGGCTTCGCTTTCAATCTGTTGACATGTGACGAATTCCATTAATGTACGTGGAGGGAAGCTGTCCAGCGTACACTTCTCGACCAACTCGGTCCTTTTTTGAAAAGTGACAAATGCGAGCCAGTCGCAGCAGGGGACGGGCTTCGCTTTCAATCTGTTGATATGTGACGAATTCCATTAATGTACGTGGAGGGAAGCTGTCCAGCGTACACTTCTCGACCAACTCGGTCCTTTTTTGAAAAGTGACAAATGCGAGCCAGTAGCAGCAGGGGACGGGCTTCGCTTTCAATCTGTTGACATGTGACGAATTCCATTAATGTACGTGGAGGGAAGCTGTCCTGCGTACACTTCTCGACCAACTCGGTCCTTTTTTGAAAAGTGACAAATGCGAGCCAGTAGCAGCAGGGGACGGGTTTCGCTTTCAATCCGTTCACATGGGACAAATTCCATTAACGTACGAGGAGGGAAGCTGTCAACCGTACACTTCTCGACCAACTCGGTCCTTTTTTGAAAAGTGACAAATGCGAGCCAGTAGCAGCAGGGGACGGGCTTCACTTTCAATCTGTTCACATGGGACGAATTCCATTAACGTACGAGGAGGGAAGCTGTCAACCGTACACTTCTCGACCAAGTCGGTCCTTTTTTGAAAAGTGACAAATGTGAGCCAGTAGCAGCAGGGGACGGGCTTCACTTTCAATCTGTTCACATGGGACGAATTCCATTAATGTACGTGGAGGGAAGCTGTCAACCGTACACTTCTCGACCAACTCGGTCCTTTTTTGAAAAGTGACAAATGCGAGCCAGTAGCAGCAGGGGACGGGCTTCACTTTCAATCTGTTCACATGGGACGAATTCCATTAACGTACGAGGAGGGAAGCTGTCAACCGTAGATTTCTCGGCCAACACGGCCCTTTTTTGAGAGGTGACAAATGCGAGCCAGTAGCAGCAGGGGACGGGCTTCGCTTTCAATCTTTTCACATATGACGAATTCCATTAATGTACGTGGAGGGAAGCTGTCAACCGTACATTTCTCGACCAAGTCGGTCCTTTTTTGAAAAGTGACAAATGTGGGCCAGTAGCAGCAGGGGACGGGCTTCACTTTCAATCTGTTCACATGGGACGAATTCCATTAACGTACGAGGAGGGAAGCTGTCAACCGTACACTTCTCGACCAACTCGGTCCTTTTTTGAAAAGTGACAAATGTGAGCCAGTAGCAGCAGGGGACGGGCTTCACTTTCAATCTGTTCACATGGGACGAATTCCATTAATGTACGTGGAGGGAAGCTGTCAACCGTACATTTCTCGACCAAGTCGGTCCTTTTTTGAAAAGTGACAAATGCGAGCCAGTAGCAGCAGGGGACGGGCTTCACTTTCAATCTGTTCACATGGGACGAATTCCATTAACGTACGAGGAGGGAAGCTGTCAACCGTACTCTTCTCGACCAAGTCGGTCCTTTTTTGAAAAGTGACAAATGTGAGCCAGTAGCAGCAGGGGACGGGCTTCACTTTCAATCTGTTCACATGGGACGAATTCCATTAATGTACGTGGAGGGAAGCTGTCAACCGTACACTTCTCGACCAACTCGGTCCTTTTTTGAAAAGTGACAAATGCGAGCCAGTAGCAGCAGGGAACGGGCTTCACTTTCAATCTGTTCACATGGGACGAATTCCATTAACGTACGAGGAGGGAAGCTGTCAACCGTAGATTTCTCGGCCAACACGGCCCTTTTTTGAGAGGTGACAAATGCGAGCCAGTAGGAGCAGGGGACGGGCTTCGCTTTCAATCTGTTCACATGTGACCAATTCCATTAATGTATGTGGAGGGAAGCTGTCAACCGTACATTTCTCGACCAACTCGGTCCTTTTTTGAAAAGTGACAAATGCGAGCCAGACGCAGCAGGGGACGGGCTTCGCTTTCAATCTGTTGACATGTGACGAATTCCATTAATGTACGTGGAGGGAAGCTGTCCAGCGTACACTTCTCGACCAACTCGGTCCTTTTTTGAAAAGTGACAAATGCGAGCCAGTCGCAGCAGGGGACGGGCTTCGCTTTCAATCTGTTGATATGTGACGAATTCCATTAATGTACGTGGAGGGAAGCTGTCCAGCGTACACTTCTCGACCAACTCGGTCCTTTTTTGAAAAGTGACAAATGCGAGCCAGTAGCAGCAGGGGACGGGCTTCGCTTTCAATCTGTTGACATGTGACGAATTCCATTAATGTACGTGGAGGGAAGCTGTCCTGCGTACACTACTCGACCAACTCGGTCCTTTTTTGAAAAGTGACAAATGCGAGCCAGTCGCAGCAGGGGACGGGCTTCGCTTTCAATCTGTTCACATGTGATGAATTCCACTAACCGTTGCGGAGGGAAGCTGTCAACCGTAGATTTCTCGGCCAACACGGCCCTTTTTTGAGAGGTGACAAATGCGAGCCAGTAGCAGCAGGGGACGGGCTTCGCTTTCAATCTGTTGACATGTGACGAATTCCATTAACGTACGAGGAGGGAAGCTGTCAACCGTAGATTTCTCGAATAACTCGGCCCTTTTTTGAGAGGTGACAAATGCGAGCCAGTAGCAGCAGGGGACGGGCTTCGCTTTCAATCTGTTGACATCTGACGAATTCCATTAATGTACGTGGAGGGAAGCTGTCCTGCGTACACTTCTCGACCAACTCGGTCCTTTTTTGAAAACTGACAAATGCGAGCCAGTCGCAGCAGGGGACGGGCTTCGCTTTCAATCTGTTCACTTGTGATGAATTCCACTAACCGTTGCGGAGGGAAGCTGTCAACCGTAGATTTCTCGGCCAACACGGCCCTTTTTTGAGAGGTGACAAATGCGAGCCAGTAGCAGCAGGGGACGGGCTTCGCTTTCAATCTGTTGACATGGGACGAATTCCATTAACGTACGAGGAGGGAAGCTGTCAACCGTAGATTTCTCGAATAACTCGGCACTTTTTTGAGAGGTGACAAATGCGAGCCAGTAGCAGCAGGGGACGGGCTTCGCTTTCAATCTGTTGACATCTGACGAATTCCATTAATGTACGTGGAGGGAAGCTGTCCTGCGTACACTTCTCGACCAACTCGGTCCTTTTTTGAAAACTGACAAATGCGAGCCAGTCGCAGCAGGGGACGGGCTTCGCTTTCAATCTGTTCACATGTGATGAATTCCACTAACCGTTGCGGAGGGAAGCTGTCAACC
Organism: Amblyomma mixtum; assembly: GCF_055824585.1. Taxonomy (NCBI): domain Eukaryota; kingdom Metazoa; phylum Arthropoda; class Arachnida; order Ixodida; family Ixodidae; genus Amblyomma; species Amblyomma mixtum. The sequence continues at coordinate 115,837,689 of NC_143021.1, forward strand.
GTACATTTCTCCACCAACTCGGTCCTTTTTTGAGAAGTGACAAATGCGAGCCAGTAGCAGCAGGGGACGGGCTTCGCTTTCAATCTGTTGACATGTGACGAATTCCATTATTGTACGTGGAGGGAAGCTGTCCAGCGTACACTTCTCGACCAACTCGGTCCTTTTTTGAAAAGTGACAAATGCGAGCCAGTCGCAGCAGGGGACGGGCTTCGCTTTCAATCTGTTGACATGTGACGAATTCCATTAATGTACGTGGAGGGAAGCTGTCCAGCGTACACTTCTCGACCAACTCGGTCCTTTTTTGAAAAGTGACAAATGCGAGCCAGTAGCAGCAGGGGACGGGCTTCGCTTTCAATCTGTTGACATGTGACGAATTCCATTAATGTACGTGGAGGGAAGCTGTCCTGCGTACACTTCTCGACCAACTCGGTCCTTTTTTGAAAAGTGACAAATGCGAGCCAGTCGCAGCAGGGGACGGGCTTCGCTTTCAATCTGTTCACATGTGATGAATTCCACTAACCGTTGCGGAGGGAAGCTGTCAACCGTAGATTTCTCGGCCAACACGGCCCTTTTTTGAGAGGTGACAAATGCGAGCCAGTAGCAGCAGGGGACGGGCTTCGCTTTCAATCTGTTGACATGTGACGAATTCCATTAACGTACGAGGAGGGAAGCTGTCAACCGTAGATTTCTCGAATAACTCGGCCCTTTTTTGAGAGGTGACAAATGCGAGCCAGTAGCAGCAGGGGACGGGCTTCGCTTTCAGTCTGTTGACATCTGACGAATTCCATTAATGTACGTGGAGGGAAGCTGTCCAGCGTACACTTCTCGACCAACTCGGTCCTTTTTTGAAAAGTGACAAATGCGAGCCAGTCGCAGCAGGGGACGGGCTTCGCTTTCAATCTGTTGATATGTGACGAATTCCATTAATGTACGTGGAGGGAAGCTGTCCAGCGTACACTTCTCGACCAACTCGGTCCTTTTTTGAAAAGTGACAAATGCGAGCCAGTAGCAGCAGGGGACGGGCTTCGCTTTCAATCTGTTGACATGTGACGAATTCCATTAATGTACGTGGAGGGAAGCTGTCCTGCGTACACTTCTCGACCAACTCGGTCCTTTTTTGAAAAGTGACAAGTGCGAGCCAGTCGCAGCAGGGGACGGGCTTCGCTTTCAATCTGTTCACATGTGATGAATTCCACTAACCGTTGCGGAGGGAAGCTGTCAACCGTAGATTTCTCGGCCAACACGGCCCTTTTTTGAGAGGTGACAAATGCGAGCCAGTAGCAGCAGGGGACGGGCTTCGCTTTCAATCTGTTGACATGTGACGAATTCCATTAACGTACGAGGAGGGAAGCTGTCAACCGTAGATTTCTCGAATAACTCGGCCCTTTTTTGAGAGGTGACAAATGCGAGCCAGTAGCAGCAGGGGACGGGCTTCGCTTTCAATCTGTTGACATCTGACGAATTCCATTAATGTACGTGGAGGGAAGCTGTCCTGCGTACACTTCTCGACCAACTCGGTCCTTTTTTGAAAACTGACAAATGCGAGCCAGTCGCAGCAGGGGACGGGCTTCGCTTTCAATCTGTTGATATGTGACGAATTCCATTAATGTACGTGGAGGGAAGCTGTCCAGCGTACACTTCTCGACCAACTCGGTCCTTTTTTGAAAAGTGACAAATGCGAGCCAGTAGCAGCAGGGGACGGGCTTCGCTTTCAATCTGTTGACATGTGACGAATTCCATTAATGTACGTGGAGGGAAGCTGTCCTGCGTACACTTCTCGACCAACTCGGTCCTTTTTTGAAAAGTGACAAATGCGAGCCAGTAGCAGCAGGGGACGGGTTTCGCTTTCAATCCGTTCACATGGGACAAATTCCATTAACGTACGAGGAGGGAAGCTGTCAACCGTACACTTCTCGACCAACTCGGTCCTTTTTTGAAAAGTGACAAATGCGAGCCAGTAGCAGCAGGGGACGGGCTTCACTTTCAATCTGTTCACATGGGACGAATTCCATTAACGTACGAGGAGGGAAGCTGTCAACCGTACACTTCTCGACCAAGTCGGTCCTTTTTTGAAAAGTGACAAATGTGAGCCAGTAGCAGCAGGGGACGGGCTTCACTTTCAATCTGTTCACATGGGACGAATTCCATTAATGTACGTGGAGGGAAGCTGTCAACCGTACACTTCTCGACCAACTCGGTCCTTTTTTGAAAAGTGACAAATGCGAGCCAGTAGCAGCAGGGGACGGGCTTCACTTTCAATCTGTTCACATGGGACGAATTCCATTAACGTACGAGGAGGGAAGCTGTCAACCGTAGATTTCTCGGCCAACACGGCCCTTTTTTGAGAGGTGACAAATGCGAGCCAGTAGCAGCAGGGGACGGGCTTCGCTTTCAATCTTTTCACATATGACGAATTCCATTAATGTACGTGGAGGGAAGCTGTCAACCGTACATTTCTCGACCAAGTCGGTCCTTTTTTGAAAAGTGACAAATGTGGGCCAGTAGCAGCAGGGGACGGGCTTCACTTTCAATCTGTTCACATGGGACGAATTCCATTAACGTACGAGGAGGGAAGCTGTCAACCGTACACTTCTCGACCAACTCGGTCCTTTTTTGAAAAGTGACAAATGTGAGCCAGTAGCAGCAGGGGACGGGCTTCACTTTCAATCTGTTCACATGGGACGAATTCCATTAATGTACGTGGAGGGAAGCTGTCAACCGTACATTTCTCGACCAAGTCGGTCCTTTTTTGAAAAGTGACAAATGCGAGCCAGTAGCAGCAGGGGACGGGCTTCACTTTCAATCTGTTCACATGGGACGAATTCCATTAACGTACGAGGAGGGAAGCTGTCAACCGTACTCTTCTCGACCAAGTCGGTCCTTTTTTGAAAAGTGACAAATGTGAGCCAGTAGCAGCAGGGGACGGGCTTCACTTTCAATCTGTTCACATGGGACGAATTCCATTAATGTACGTGGAGGGAAGCTGTCAACCGTACACTTCTCGACCAACTCGGTCCTTTTTTGAAAAGTGACAAATGCGAGCCAGTAGCAGCAGGGAACGGGCTTCACTTTCAATCTGTTCACATGGGACGAATTCCATTAACGTACGAGGAGGGAAGCTGTCAACCGTAGATTTCTCGGCCAACACGGCCCTTTTTTGAGAGGTGACAAATGCGAGCCAGTAGGAGCAGGGGACGGGCTTCGCTTTCAATCTGTTCACATGTGACCAATTCCATTAATGTATGTGGAGGGAAGCTGTCAACCGTACATTTCTCGACCAACTCGGTCCTTTTTTGAAAAGTGACAAATGCGAGCCAGACGCAGCAGGGGACGGGCTTCGCTTTCAATCTGTTGACATGTGACGAATTCCATTAATGTACGTGGAGGGAAGCTGTCCAGCGTACACTTCTCGACCAACTCGGTCCTTTTTTGAAAAGTGACAAATGCGAGCCAGTCGCAGCAGGGGACGGGCTTCGCTTTCAATCTGTTGATATGTGACGAATTCCATTAATGTACGTGGAGGGAAGCTGTCCAGCGTACACTTCTCGACCAACTCGGTCCTTTTTTGAAAAGTGACAAATGCGAGCCAGTAGCAGCAGGGGACGGGCTTCGCTTTCAATCTGTTGACATGTGACGAATTCCATTAATGTACGTGGAGGGAAGCTGTCCTGCGTACACTACTCGACCAACTCGGTCCTTTTTTGAAAAGTGACAAATGCGAGCCAGTCGCAGCAGGGGACGGGCTTCGCTTTCAATCTGTTCACATGTGATGAATTCCACTAACCGTTGCGGAGGGAAGCTGTCAACCGTAGATTTCTCGGCCAACACGGCCCTTTTTTGAGAGGTGACAAATGCGAGCCAGTAGCAGCAGGGGACGGGCTTCGCTTTCAATCTGTTGACATGTGACGAATTCCATTAACGTACGAGGAGGGAAGCTGTCAACCGTAGATTTCTCGAATAACTCGGCCCTTTTTTGAGAGGTGACAAATGCGAGCCAGTAGCAGCAGGGGACGGGCTTCGCTTTCAATCTGTTGACATCTGACGAATTCCATTAATGTACGTGGAGGGAAGCTGTCCTGCGTACACTTCTCGACCAACTCGGTCCTTTTTTGAAAACTGACAAATGCGAGCCAGTCGCAGCAGGGGACGGGCTTCGCTTTCAATCTGTTCACTTGTGATGAATTCCACTAACCGTTGCGGAGGGAAGCTGTCAACCGTAGATTTCTCGGCCAACACGGCCCTTTTTTGAGAGGTGACAAATGCGAGCCAGTAGCAGCAGGGGACGGGCTTCGCTTTCAATCTGTTGACATGGGACGAATTCCATTAACGTACGAGGAGGGAAGCTGTCAACCGTAGATTTCTCGAATAACTCGGCACTTTTTTGAGAGGTGACAAATGCGAGCCAGTAGCAGCAGGGGACGGGCTTCGCTTTCAATCTGTTGACATCTGACGAATTCCATTAATGTACGTGGAGGGAAGCTGTCCTGCGTACACTTCTCGACCAACTCGGTCCTTTTTTGAAAACTGACAAATGCGAGCCAGTCGCAGCAGGGGACGGGCTTCGCTTTCAATCTGTTCACATGTGATGAATTCCACTAACCGTTGCGGAGGGAAGCTGTCAACCGTACATTTCTCCACCAACTCGGTCCTTTTTTGAGAAGTGACAAATGCGAGCCAGTAGCAGCAGGGGACGGGCTTCGCTTTCAATCTGTTGACATGTGACGAATTCCATTAATGTACGTGGAGGGAAGCTGTCCAGCGTACACTTCTCGACCAACTCGGTCCTTTTTTGAAAAGTGACAAATGCGAGCCAGTCGCAGCAGGGGACGGGCTTCGCTTTCAATCTGTTGACATGTGACGAATTCCATTAATGTACGTGGAGGGAAGCTGTCCAGCGTACACTTCTCGACCAACTCGGTCCTTTTTTGAAAAGTGACAAATGCGAGCCAGTAGCAGCAGGGGACGGGCTTCGCTTTCAATCTGTTGACATGTGACGAATTCCATTAATGTACGTGGAGGGAAGCTGTCCTGCGTACACTTCTCGACCAACTCGGTCCTTTTTTGAAAAGTGACAAATGCGAGCCAGTCGCAGCAGGGGACGGGCTTCGCTTTCAATCTGTTCACATGTGATGAATTCCACTAACCGTTGCGGAGGGAAGCTGTCAACCGTAGATTTCTCGGCCAACACGGCCCTTTTTTGAGAGGTGACAAATGCGAGCCAGTAGCAGCAGGGGACGGGCTTCGCTTTCAATCTGTTGACATGTGACGAATTCCATTAACGTACGAGGAGGGAAGCTGTCAACCGTAGATTTCTCGAATAACTCGGCCCTTTTTTGAGAGGTGACAAATGCGAGCCAGTAGCAGCAGGGGACGGGCTTCGCTTTCAGTCTGTTGACATCTGACGAATTCCATTAATGTACGTGGAGGGAAGCTGTCCAGCGTACACTTCTCGACCAACTCGGTCCTTTTTTGAAAAGTGACAAATGCGAGCCAGTCGCAGCAGGGGACGGGCTTCGCTTTCAATCTGTTGATATGTGACGAATTCCATTAATGTACGTGGAGGGAAGCTGTCCAGCGTACACTTCTCGACCAACTCGGTCCTTTTTTGAAAAGTGACAAATGCGAGCCAGTAGCAGCAGGGGACGGGCTTCGCTTTCAATCTGTTGACATGTGACGAATTCCATTAATGTACGTGGAGGGAAGCTGTCCTGCGTACACTTCTCGACCAACTCGGTCCTTTTTTGAAAAGTGACAAGTGCGAGCCAGTCGCAGCAGGGGACGGGCTTCGCTTTCAATCTGTTCACATGTGATGAATTCCACTAACCGTTGCGGAGGGAAGCTGTCAACCGTAGATTTCTCGGCCAACACGGCCCTTTTTTGAGAGGTGACAAATGCGAGCCAGTAGCAGCAGGGGACGGGCTTCGCTTTCAATCTGTTGACATGTGACGAATTCCATTAACGTACGAGGAGGGAAGCTGTCAACCGTAGATTTCTCGAATAACTCGGCCCTTTTTTGAGAGGTGACAAATGCGAGCCAGTAGCAGCAGGGGACGGGCTTCGCTTTCAATCTGTTGACATCTGACGAATTCCATTAATGTACGTGGAGGGAAGCTGTCCTGCGTACACTTCTCGACCAACTCGGTCCTTTTTTGAAAACTGACAAATGCGAGCCAGTCGCAGCAGGGGACGGGCTTCGATTTCAATCTGTTCACATGTGATGAATTCCACTAACCGTTGCGGAGGGAAGCTGTCAACCGTACATTTCTCCACCAACTCGGTCCTTTTTTGAGAAGTGACAAATGCGAGCCAGTAGCAGCAGGGGACGGGCTTCGCTTTCAATCTGTTGACATCTGACGAATTCCATTAATGTACGTGGAGGGAAGCTGTCCTGCGTACACTTCTCGACCAACTCGGTCCTTTTTTGAAAACTGACAAATGCGAGCCAGTCGCAGCAGGGGACGGGCTTCGCTTTCAATCTGTTCACATGTGATGAATTCCACTAACCGTTGCGGAGGGAAGCTGTCAACCGTAGATTTCTCGGCCAACACGGCCCTTTTTTGAGAGGTGACAAATGCGAGCCAGTAGCAGCAGGGGACGGGCTTCGCTTTCAATCTGTTGACATGGGACGAATTCCATTAACGTACGAGGAGGGAAGCTGTCAACCGTAGATTTCTCGACCAACTCGGTCCTTTTTTGAGAGGTGACAAATGCGAGCCAGTAGCAGCAGGGGACGGGCTTCGCTTTCAATCTGTTGACATGGGACGAATTCCATTAACGTACGAGGAGGGAAGCTGTCAACCGTAGATTTCTCGGCCAACTCGGCCCTTTTTTGAGAGGTGACAAATGCGAGCCAGTAGCAGCAGGGGACGGGCTTCGCTTTCAATCTGTTGACATCTGACGAATTCCATTAATGTACGTGGAGGGAAGCTGTCCTGCGTACACTTCTCGACCAACTCGGTCCTTTTTTGAAAACTGACAAATGCGAGCCAGTCGCAGCAGGGGACGGGCTTCGCTTTCAATCTGTTCACATGTGATGAATTCCACTAACCGTTGCGGAGGGAAGCTGTCAACCGTACATTTCTCCACCAACTCGGTCCTTTTTTGAGAAGTGACAAATGCGAGCCAGTAGCAGCAGGGGACGGGCTTCGCTTTCAATCTGTTGACATGTGACGAATTCCATTAATGTACGTGGAGGGAAGCTGTCCAGCGTACACTTCTCGACCAACTCGGTCCTTTTTTGAAAAGTGACAAATGCGAGCCAGTCGCAGCAGGGGACGGGCTTCGCTTTCAATCTGTTGACATGTGACGAATTCCATTAATGTACGTGGAGGGAAGCTGTCCAGCGTACACTTCTCGACCAACTCGGTCCTTTTTTGAAAAGTGACAAATGCGAGCCAGTAGCAGCAGGGGACGGGCTTCGCTTTCAATCTGTTGACATGTGACGAATTCCATTAATGTACGTGGAGGGAAGCTGTCCTGCGTACACTTCTCGACCAACTCGGTCCTTTTTTGAAAAGTGACAAATGCGAGCCAGTCGCAGCAGGGGACGGGCTTCGCTTTCAATCTTTCACATGTGATGAATTCCACTAACCGTTGCGGAGGGAAGCTGTCAACGGTACATTTCTCAACCAACTCGGTCCTTTTTTGAGAAGTGACAAATGCGAGCCAGTAGCAGCAGGGGACGGGCTTCGCTTTCAATCTGTTGACATGTGACGAATTCCATTAATGTACGTGGAGGGAAGCTGTCCAGCGTACACTTCTCGACCAACTCGGTCCTTTTTTGAAAAGTGACAAATGCGAGCCAGTAGCAGCAGAGGACGGGCTTCGCTTTCAATCTGTTGACATGTGACGAATTACATTAATGTACAGGGTCCGTCAAAAGTTCCAAGGCCACAGGGTTTGCTTTTGAGAAGCATAGTCGGGCTGTTGAGATAGCCTCGAAGCTCAAAATATCTGTAGAGAATAGAAGAAGGATCGTTCTACCATCTGAGAACCTCGATAGCTCAATCGGAATCTTAAGTGCCAGGATATACCGATGAAAAGCGGACCATGTGGCCTGGGAACTTTTGACGGACCCTGTACGTGGAGGGAAGCTGTCCAGCGTACACTTCTCGACCAACTCGGTCCTTTTTTGAAAAGTGACAAATGCGAGCCAGTCGCAGCAGGGGACGGGCTTCGCTTTCAATCTGTTGACATGTGACGAATTCCATTAATGTACGTGGAGCGAAGCTGTCCTGCGTACACTTCTCGACCAACTCGGTCCTTTTTTGAAAAGTGACAAATGCGAGCCAGTCGCAGCAGGGGACGGGCTTCGCTTTCAATCAGTTCACATATGGCGAATTCCATTAACGTACGAGGAGGGAAGCTGTCAACCGTAGATTTCTCAAATAACTCGGCCCTTTTTTGAGAGGTGACAAATGCGAGCCAGTAGGAGCAGGGGACGGGCTTCGCTTTCAATCTGTTCACATGTGACGAATTCCATTAATGTACGTGGAGGGAAGCTGTCCTGCGTACACTTCTCGACCAACTCGGTCCTTTTTTTAAAAGTGACAAATGCGAGCCAGTCGCAGCAGGGGACGGGCTTCGCTTTCAATCTGTTCACATGTGATGAATTCCACTAACCTTTGCGGAGGGAAGCTGTCAACCGTACATTTCTCAACCAACTCGGTCCTTTTTTGAGAAGTGACAAATGCGAGCCAGTAGCAGCAGGGGACGGGCTTCGCTTTCAATCTGTTGACATGTGACGAATTCCATTAATGTACGTGGAGGGAAGCTGTCCTGCGTACACTTCTCGACCAACTCGGTCCTTTTTTGAAAAGTGACAAATGCGAGCCAGTCGCAGCAGGGGACGGGCTTCGCTTTCAATCTGTTCACATGTGATGAATTCCACTAACCGTTGCGGAGGGAAGCTGTCAACCGTACATTTCTCAACCAACTCGGTCCTTTTTTGAGAAGTGACAAATGCGAGCCAGTAGCAGCAGGGGACGGGCTTCGCTTTCAATCTGTTGACATGTGACGAATTCCATTAATGTACGTGGAGGGAAGCTGTCCAGCGTACACTTCTCGACCAACTCGGTCCTTTTTTCAAAAGTGACAAATGCGAGCCAGTAGCAGCAGGGGACGGGCTTCGCTTTCAATCTGTTGACATGTGACGAATTCCATTAAATTACGTGGAGGGAAGCTGTCCTGCGTACACTTCTCGACCAACTCGGTCCGTTTTTGAAAAGTGACAAATGCGAGCCAGTCGCAGCAGGGGACGGGCTTCGCTTTCAATCTGTTCACATGTGATGAATTCCACTAACCGTTGCGGAGGGAAGCTGTCAACCGTACATTTCTCGACCAATTCGGTCCTTTTTTGAGAAGTGACAAATGCGAGCCAGTCGCAGCAGGGGACGGGCTTCGCTTTCAATCTGTTCACATGTGATGAATTCCACTAACCGTTGCGGAGGGAAGCTGTCAACCGTACATTTCTCAACCAACTCGGTCCTTTTTTGAGAAGTGACAAATGCGAGCCAGTAGCAGCAGGGGACGGGCTTCGCTTTCAATCTGTTGACATGTGACGAATTCCATTAATGTACGTGGAGGGAAGCTGTCCTGCGTACACTTCTCGACCAACTCGGTCCTTTTTTGAAAAGTGACAAATGCGAGCCAGTCGCAGCAGGGGACGGGCTTCGCTTTCAATCTGTTCACATGTGATGAATTCCACTAACCGTTGCGGAGGGAAGCTGTCAACCGTACATTTCTCGACCAATTCGGTCCTTTTTTGAGAAGTGACAAATGCGAGCCAGTCGCAGCAGGGGACGGGCTTCGCTTTCAATCTGTTCACATGTGATGAATTCCACTAACCGTTGCGGAGGGAAGCTGTCAACCGTACATTTCTCGACCAATTCGGTCCTTTTTTGAGAAGTGACAAATGCGAGCCAGTAGCAGCAGGGGACGGGCTTCGCTTTCAATCTGTTCACATGTGATGAATTCCACTAACCGTTGCGGAGGGAAGCTGTCAACCGTACATTTCTCGACCAACTCGGTCCATTTTTGAAAAGTGACAAATGCGAGCCAGTCGCAGCAGGGGACGGGCTTCGCTTTCAATCTGTTCACATGTGATGAATTCCACTAACCGTTGCGGAGGGAAGCTGTCAACCGTACATTTCTCGACCAACTCGGTCCTTTTTTGAGAAGTGACAAATGCGAGCCAGTAGCAGCAGGGGACGGGCTTCGCTTTCAATCTGTTCACATGTGATGAATTCCACTAACCGTTGCGGAGGGAAGCTGTCAACCGTACATTTCTCGACCAATTCGGTCCTTTTTTGAGAAGTGACAAATGCGAGCCAGTCGCAGCAGGGGACGGGCTTCGCTTTCAATCTGTTCACATGTGATGAATTCCACTAACCGTTGCGGAGGGAAGCTGTCATCCGTACATTTCTCAACCAACTCGGTCCTTTTTTGAAAAGTGACAAATGCGAGCCAGTCGCAGCAGGGGACGGGCTTCGCTTTCAATCTGTTCACATGTGATGAATTCCACTAACCGTTGCGGAGGGAAGCTGTCAACCGTACATTTCTCGACCAATTCGGTCCTTTTTTGAGAAGTGACAAATGCGAGCCAGTAGCAGCAGGGGACGGGCTTCGCTTTCAATCTGTTGACATGTGACGAATTCCATTAATGTACGTGGAGGGAAGCTGTCCTGCGTACACTTCTCGACCAACTCGGTCCTTTTTTGAAAAGTGACAAATGCGAGCCAGTAGCAGCAGGGGACGGGCTTCGCTTTCAATCTGTTGACATATGACGAATTCCATTAATGTACGTGGAGGGAAGCTGTCCAGCGTACACTTTTCGACCAACTCGGTCCTTTTTTGAAAAGTGACAAATGCGAGCCAGACGCAGCAGGGGACGGGCTTCGCTTTCAATCTGTTGACATGTGACGAATTCCATTAATGTACGTGGAGGGAAGCTGTCCAGCCTACACTTCTCCACCAACTCGGTCCTTTTTTGAAAAGTGACAAATGCGAGCCAGTAGCAGCAGGGGACGGGCTTCGCTTTCAATCTGTTGACATGTGACGAATTCCATTAATGTACGTGGAGGGAAGCTGTCCAGCGTACATTTCTCGACCAATTCGGTCTTTTTTTGAAAAGTGACAAATGCGAGCCAGTAGCAGCAGGGGACGGGCTTCGCTTTCAATCTGTTGACATGTGACGAATTCCATTAATGTACGTGGAGGGAAGCTGTCCAGCGTACATTTCTCGACCAATTCGGTCCTTTTTTGAAAAGTGAGAAATGCGAGCCAGTAGCAGCAGGGGACGGGCTTCGCTTTCAATCTGTTGACATGTGACGAATTCCATTAATGTACGTGGAGGGAAGCTGTCCAGCGTACATTTCTCGACCAACTCGGTCCTTTTTTGAAAAGTGACAAATGCGAGCCAGTAGCAGCAGGGGACGGGCTTCGCTTTCAATCTGTTGACATGTGACGAATTCCATTAATGTACGTGTAGGGAAGCTGTCCAGCGTACACTTCTCGACCAACTCGGTCCTTTTTTGAAAAGTGACAAATGCGAGCCAGTAGCAGCAGGGGACGGGCTTCGCTTTCAATTTGTTGACATGTGACGAATTCCATTGATGTACGTGGAGGGAAGCTGTCCAGCGTACATTTCTCGACCAATTCGGTCCTTTTTTGAAAAGTGACAAATGCGAGCCAGTAGCAGCAGGGGACGGGCTTCGCTTTCAATCTGTTGACATGTGACGAATTCCATTAATGTACGTGGAGGGAAGCTGTCCAGCGTACATTTCTCGACCAACTCGGTCCTTTTTTGAAAAGTGACAAATGCGAGCCAGTAGCAGCAGGGGACGGGCTTCGCTTTCAATCTGTTCACATGTGATGAATTCCACTAACCGTTGCGGAGGGAAGCTGTCAACCGTACATTTCTCAACTAACTCGGTCCTTTTTTGAGAAGTGACAAATGCGAGCCAGTAGCAGCAGGGGACGGGCTTCGCTTTCAATCTGTTGACATGTGACGAATTCCATTAATGTACGTGGAGGGAAGCTGTCCAGCGTACACTTCTCGACCAACTCGGTCCTTTTTTCAAAAGTGACAAATGCGAGCCAGTAGCAGCAGGGGACGGGCTTCGCTTTCAATCTGTTGACATGTGACGAATTCCATTAAATTACGTGGAGGGAAGCTGTCCTGCGTACACTTCTCGACCAACTCGGTCCGTTTTTGAAAAGTGACAAATGCGAGCCAGTCGCAGCAGGGGACGGGCTTCGCTTTCAATCTGTTCACATGTGATTAATTCCACTAACCGTTGCGGAGGGAAGCTGTCAACCGTACATTTCTCAACCAACTCGGTCCTTTTTTGAGAAGTGACAAATGCGACAAGTGACGAATTCCATTAATGTACGTGGAGGGAAGCTGTCCTGCGTACACTTCTCGACCAACTCGGTCCTTTTTTGAAAAGTGACAAATGCGAGCCAGTCGCAGCAGGGGACGGGCTTCGCTTTCAATCTGTTCACATGTGATGAATTCCACTAACCGTTGCGGAGGGAAGCTGTCAACCGTACATTTCTCAACCAACTCGGTCCTTTTTTGAGAAGTGACAAATGCGAGCCAGTAGCAGCAGGGGACGGGCTTCGCTTTCAATCTGTTCACATGTGATGAATTCCACTAACCGTTGCGGAGGGAAGCTGTCAACCGTACATTTCTCGACCAATTCGGTCCTTTTTTGAGAAGTGACAAATGCGAGCCAGTCGCAGCAGGGGACGGGCTTCGCTTTCAATCTGTTCACATGTGATGAATTCCACTAACCGTTGCGGAGGGAAGCTGTCATCCGTACATTTCTCAACCAACTCGGTCCTTTTTTGAAAAGTGACAAATGCGAGCCAGTCGCAGGAGGGGACGGGCTTCGCTTTCAATCTGTTCACATGTGATGAATTCCACTAACCGCTGCGGAGGGAAGCTGTCCAGCGTGCATTTCTCGACCAATTCGGTCCTTTTTTGAAAAGTGACAAATGCGAGCCAGTAGCAGCAGGGGACGGGCTTCGCTTTCAATCTGTTGACATGTGACGAATTCCATTAATGTACGTGGAGGGAAGCTGTCCAGCGTACATTTCTCGACCAATTCGGTCCTTTTTTGAAAAGTGACAAATGCGAGCCAGTAGCAGCAGGGGACAGGCTTCGCTTTCAATCTGCTGACATGTGACGAATTCCATTAATGTACGTGGAGGGAGCTGTCCAGCGTACATTTCTCGACCAACTCGGTCCTTTTTTGAAAAGTGACAAATGCGAGACAGTAGCAGCAGGGGACGGGCTTCGCTTTCCATCTGTTGACATGTGACGAATTCCATTAATGTACGTGGAGGGAAGCTGTCCTGCGTACACTTCTCGACCAACTCGGTCCTTTTTTGAAAAGTGACAAATGCCAGCCAGTCGCAGCAGGGGACGGGCTTCGCTTTCAATCTGTTCACATGTGATGAATTCCACTAACCGTTGCGGAGGGAAGCTGTCAATCGTACATTTCTCAACCAACTCGGTCCTTTTTGAGAAGTGACAAATGCGAGCCAGTAGCAGCAGGGGACGGGCTTCGCTTTCAATCTGTTGACATGTGACGAATTCCATTAATGTACGTGGAGGGAAGCTGTCCAGCGTACACTTCTCGACCAACTCGGTCCTTTTTTGAAAAGTGACAAATGCGAGCCAGTAGCAGCAGGGGACGGGCTTCGCTTTCAATCTGTTGACATGTGACGAATTCCATTAATGTACATGGAGGGAAGCTGTCCTGCGTGCACTTCTCGACCAACTCGGTCCTTTTTTCAAAAGTGACAAATGCGAGCCAGTAGCAGCAGGGGACGGGCTTCGCTTTCAATCTGTTGACATGTGACGAATTCCATTAAATTACGTGGAGGGAAGCTGTCCTGCGTACACTTCTCGACCAACTCGGTCCGTTTTTGAAAAGTGACAAATGCGAGCCAGTCGCAGCAGGGGACGGGCTTCGCTTTCAATCTGTTTACATGTGATTAATTCCACTAACCGTTGCGGAGGGAAGCTGTCAACCGTACATTTCTCAACCAACTCGGTCCTTTTTTGAGAAGTGACAAATGCGAGCCAGTAGCAGCAGGGGACGGGCTTCGCTTTCAATCTGTTGACATGTGACGAATTCCATTAATGTACGTGGAGGGAAGCTGTCCTGCGTACACTTCTCGACCAACTCGGTCCTTTTTTGAAAAGTGACAAATGCGAGCCAGTCGCAGCAGGGGACGGGCTTCGCTTTCAATCTGTTCACATGTGATGAATTCCACTAACCGTTGCGGAGGGAAGCTGTCAACCGTACATTTCTCAACCAACTCGGTCCTTTTTTGAGAAGTGACAAATGCGAGCCAGTAGCAGCAGGGGACGGGCTTCGCTTTCAATCTGTTCACATGTGATGAATTCCACTAACCGTTGCGGAGGGAAGCTGTCAACCGTACATTTCTCGACCAATTCGGTCCTTTTTTGAGAAGTGACAAATGCGAGCCAGTCGCAGCAGGGGACGGGCTTCGCTTTCAATCTGTTCACATGTGATGAATTCCACTAACCGTTGCGGAGGGAAGCTGTCATCCGTACATTTCTCAACCAACTCGGTCCTTTTTTGAAAAGTGACAAATGCGAGCCAGTCGCAGGAGGGGACGGGCTTCGCTTTCAATCTGTTCACATGTGATGAATTCCACTAACCGCTGCGGAGGGAAGCTGTCAACCGTACATTTCTCGACCAATTCGGTCCTTTTTTGAGAAGTGACAAATGCGAGCCAGTAGCAGCAGGGGACGGGCTTCGCTTTCAATCTGTTGACATGTGACGAATTCCATTAATGTACGTGGAGGGAAGCTGTCCTGCGTACACTTCTCGACCAACTCGGTCCTTTTTTGAAAAGTGACAAATGCGAGCCAGTCGCAGCAGGGGACGGGCTTCGCTTTCAATCTGTTCACATGTGATGAATTCCACTAACCGTTGCGGAGGGAAGCTGTCAATCGTACATTTCTCAACCAACTCGGTCCTTTTTGAGAAGTGACAAATGCGAGCCAGTAGCAGCAGGGGACGGGCTTCGCTTTCAATCATTTGACATGTGACGAATTCCATTAATGTACGTGGAGGGAAGCTGTCCAGCGTACACTTCTCGACCAACTCGGTCCTTTTTTGAAAAGTGACAAATGCGAGCCAGTAGCAGCAGGGGACGGGCTTCGCTTTCAATCTGTTGACATGTGACGAATTCCATTAATGTACGTGGAGGGAAGCTGTCCTGCGTACACTTCTCGACCAACTCGGTCCTTTTTTGAAAAGTGACAAATGCGAGCCAGTCGCAGCAGGGGACGGGCTTCGCTTTCAATCTGTTGACATGTGACGAATTCCATTAATGTACGTGGAGGGAAGCTGTCCTGCGTACACTTCTCGACCAACCCGGTCCTTTTTTGAAAAGTGACAAATGCGAGCCAGTCGCAGCAGGGGACGGGCTTCGCTTTCAATCTGTTCACATGTGATGAATTCCACTAACCGTTGCGGAGGGAAGCTGTCAACCGTACATTTCTCAACCAACTCGGTCCTTTTTTGAGAAGTGACAAATGCGACAAGTGACGAATTCCATTAATGTACGTGGAGGGAAGCTGTCCTGCGTACACTTCTCGACCAACTCGGTCCTTTTTTGAAAAGTGACAAATGCGAGCCAGTCGCAGCAGGGGACGGGCTTCGCTTTCAATCTGTTCACATGTGATGAATTCCACTAACCGTTGCGGAGGGAAGCTGTCAACCGTACATTTCTCAACCAACTCGGTCCTTTTTTGAGAAGTGACAAATGCGAGCCAGTAGCAGCAGGGGACGGGCTTCGCTTTCAATCTGTTCACATGTGATGAATTCCACTAACCGTTGCGGAGGGAAGCTGTCAACCGTACATTTCTCGACCAATTCGGTCCTTTTTTGAGAAGTGACAAATGCGAGCCAGTCGCAGCAGGGGACGGGCTTCGCTTTCAATCTGTTCACATGTGATGAATTCCACTAACCGTTGCGGAGGGAAGCTGTCATCCGTACATTTCTCAACCAACTCGGTCCTTTTTTGAAAAGTGACAAATGCGAGCCAGTCGCAGGAGGGGACGGGCTTCGCTTTCAATCTGTTCACATGTGATGAATTCCACTAACCGCTGCGGAGGGAAGCTGTCCAGCGTGCATTTCTCGACCAATTCGGTCCTTTTTTGAAAAGTGACAAATGCGAGCCAGTAGCAGCAGGGGACGGGCTTCGCTTTCAATCTGTTGACATGTGACGAATTCCATTAATGTACGTGGAGGGAAGCTGTCCAGCGTACATTTCTCGACCAATTCGGTCCTTTTTTGAAAAGTGACAAATGCGAGCCAGTAGCAGCAGGGGACAGGCTTCGCTTTCAATCTGTTGACATGTGACGAATTCCATTAATGTACGTGGAGGGAAGCTGTCCAGCGTACATTTCTCGACCAACTCGGTCCTTTTTTGAAAAGTGACAAATGCGAGACAGTAGCAGCAGGGGACGGGCTTCGCTTTCCATCTGTTGACATGTGACGAATTCCATTAATGTACGTGGAGGGAAGCTGTCCAGCGTACATTTCTCGACCAATTCGGTCCTTTTTTGAAAAGTGACAAATGCGAGCCAGTAGCAGCAGGGGACGGGCTTCGCTTTCAATCTGTTGACATGTGACGAATTCCATTAATGTACGTGGAGGGAAGCTGTCCTGCGTACACTTCTCGACCAACTCGGTCCTTTTTTGAAAAGTGACAAATGCCAGCCAGTCGCAGCAGGGGACGGGCTTCGCTTTCAATCTGTTCACATGTGATGAATTCCACTAACCGTTGCGGAGGGAAGCTGTCAATCGTACATTTCTCAACCAACTCGGTCCTTTTTGAGAAGTGACAAATGCGAGCCAGTAGCAGCAGGGCACGGGCTTCGCTTTCAATCTGTTGACATGTGACGAATTCCATTAATGTACGTGGAGGGAAGCTGTCCAGCGTACACTTCTCGACCAACTCGGTCCTTTTTTGAAAAGTGACAAATGCGAGCCAGTAGCAGCAGGGGACGGGCTTCGCTTTCAATCTGTTGACATGTGACGAATTCCATTAATGTACATGGAGGGAAGCTGTCCTGCGTACACTTCTCGACCAACTCGGTCCTTTTTTCAAAAGTGACAAATGCGAGCCAGTAGCAGCAGGGGACGGGCTTCGCTTTCAATCTGTTGACATGTGACGAATTCCATTAAATTACGTGGAGGGAAGCTGTCCTGCGTACACTTCTCGACCAACTCGGTCCGTTTTTGAAAAGTGACAAATGCGAGCCAGTCGCAGCAGGGGACGGGCTTCGCTTTCAATCTGTTTACATGTGATTAATTCCACTAACCGTTGCGGAGGGAAGCTGTCAACCGTACATTTCTCAACCAACTCGGTCCTTTTTTGAGAAGTGACAAATGCGAGCCAGTAGCAGCAGGGGACGGGCTTCGCTTTCAATCTGTTGACATGTGACGAATTCCATTAATGTACGTGGAGGGAAGCTGTCCTGCGTACACTTCTCGACCAACTCGGTCCTTTTTTGAAAAGTGACAAATGCGAGCCAGTCGCAGCAGGGGACGGGCTTCGCTTTCAATCTGTTCACATGTGATGAATTCCACTAACCGTTGCGGAGGGAAGCTGTCAACCGTACATTTCTCAACCAACTCGGTCCTTTTTTGAGAAGTGACAAATGCGAGCCAGTAGCAGCAGGGGACGGGCTTCGCTTTCAATCTGTTCACATGTGATGAATTCCACTAACCGTTGCGGAGGGAAGCTGTCAACCGTACATTTCTCGACCAATTCGGTCCTTTTTTGAGAAGTGACAAATGCGAGCCAGTCGCAGCAGGGGACGGGCTTCGCTTTCAATCTGTTCACATGTGATGAATTCCACTAACCGTTGCGGAGGGAAGCTGTCATCCGTACATTTCTCAACCAACTCGGTCCTTTTTTGAAAAGTGACAAATGCGAGCCAGTCGCAGGAGGGGACGGGCTTCGCTTTCAATCTGTTCACATGTGATGAATTCCACTAACCGCTGCGGAGGGAAGCTGTCAACCGTACATTTCTCGACCAATTCGGTCCTTTTTTGAGAAGTGACAAATGCGAGCCAGTAGCAGCAGGGGACGGGCTTCGCTTTCAATCTGTTGACATGTGACGAATTCCATTAATGTACGTGGAGGGAAGCTGTCCTGCGTACACTTCTCGACCAACTCGGTCCTTTTTTGAAAAGTGACAAATGCGAGCCAGTCGCAGCAGGGGACGGGCTTCGCTTTCAATCTGTTCACATGTGATGAATTCCACTAACCGTTGCGGAGGGAAGCTGTCAATCGTACATTTCTCAACCAACTCGGTCCTTTTTGAGAAGTGACAAATGCGAGCCAGTAGCAGCAGGGGACGGGCTTCGCTTTCAATCATTTGACATGTGACGAATTCCATTAATGTACGTGGAGGGAAGCTGTCCAGCGTACACTTCTCGACCAACTCGGTCCTTTTTTGAAAAGTGACAAATGCGAGCCAGTAGCAGCAGGGGACGGGCTTCGCTTTCAATCTGTTGACATGTGACGAATTCCATTAATGTACGTGGAGGGAAGCTGTCCTGCGTACACTTCTCGACCAACTCGGTCCTTTTTTGAAAAGTGACAAATGCGAGCCAGTCGCAGCAGGGGACGGGCTTCGCTTTCAATCTGTTGACATGTGACGAATTCCATTAATGTACGTGGAGGGAAGCTGTCCTGCGTACACTTCTCGACCAACTCGGTCCTTTTTTGAAAAGTGACAAATGCGAGCCAGTCGCAGCAGGGGACGGGCTTCGCTTTCAATCTGTTCACATGTGATGAATTCCACTAACCGTTGCGGAGGGAAGCTGTCAATCGTACATTTCTCAACCAACTCGGTCCTTTTTGAGAAGTGACAAATGCGAGCCAGTAGCAGCAGGGGACGGGCTTCGCTTTCAATCTGTTGACATGTGACGAATTCCATTAATGTACGTGGAGGGAAGCTGTCCAGCGTACACTTCTCGACCAACTCGGTCCTTTTTTGAAAAGTGACAAATGCGAGCCAGTAGCAGCAGGGGACGGGCTTCGCTTTCAATCTGTTGACATGTGACGAATTCCATTAATGTACATGGAGGGAAGCTGTCCTGCGTACACTTCTCGACCAACTCGGTCCTTTTTTGAAAAGTGACAAATGCGAGCCAGTCGCAGCAGGGGACGGGCTTCGCTTTCAATCTGTTGACATGTGACGAATTCCATTAATGTACGTGGAGGGAAGCTGTCCTGCGTACACTTCTCGACCAACTCGGTCCTTTTTTGAAAAGTGACAAATGCGAGCCAGTCGCAGCAGGGGACGGGCTTCGCTTTCAATCTGTTCACATGTGACGAATTCCATTAATGTACGTGGAGGGAAGCTGTCAACCGTACATTTCTCGACCAATTCGGTCCTTTTTTGAAAAGTGACAAATGCGAGCCAGTAGCAGCAGGGGACGGGCTTCACTTTCAATCTGTTGACATGTGACGAATTCCATTAATGTACGTGGAGGGAAGCTGTCCTGCGTACACTTCTCGACCAACTCTGTCCTTTTTTGAAAAGTGACAAATGCGAGCCAGTCGCAGCAGGGGACGGGCTTCGCTTTCAATCTGTTCACATGTGATGAATTCCACTAACCGTTGCGGAGGGAAGCTGTCAACCGTACATTTCTCGACCAATTCGGTCCTTTTTGAAAAGTGACAAATGCGAGCCAGTCGCAGCAGGGGACGGGCTTCGCTTTCAATCTGTTCACATGTGATGAATTCCACTAACCGTTGCGGAGGGAAGCTGTCAACCGTACATTTCTCGACCAATTCGGTCCTTTTTTGAGAAGTGACAAATGCGAGCCAGTCGCAGCAGGGGACGGGCTTCGCTTTCAATCTGTTCACATGTGATGAATTCCACTAACCGTTGCGGAGGGAAGCTGTCAACCGTACATTTCTCAACCAACTCGGTCCTTTTTTGAGAAGTGACAAATGCGAGCCAGTAGCAGCAGGGGACGGGCTTCGCTTTCAATCTGTTGACATGGGACGAATTCCATTAACGTACGAGGAGGGAAGCTGTCAACCGTAGATTTCTCGGCCAACTCGGCCCTTTTTTGAGAGGTGACAAATGCGAGCCAGTAGCAGCAGGGGACGGGCTTCGCTTTCAATCTGTTGACATCTGACGAATTCCATTAATGTACGTGGAGGGAAGCTGTCCTGCGTACACTTCTCGACCAACTCGGTCCTTTTTTGAAAACTGACAAATGCGAGCCAGTCGCAGCAGGGGACGGGCTTCGCTTTCAATCTGTTCACATGTGATGAATTCCACTAACCGTTGCGGAGGGAAGCTGTCAACCGTACATTTCTCCACCAACTCGGTCCTTTTTTGAGAAGTGACAAATGCGAGCCAGTAGCAGCAGGGGACGGGCTTCGCTTTCAATCTGTTGACATGTGACGAATTCCATTAATGTACGTGGAGGGAAGCTGTCCAGCGTACACTTCTCGACCAACTCGGTCCTTTTTTGAAAAGTGACAAATGCGAGCCAGTCGCAGCAGGGGACGGGCTTCGCTTTCAATCTGTTGACATGTGACGAATTCCATTAATGTACGTGGAGGGAAGCTGTCCAGCGTACACTTCTCGACCAACTCGGTCCTTTTTTGAAAAGTGACAAATGCGAGCCAGTAGCAGCAGGGGACGGGCTTCGCTTTCAATCTGTTGACATGTGACGAATTCCATTAATGTACGTGGAGGGAAGCTGTCCTGCGTACACTTCTCGACCAACTCGGTCCTTTTTTGAAAAGTGACAAATGCGAGCCAGTCGCAGCAGGGGACGGGCTTCGCTTTCAATCTTTCACATGTGATGAATTCCACTAACCGTTGCGGAGGGAAGCTGTCAACGGTACATTTCTCAACCAACTCGGTCCTTTTTTGAGAAGTGACAAATGCGAGCCAGTAGCAGCAGGGGACGGGCTTCGCTTTCAATCTGTTGACATGTGACGAATTCCATTAATGTACGTGGAGGGAAGCTGTCCAGCGTACACTTCTCGACCAACTCGGTCCTTTTTTGAAAAGTGACAAATGCGAGCCAGTAGCAGCAGAGGACGGGCTTCGCTTTCAATCTGTTGACATGTGACGAATTACATTAATGTACAGGGTCCGTCAAAAGTTCCAAGGCCACAGGGTTTGCTTTTGAGAAGCATAGTCGGGCTGTTGAGATAGCCTCGAAGCTCAAAATATCTGTAGAGAATAGAAGAAGGATCGTTCTACCATCTGAGAACCTCGATAGCTCAATCGGAATCTTAAGTGCCAGGATATACCGATGAAAAGCGGACCATGTGGCCTGGGAACTTTTGACGGACCCTGTACGTGGAGGGAAGCTGTCCAGCGTACACTTCTCGACCAACTCGGTCCTTTTTTGAAAAGTGACAAATGCGAGCCAGTCGCAGCAGGGGACGGGCTTCGCTTTCAATCTGTTGACATGTGACGAATTCCATTAATGTACGTGGAGCGAAGCTGTCCTGCGTACACTTCTCGACCAACTCGGTCCTTTTTTGAAAAGTGACAAATGCGAGCCAGTCGCAGCAGGGGACGGGCTTCGCTTTCAATCAGTTCACATATGGCGAATTCCATTAACGTACGAGGAGGGAAGCTGTCAACCGTAGATTTCTCAAATAACTCGGCCCTTTTTTGAGAGGTGACAAATGCGAGCCAGTAGGAGCAGGGGACGGGCTTCGCTTTCAATCTGTTCACATGTGACGAATTCCATTAATGTACGTGGAGGGAAGCTGTCCTGCGTACACTTCTCGACCAACTCGGTCCTTTTTTTAAAAGTGACAAATGCGAGCCAGTCGCAGCAGGGGACGGGCTTCGCTTTCAATCTGTTCACATGTGATGAATTCCACTAACCTTTGCGGAGGGAAGCTGTCAACCGTACATTTCTCAACCAACTCGGTCCTTTTTTGAGAAGTGACAAATGCGAGCCAGTAGCAGCAGGGGACGGGCTTCGCTTTCAATCTGTTGACATGTGACGAATTCCATTAATGTACGTGGAGGGAAGCTGTCCTGCGTACACTTCTCGACCAACTCGGTCCTTTTTTGAAAAGTGACAAATGCGAGCCAGTCGCAGCAGGGGACGGGCTTCGCTTTCAATCTGTTCACATGTGATGAATTCCACTAACCGTTGCGGAGGGAAGCTGTCAACCGTACATTTCTCAACCAACTCGGTCCTTTTTTGAGAAGTGACAAATGCGAGCCAGTAGCAGCAGGGGACGGGCTTCGCTTTCAATCTGTTGACATGTGACGAATTCCATTAATGTACGTGGAGGGAAGCTGTCCAGCGTACACTTCTCGACCAACTCGGTCCTTTTTTCAAAAGTGACAAATGCGAGCCAGTAGCAGCAGGGGACGGGCTTCGCTTTCAATCTGTTGACATGTGACGAATTCCATTAAATTACGTGGAGGGAAGCTGTCCTGCGTACACTTCTCGACCAACTCGGTCCGTTTTTGAAAAGTGACAAATGCGAGCCAGTCGCAGCAGGGGACGGGCTTCGCTTTCAATCTGTTCACATGTGATGAATTCCACTAACCGTTGCGGAGGGAAGCTGTCAACCGTACATTTCTCGACCAATTCGGTCCTTTTTTGAGAAGTGACAAATGCGAGCCAGTCGCAGCAGGGGACGGGCTTCGCTTTCAATCTGTTCACATGTGATGAATTCCACTAACCGTTGCGGAGGGAAGCTGTCAACCGTACATTTCTCAACCAACTCGGTCCTTTTTTGAGAAGTGACAAATGCGAGCCAGTAGCAGCAGGGGACGGGCTTCGCTTTCAATCTGTTGACATGTGACGAATTCCATTAATGTACGTGGAGGGAAGCTGTCCTGCGTACACTTCTCGACCAACTCGGTCCTTTTTTGAAAAGTGACAAATGCGAGCCAGTCGCAGCAGGGGACGGGCTTCGCTTTCAATCTGTTCACATGTGATGAATTCCACTAACCGTTGCGGAGGGAAGCTGTCAACCGTACATTTCTCGACCAATTCGGTCCTTTTTTGAGAAGTGACAAATGCGAGCCAGTCGCAGCAGGGGACGGGCTTCGCTTTCAATCTGTTCACATGTGATGAATTCCACTAACCGTTGCGGAGGGAAGCTGTCAACCGTACATTTCTCGACCAATTCGGTCCTTTTTTGAGAAGTGACAAATGCGAGCCAGTAGCAGCAGGGGACGGGCTTCGCTTTCAATCTGTTCACATGTGATGAATTCCACTAACCGTTGCGGAGGGAAGCTGTCAACCGTACATTTCTCGACCAACTCGGTCCATTTTTGAAAAGTGACAAATGCGAGCCAGTCGCAGCAGGGGACGGGCTTCGCTTTCAATCTGTTCACATGTGATGAATTCCACTAACCGTTGCGGAGGGAAGCTGTCAACCGTACATTTCTCGACCAACTCGGTCCTTTTTTGAGAAGTGACAAATGCGAGCCAGTAGCAGCAGGGGACGGGCTTCGCTTTCAATCTGTTCACATGTGATGAATTCCACTAACCGTTGCGGAGGGAAGCTGTCAACCGTACATTTCTCGACCAATTCGGTCCTTTTTTGAGAAGTGACAAATGCGAGCCAGTCGCAGCAGGGGACGGGCTTCGCTTTCAATCTGTTCACATGTGATGAATTCCACTAACCGTTGCGGAGGGAAGCTGTCATCCGTACATTTCTCAACCAACTCGGTCCTTTTTTGAAAAGTGACAAATGCGAGCCAGTCGCAGCAGGGGACGGGCTTCGCTTTCAATCTGTTCACATGTGATGAATTCCACTAACCGTTGCGGAGGGAAGCTGCCAACCGTACATTTCTCGACCAATTCGGTCCTTTTTTGAGAAGTGACAAATGCGAGCCAGTAGCAGCAGGGGACGGGCTTCGCTTTCAATCTGTTGACATGTGACGAATTCCATTAATGTACGTGGAGGGAAGCTGTCCTGCGTACACTTCTCGACCAACTCGGTCCTTTTTTGAAAAGTGACAAATGCGAGCCAGTAGCAGCAGGGGACGGGCTTCGCTTTCAATCTGTTGACATATGACGAATTCCATTAATGTACGTGGAGGGAAGCTGTCCAGCGTACACTTTTCGACCAACTCGGTCCTTTTTTGAAAAGTGACAAATGCGAGCCAGACGCAGCAGGGGACGGGCTTCGCTTTCAATCTGTTGACATGTGACGAATTCCATTAATGTACGTGGAGGGAAGCTGTCCAGCCTACACTTCTCCACCAACTCGGTCCTTTTTTGAAAAGTGACAAATGCGAGCCAGTAGCAGCAGGGGACGGGCTTCGCTTTCAATCTGTTGACATGTGACGAATTCCATTAATGTACGTGGAGGGAAGCTGTCCAGCGTACATTTCTCGACCAATTCGGTCTTTTTTTGAAAAGTGACAAATGCGAGCCAGTAGCAGCAGGGGACGGGCTTCGCTTTCAATCTGTTGACATGTGACGAATTCCATTAATGTACGTGGAGGGAAGCTGTCCAGCGTACATTTCTCGACCAATTCGGTCCTTTTTTGAAAAGTGAGAAATGCGAGCCAGTAGCAGCAGGGGACGGGCTTCGCTTTCAATCTGTTGACATGTGACGAATTCCATTAATGTACGTGGAGGGAAGCTGTCCAGCGTACATTTCTCGACCAACTCGGTCCTTTTTTGAAAAGTGACAAATGCGAGCCAGTAGCAGCAGGGGACGGGCTTCGCTTTCAATCTGTTGACATGTGACGAATTCCATTAATGTACGTGTAGGGAAGCTGTCCAGCGTACACTTCTCGACCAACTCGGTCCTTTTTTGAAAAGTGACAAATGCGAGCCAGTAGCAGCAGGGGACGGGCTTCGCTTTCAATTTGTTGACATGTGACGAATTCCATTGATGTACGTGGAGGGAAGCTGTCCAGCGTACATTTCTCGACCAATTCGGTCCTTTTTTGAAAAGTGACAAATGCGAGCCAGTAGCAGCAGGGGACGGGCTTCGCTTTCAATCTGTTGACATGTGACGAATTCCATTAATGTACGTGGAGGGAAGCTGTCCAGCGTACATTTCTCGACCAACTCGGTCCTTTTTTGAAAAGTGACAAATGCGAGCCAGTAGCAGCAGGGGACGGGCTTCGCTTTCAATCTGTTCACATGTGATGAATTCCACTAACCGTTGCGGAGGGAAGCTGTCAACCGTACATTTCTCAACTAACTCGGTCCTTTTTTGAGAAGTGACAAATGCGAGCCAGTAGCAGCAGGGGACGGGCTTCGCTTTCAATCTGTTGACATGTGACGAATTCCATTAATGTACGTGGAGGGAAGCTGTCCAGCGTACACTTCTCGACCAACTCGGTCCTTTTTTCAAAAGTGACAAATGCGAGCCAGTAGCAGCAGGGGACGGGCTTCGCTTTCAATCTGTTGACATGTGACGAATTCCATTAAATTACGTGGAGGGAAGCTGTCCTGCGTACACTTCTCGACCAACTCGGTCCGTTTTTGAAAAGTGACAAATGCGAGCCAGTCGCAGCAGGGGACGGGCTTCGCTTTCAATCTGTTCACATGTGATTAATTCCACTAACCGTTGCGGAGGGAAGCTGTCAACCGTACATTTCTCAACCAACTCGGTCCTTTTTTGAGAAGTGACAAATGCGACAAGTGACGAATTCCATTAATGTACGTGGAGGGAAGCTGTCCTGCGTACACTTCTCGACCAACTCGGTCCTTTTTTGAAAAGTGACAAATGCGAGCCAGTCGCAGCAGGGGACGGGCTTCGCTTTCAATCTGTTCACATGTGATGAATTCCACTAACCGTTGCGGAGGGAAGCTGTCAACCGTACATTTCTCAACCAACTCGGTCCTTTTTTGAGAAGTGACAAATGCGAGCCAGTAGCAGCAGGGGACGGGCTTCGCTTTCAATCTGTTCACATGTGATGAATTCCACTAACCGTTGCGGAGGGAAGCTGTCAACCGTACATTTCTCGACCAATTCGGTCCTTTTTTGAGAAGTGACAAATGCGAGCCAGTCGCAGCAGGGGACGGGCTTCGCTTTCAATCTGTTCACATGTGATGAATTCCACTAACCGTTGCGGAGGGAAGCTGTCATCCGTACATTTCTCAACCAACTCGGTCCTTTTTTGAAAAGTGACAAATGCGAGCCAGTCGCAGGAGGGGACGGGCTTCGCTTTCAATCTGTTCACATGTGATGAATTCCACTAACCGCTGCGGAGGGAAGCTGTCCAGCGTGCATTTCTCGACCAATTCGGTCCTTTTTTGAAAAGTGACAAATGCGAGCCAGTAGCAGCAGGGGACGGGCTTCGCTTTCAATCTGTTGACATGTGACGAATTCCATTAATGTACGTGGAGGGAAGCTGTCCAGCGTACATTTCTCGACCAATTCGGTCCTTTTTTGAAAAGTGACAAATGCGAGCCAGTAGCAGCAGGGGACAGGCTTCGCTTTCAATCTGTTGACATGTGACGAATTCCATTAATGTACGTGGAGGGAAGCTGTCCAGCGTACATTTCTCGACCAACTCGGTCCTTTTTTGAAAAGTGACAAATGCGAGACAGTAGCAGCAGGGGACGGGCTTCGCTTTCCATCTGTTGACATGTGACGAATTCCATTAATGTACGTGGAGGGAAGCTGTCCTGCGTACACTTCTCGACCAACTCGGTCCTTTTTTGAAAAGTGACAAATGCCAGCCAGTCGCAGCAGGGGACGGGCTTCGCTTTCAATCTGTTCACATGTGATGAATTCCACTAACCGTTGCGGAGGGAAGCTGTCAATCGTACATTTCTCAACCAACTCGGTCCTTTTTGAGAAGTGACAAATGCGAGCCAGTAGCAGCAGGGGACGGGCTTCGCTTTCAATCTGTTGACATGTGACGAATTCCATTAATGTACGTGGAGGGAAGCTGTCCAGCGTACACTTCTCGACCAACTCGGTCCTTTTTTGAAAAGTGACAAATGCGAGCCAGTAGCAGCAGGGGACGGGCTTCGCTTTCAATCTGTTGACATGTGACGAATTCCATTAATGTACATGGAGGGAAGCTGTCCTGCGTGCACTTCTCGACCAACTCGGTCCTTTTTTCAAAAGTGACAATAGCGAGCCAGTAGCAGCAGGGGACGGGCTTCGCTTTCAATCTGTTGACATGTGACGAATTCCATTAAATTACGTGGAGGGAAGCTGTCCTGCGTACACTTCTCGACCAACTCGGTCCGTTTTTGAAAAGTGACAAATGCGAGCCAGTCGCAGCAGGGGACGGGCTTCGCTTTCAATCTGTTTACATGTGATTAATTCCACTAACCGTTGCGGAGGGAAGCTGTCAACCGTACATTTCTCAACCAACTCGGTCCTTTTTTGAGAAGTGACAAATGCGAGCCAGTAGCAGCAGGGGACGGGCTTCGCTTTCAATCTGTTGACATGTGACGAATTCCATTAATGTACGTGGAGGGAAGCTGTCCTGCGTACACTTCTCGACCAACTCGGTCCTTTTTTGAAAAGTGACAAATGCGAGCCAGTCGCAGCAGGGGACGGGCTTCGCTTTCAATCTGTTCACATGTGATGAATTCCACTAACCGTTGCGGAGGGAAGCTGTCAACCGTACATTTCTCAACCAACTCGGTCCTTTTTTGAGAAGTGACAAATGCGAGCCAGTAGCAGCAGGGGACGGGCTTCGCTTTCAATCTGTTCACATGTGATGAATTCCACTAACCGTTGCGGAGGGAAGCTGTCAACCGTACATTTCTCGACCAATTCGGTCCTTTTTTGAGAAGTGACAAATGCGAGCCAGTCGCAGCAGGGGACGGGCTTCGCTTTCAATCTGTTCACATGTGATGAATTCCACTAACCGTTGCGGAGGGAAGCTGTCATCCGTACATTTCTCAACCAACTCGGTCCTTTTTTGAAAAGTGACAAATGCGAGCCAGTCGCAGGAGGGGACGGGCTTCGCTTTCAATCTGTTCACATGTGATGAATTCCACTAACCGCTGCGGAGGGAAGCTGTCAACCGTACATTTCTCGACCAATTCGGTCCTTTTTTGAGAAGTGACAAATGCGAGCCAGTAGCAGCAGGGGACGGGCTTCGCTTTCAATCTGTTGACATGTGACGAATTCCATTAATGTACGTGGAGGGAAGCTGTCCTGCGTACACTTCTCGACCAACTCGGTCCTTTTTTGAAAAGTGACAAATGCGAGCCAGTCGCAGCAGGGGACGGGCTTCGCTTTCAATCTGTTCACATGTGATGAATTCCACTAACCGTTGCGGAGGGAAGCTGTCAATCGTACATTTCTCAACCAACTCGGTCCTTTTTGAGAAGTGACAAATGCGAGCCAGTAGCAGCAGGGGACGGGCTTCGCTTTCAATCATTTGACATGTGACGAATTCCATTAATGTACGTGGAGGGAAGCTGTCCAGCGTACACTTCTCGACCAACTCGGTCCTTTTTTGAAAAGTGACAAATGCGAGCCAGTAGCAGCAGGGGACGGGCTTCGCTTTCAATCTGTTGACATGTGACGAATTCCATTAATGTACGTGGAGGGAAGCTGTCCTGCGTACACTTCTCGACCAACTCGGTCCTTTTTTGAAAAGTGACAAATGCGAGCCAGTCGCAGCAGGGGACGGGCTTCGCTTTCAATCTGTTGACATGTGACGAATTCCATTAATGTACGTGGAGGGAAGCTGTCCTGCGTACACTTCTCGACCAACCCGGTCCTTTTTTGAAAAGTGACAAATGCGAGCCAGTCGCAGCAGGGGACGGGCTTCGCTTTCAATCTGTTCACATGTGATGAATTCCACTAACCGTTGCGGAGGGAAGCTGTCAACCGTACATTTCTCAACCAACTCGGTCCTTTTTTGAGAAGTGACAAATGCGACAAGTGACGAATTCCATTAATGTACGTGGAGGGAAGCTGTCCTGCGTACACTTCTCGACCAACTCGGTCCTTTTTTGAAAAGTGACAAATGCGAGCCAGTCGCAGCAGGGGACGGGCTTCGCTTTCAATCTGTTCACATGTGATGAATTCCACTAACCGTTGCGGAGGGAAGCTGTCAACCGTACATTTCTCAACCAACTCGGTCCTTTTTTGAGAAGTGACAAATGCGAGCCAGTAGCAGCAGGGGACGGGCTTCGCTTTCAATCTGTTCACATGTGATGAATTCCACTAACCGTTGCGGAGGGAAGCTGTCAACCGTACATTTCTCGACCAATTCGGTCCTTTTTTGAGAAGTGACAAATGCGAGCCAGTCGCAGCAGGGGACGGGCTTCGCTTTCAATCTGTTCACATGTGATGAATTCCACTAACCGCTGCGGAGGGAAGCTGTCCAGCGTGCATTTCTCGACCAATTCGGTCCTTTTTTGAAAAGTGACAAATGCGAGCCAGTAGCAGCAGGGGACAGGCTTCGCTTTCAATCTGTTGACATGTGACGAATTCCATTAATGTACGTGGAGGGAAGCTGTCCAGCGTACATTTCTCGACCAATTCGGTCCTTTTTTGAAAAGTGACAAATGCGAGCCAGTAGCAGCAGGGGACAGGCTTCGCTTTCAATCTGTTGACATGTGACGAATTCCATTAATGTACGTGGAGGGAAGCTGTCCAGCGTACATTTCTCGACCAATTCGGTCCTTTTTTGAAAAGTGACAAATGCGAGCCAGTAGCAGCAGGGGACGGGCTTCGCTTTCAATCTGTTGACATGTGACGAATTCCATTAATGTACGTGGAGGGAAGCTGTCCAGCGTACATTTCTCGACCAATTCGGTCCTTTTTTGAAAAGTGACAAATGCGAGCCAGTAGCAGCAGGGGACAGGCTTCGCTTTCAATCTGTTGACATGTGACGAATTCCATTAATGTACGTGGAGGGAAGCTGTCCAGCGTACATTTCTCGACCAACTCGGTCCTTTTTTGAAAAGTGACAAATGCGAGACAGTAGCAGCAGGGGACGGGCTTCGCTTTCCATCTGTTGACATGTGACGAATTCCATTAATGTACGTGGAGGGAAGCTGTCCAGCGTACATTTCTCGACCAATTCGGTCCTTTTTTGAAAAGTGACAAATGCGAGCCAGTAGCAGCAGGGGACGGGCTTCGCTTTCAATCTGTTGACATGTGACGAATTCCATTAATGTACGTGGAGGGAAGCTGTCCTGCGTACACTTCTCGACCAACTCGGTCCTTTTTTGAAAAGTGACAAATGCCAGCCAGTCGCAGCAGGGGACGGGCTTCGCTTTCAATCTGTTCACATGTGATGAATTCCACTAACCGTTGCGGAGGGAAGCTGTCAATCGTACATTTCTCAACCAACTCGGTCCTTTTTGAGAAGTGACAAATGCGAGCCAGTAGCAGCAGGGGACGGGCTTCGCTTTCAATCTGTTGACATGTGACGAATTCCATTAATGTACGTGGAGGGAAGCTGTCCAGCGTACACTTCTCGACCAACTCGGTCCTTTTTTGAAAAGTGACAAATGCGAGCCAGTAGCAGCAGGGGACGGGCTTCGCTTTCAATCTGTTGACATGTGACGAATTCCATTAATGTACATGGAGGGAAGCTGTCCTGCGTACACTTCTCGACCAACTCGGTCCTTTTTTCAAAAGTGACAAATGCGAGCCAGTAGCAGCAGGGGACGGGCTTCGCTTTCAATCTGTTGACATGTGACGAATTCCATTAAATTACGTGGAGGGAAGCTGTCCTGCGTACACTTCTCGACCAACTCGGTCCGTTTTTGAAAAGTGACAAATGCGAGCCAGTCGCAGCAGGGGACGGGCTTCGCTTTCAATCTGTTTACATGTGATTAATTCCACTAACCGTTGCGGAGGGAAGCTGTCAACCGTACATTTCTCAACCAACTCGGTCCTTTTTTGAGAAGTGACAAATGCGAGCCAGTAGCAGCAGGGGACGGGCTTCGCTTTCAATCTGTTGACATGTGACGAATTCCATTAATGTACGTGGAGGGAAGCTGTCCTGCGTACACTTCTCGACCAACTCGGTCCTTTTTTGAAAAGTGACAAATGCGAGCCAGTCGCAGCAGGGGACGGGCTTCGCTTTCAATCTGTTCACATGTGATGAATTCCACTAACCGTTGCGGAGGGAAGCTGTCAACCGTACATTTCTCAACCAACTCGGTCCTTTTTTGAGAAGTGACAAATGCGAGCCAGTAGCAGCAGGGGACGGGCTTCGCTTTCAATCTGTTCACATGTGATGAATTCCACTAACCGTTGCGGAGGGAAGCTGTCAACCGTACATTTCTCGACCAATTCGGTCCTTTTTTGAGAAGTGACAAATGCGAGCCAGTCGCAGCAGGGGACGGGCTTCGCTTTCAATCTGTTCACATGTGATGAATTCCACTAACCGTTGCGGAGGGAAGCTGTCATCCGTACATTTCTCAACCAACTCGGTCCTTTTTTGAAAAGTGACAAATGCGAGCCAGTCGCAGGAGGGGACGGGCTTCGCTTTCAATCTGTTCACATGTGATGAATTCCACTAACCGCTGCGGAGGGAAGCTGTCAACCGTACATTTCTCGACCAATTCGGTCCTTTTTTGAGAAGTGACAAATGCGAGCCAGTAGCAGCAGGGGACGGGCTTCGCTTTCAATCTGTTGACATGTGACGAATTCCATTAATGTACGTGGAGGGAAGCTGTCCTGCGTACACTTCTCGACCAACTCGGTCCTTTTTTGAAAAGTGACAAATGCGAGCCAGTCGCAGCAGGGGACGGGCTTCGCTTTCAATCTGTTCACATGTGATGAATTCCACTAACCGTTGCGGAGGGAAGCTGTCAATCGTACATTTCTCAACCAACTCGGTCCTTTTTGAGAAGTGACAAATGCGAGCCAGTAGCAGCAGGGGACGGGCTTCGCTTTCAATCATTTGACATGTGACGAATTCCATTAATGTACGTGGAGGGAAGCTGTCCAGCGTACACTTCTCGACCAACTCGGTCCTTTTTTGAAAAGTGACAAATGCGAGCCAGTAGCAGCAGGGGACGGGCTTCGCTTTCAATCTGTTGACATGTGACGAATTCCATTAATGTACGTGGAGGGAAGCTGTCCTGCGTACACTTCTCGACCAACTCGGTCCTTTTTTGAAAAGTGACAAATGCGAGCCAGTCGCAGCAGGGGACGGGCTTCGCTTTCAATCTGTTGACATGTGACGAATTCCATTAATGTACGTGGAGGGAAGCTGTCCTGCGTACACTTCTCGACCAACTCGGTCCTTTTTTGAAAAGTGACAAATGCGAGCCAGTCGCAGCAGGGGACGGGCTTCGCTTTCAATCTGTTCACATGTGATGAATTCCACTAACCGTTGCGGAGGGAAGCTGTCAATCGTACATTTCTCAACCAACTCGGTCCTTTTTGAGAAGTGACAAATGCGAGCCAGTAGCAGCAGGGGACGGGCTTCGCTTTCAATCTGTTGACATGTGACGAATTCCATTAATGTACGTGGAGGGAAGCTGTCCAGCGTACACTTCTCGACCAACTCGGTCCTTTTTTGAAAAGTGACAAATGCGAGCCAGTAGCAGCAGGGGACGGGCTTCGCTTTCAATCTGTTGACATGTGACGAATTCCATTAATGTACATGGAGGGAAGCTGTCCTGCGTACACTTCTCGACCAACTCGGTCCTTTTTTGAAAAGTGACAAATGCGAGCCAGTCGCAGCAGGGGACGGGCTTCGCTTTCAATCTGTTGACATGTGACGAATTCCATTAATGTACGTGGAGGGAAGCTGTCCTGCGTACACTTCTCGACCAACTCGGTCCTTTTTTGAAAAGTGACAAATGCGAGCCAGTCGCAGCAGGGGACGGGCTTCGCTTTCAATCTGTTCACATGTGACGAATTCCATTAATGTACGTGGAGGGAAGCTGTCAACCGTACATTTCTCGACCAATTCGGTCCTTTTTTGAAAAGTGACAAATGCGAGCCAGTAGCAGCAGGGGACGGGCTTCACTTTCAATCTGTTGACATGTGACGAATTCCATTAATGTACGTGGAGGGAAGCTGTCCTGCGTACACTTCTCGACCAACTCTGTCCTTTTTTGAAAAGTGACAAATGCGAGCCAGTCGCAGCAGGGGACGGGCTTCGCTTTCAATCTGTTCACATGTGATGAATTCCACTAACCGTTGCGGAGGGAAGCTGTCAACCGTACATTTCTCGACCAATTCGGTCCTTTTTGAAAAGTGACAAATGCGAGCCAGTAGCAGCAGGGGACGGGCTTCGCTTTCAATCTGTTGACATGTGACGAATTCCATTGATGTACGTGGAGGGAAGCTGTCCAGCGTACATTTCTCGACCAATTCGGTCCTTTTTTGAAAAGTGACAAATGCGAGCCAGTAGCAGCAGGGGACGGGCTTCGCTTTCAATCTGTTGACATGTGACGAATTCCATTAATGTACGTGGAGGGAAGCTGTCCAGCGTACATTTCTCGACCAATTCGGTCCTTTTTTGAAAAGTGACAAATGCGAGCCAGTAGCAGCAGGGGACGGGCTTCGCTTTCAACCTGTTCACATGTGATGAATTCCACTAACCGTTGCGGAGGGAAGCTGTCAACCGTACATTTCTCAACCAACTCGGTCCTTTTTTGAGAAGTGACAAATGCGAGCCAGTAGCAGCAGGGGACGGGCTTCGCTTTCAATCTGTTGACATGTGACGAATTCCATTAATGTACGTGGAGGGAAGCTGTCCAGCGTACACTTCTCGACCAACTCGGTCCTTTTTTCAAAAGTGACAAATGCGAGCCAGTAGCAGCAGGGGACGGGCTTCGCTTTCAATCTGTTGACATGTGACGAATTCCATTAAATTACGTGGAGGGAAGCTGTCCTGCGTACACTTCTCGACCAACTCGGTCCGTTTTTGAAAAGTGACAAATGCGAGCCAGTCGCAGCAGGGGACGGGCTTCGCTTTCAATCTGTTCACATGTGATTAATTCCACTAACCGTTGCGGAGGGAAGCTGTCAACCGTACATTTCTCAACCAACTCGGTCCTTTTTTGAGAAGTAACAAATGCGAGCCAGTAGCAGCAGGGGACGGGCTTCGCTTTCAATCTGTTCACATGTGATGAATTCCACTAACCGTTGCGGAGGGAAGCTGTCAACCGTACATTTCTCGACCAATTCGGTCCTTTTTTGAGAAGTGACAAATGCGAGCCAGTCGCAGCAGGGGACGGGCTTCGCTTTCAATCTGTTCACATGTGATGAATTCCACTAACCGTTGCGGAGGGAAGCTGTCATCCGTACATTTCTCAACCAACTCGGTCCTGTTTTGAAAAGTGACAAATGCGAGCCAGTCGCAGCAGGGGACGGGCTTCGCTTTCAATCTGTTCACATGTGATGAATTCCACTAACCGCTGCGGAGGGAAGCTGTCAACCGTACATTTCTCGACCAATTCGGTCCATTTTTGAGAAGTGACAAATGCGAGCCAGTAGCAGCAGGGGACGGGCTTCGCTTTCAATCTGTTGACATGTGACGAATTCCATTAATGTACGTGGAGGGAAGCTGTCCTGCGTACACTTCTCGACCAACTCGGTCCTTTTTTGAAAAGTGACAAATGCGAGCCAGTCGCAGCAGGGGACGGGCTTCGCTTTCAATCTGTTCACATGTGATGAATTCCACTAACCGTTGCGGAGGGAAGCTGTCAATCGTACATTTCTCAACCAACTCGGTCCTTTTTGAGAAGTGACAAATGCGAGCCAGTAGCAGCAGGGGACGGGCTTCGCTTTCAATCTGTTGACATGTGACGAATTCCATTAATGTACGTGGAGGGAAGCTGTCCAGCGTACACTTCTCGACCAACTCGGTCCTTTTTTGAAAAGTGACAAATGCGAGCCAGTAGCAGCAGGGGACGGGCTTCGCTTTCAATCTGTTGACATGTGACGAATTCCATTAATGTACGTGGAGGGAAGCTGTCCTGCGTACACTTCTCGACCAACTCGGTCCTTTTTTGAAAAGTGACAAATGCGAGCTAGTCGCAGCAGGGGACGGGCTTCGCTTTCAATCTGTTGACATGTGACGAATTCCATTAATGTACGTGGAGGGAAGCTGTCCTGCGTACACTTCTCGACCAACTCGGTCCTTTTTTGAAAAGTGACAAATGCGAGCCAGTCGCAGTAGGGGACGGGCTTCGCTTTCAATCTGTTCACATGTGATGAATTCCACTAACCGTTGCGGAGGGAAGCTGTCAATCGTACATTTCTCAACCAACTCGGTCCTTTTTGAGAAGTGACAAATGCGAGCCAGTAGCAGCAGGGGACGGGCTTCGCTTTCAATCTGTTGACATGTGACGAATTCCATTAATGTACGTGGAGGGAAGCTGTCCAGCGTACACTTCTCGACCAACTCGGTCCTTTTTTGAAAAGTGACAAATGCGAGCCAGTAGCAGCAGGGGACGGGCTTCGCTTTCAATCTGTTGACATGTGACGAATTCCATTAATGTACGTGGAGGGAAGCTGTCCTGCGTACACTTCTCGACCAACTCGGTCCTTTTTTGAAAAGTGACAAATGCGAGCCAGTCGCAGCAGGGGACGGGCTTCGCTTTCAATCTGTTGACATGTGACGAATTCCATTAATGTACGTGGAGGGAAGCTGTCCTGCGTACACTTCTCGACCAACTCGGTCCTTTTTTGAAAAGTGACAAATGCGAGCCAGTCGCAGCAGGGGACGGGCTTCGCTTTCAATCTGTTCACATGTGACGAATTCCATTAATGTACGTGGAGGGAAGCTGTCAACCGTACATTTCTCGACCAATTCGGTCCTTTTTTGAAAAGTGACAAATGCGAGCCAGTAGCAGCAGGGGACGGGCTTCACTTTCAATCTGTTGACATGTGACGAATTCCATTAATGTACGTGGAGGGAAGCTGTCCTGCGTACACTTCTCGACCAACTCTGTCCTTTTTTGAAAAGTGACAAATGCGAGCCAGTCGCAGCAGGGGACGGGCTTCGCTTTCAATCTGTTCACATGTGATGAATTCCACTAACCGTTGCGGAGGGAAGCTGTCAACCGTACATTTCTCGACCAATTCGGTCCTTTTTTGAAAAGTGACAAATGCGAGCCAGTAGCAGCAGGGGACGGGCTTCGCTTTCAATCTGTTGACATGTGACGAATTCCACTAACCGTTGCGGAGGGAAGCTGTCAACCGTACATTTCTCGACCAATTCGGTCCTTTTTTGAAAAGTGACAAATGCGAGCCAGTAGCAGCAGGGGACGGGCTTCACTTTCAATCTGTTGACATGTGACGAATTCTATTAATGTACGTGGAGGGACGCTGTCCTGCGTACACTTCTCGACCAACTCGGTCCTTTTTTGAAAAGTGACAAATGCGAGCCAGTCGCAGCAGGGGACGGGCTTCGCTTTCAATCTGTTCACATGTGATGAATTCCACTAACCGTTGCGGAGGGAAGCTGTCAACCGTACATTTCTCAACCAACTCGGTCCTTTTTTGAGAAGTGACAAATGCGAGCCAGTAGCAGCAGGGGACGGGCTTCACTTTCAATCTGTTGACATGTGACGAATTCCATTAATGTACGTGGAGGGACGCTGTCCAGCGTACACTTCTCGACCAACTCGGTCCTTTTTTGAAAAGTGACAAATGCGAGCCAGTAGCAGCAGGGGACGGGCTTCGCTTTCAATCTGTTGACATGTGACGAATTCCACTAACCGTTGCGGAGGGAAGCTGTCAACCGTACATTTCTCGACCAATTCGGTCCTTTTTTGAAAAGTGACAAATGCGAGCCAGTAGCAGCAGGGGACGGGCTTCACTTTCAATCTGTTGACATGTGACGAATTCCATTAATGTACGTGGAGGGACGCTGTCCTGCGTACACTTCTCGACCAATTCGGTCCTTTTTTGAAAAGTGACAAATGCGAGCCAGTAGCAGCAGGGGACGGGCTTCGCTTTCAACCTGTTGACATGTGACGAATTCCACTAACCGTTGCGGAGGGAAGCTGTCAACCGTACATTTCTCGACTAATTCGGTCCTTTTTTGAAAAGTGACAAATGCGAGCCAGTAGCAGCAGGGGACGGGCTTCACTTTCAATCTGTTGACATGTGACGAATTCCATTAATGTACGTGGAGGGACGCTGTCCTGCGTACACTTCTCGACCAATTCGGTCCTTTTTTGAAAAGTGACAAATGCGAGCCAGTAGCAGCAGGGGACGGGCTTCACTTTCAATCTGTTGACATGTGACGAATTCCATTAATGTACGTGGAGGGACGCTGTCCTGCGTACACTTCTCGACCAACTCGGTCCTTTTTTGAAAAGTGACAAATGCGAGCCAGTAGCAGCAGGGGACGGGCTTCGCTTTCAATCTGTTCACATGTGACGAATTCCATTAATGTACGTGGAGGGAAGCTGTCCAGCGTACATTTCTCGACCAATTCGGTCCTTTTTTGAAAAGTGACAAATGCGAGCCAGTAGCAGCAGGGGACAGGCTTCGCTTTCAATCTGTTGACATGTGACGAATTCCATTAATGTACGTGGAGGGAAGCTGTCCAGCGTACATTTCTCGACCAATTCGGTCCTTTTTTGAAAAGTGACAAATGCGAGCCAGTAGCAGCAGGGGACGGGCTTCGCTTTCAATCTGCTCACATGTGACGAATTCCATTAATGTACGTGGAGGGAAGCTGTCCAGCGTACATTTCTCGACCAACTCGGTCCTTTTTAGAAAAGTGACAAATGCGAGCCAGTAGCAGCAGGGGACAGGCTTCGCTTTCAATCTGTTGACATGTGACGAATTCCATTAATGTACGTGGAGGGAAGCTGTCCAGCGTACATTTCTCGACCAACTCGGTCCTTTTTTGAAAAGTGACAAATGCGAGCCAGTAGCAGCAGGGGACGGGCTTCGCTTTCAATCTGTTGACATGTGACGAATTCCATTAATGTACGTGGAGGGAAGCTGTCCAGCGTACATTTCTCGACCAATTCGGTCCTTTTTTGAAAAGTGACAAATGCGAGCCAGTAGCAGCAGGGGACGGGCTTCGCTTTCAATCTGTTGACATGTGACGAATTCCATTAATGTACGTGGAGGGAAGCTGTCCAGCGTACACTTTTCGACCAACTCGGTCCTTTTTTGAAAAGTGACAAATGCGAGCCAGACGCAGCAGGGGACGGGCTTCGCTTTCAATCTGTTGACATGTGACGAATTCCATTAATGTACGTGGAGGGAAGCTGTCCAGCGTACACTTCTCGACCAACTCGGTCCTTTTTTGAAAAGTGACAAATGCGAGCCAGTAGCAGCAGGGGACGGGCTTCGCTTTCAATCTGTTGACATGTGACGAATTCCATTAATGTACGTGGAGGGAAGCTGTCCAGCGTACATTTCTCGACCAACTCGGTCCTTTTTTGAAAAGTGACAAATGCGAGCCAGTAGCAGCAGGGGACGGGCTTCGCTTTCAATCTGTTGACATGTGACGAATTCCATTAATGTACGTGGAGGGAAGCTGTCAACCTTACATTTCTCAACCAACTCGGTCCTTTTTTGAGAAGTGACAAATGCGAGCCAGTAGCAGCAAGGGACGGGCTTCGCTTTCAATCTGTTGACATATGACGAATTCCATTAATGTACGTGGAGGGAAGCTGTCCAGCGTACACTTTTCGACCAACTCGGTCCTTTTTTGAAAAGTGACAAATGCGAGCCAGACGCAGCAGGGGACGGGCTTCGCTTTCAATCTGTTGACATGTGACGAATTCCATTAATGTACGTGGAGGGAAGCTGTCCAGCGTACACTTCTCGACCAACTCGGTCCTTTTTTGAAAAGTGACAAATGCGAGCCAGTAGCAGCAGGGGACGGGCTTCGCTTTCAATCTGTTGACATGTGACGAATTCCATTAATGTACGTGGAGGGAAGCTGTCCAGCGTACATTTCTCGACCAATTCGGTCTTTTTTTGAAAAGTGACAAATGCGAGCCAGTAGCAGCAGGGGACGGGCTTCGCTTTCAATCTGTTGACATGTGACGAATTTCATTAATGTACGTGGATAGAAGCTGTCCAGCGTACATTTCTCGACCAATTCGGTCCTGTTTTGAAAAGTGACAAATGCGAGCCAGTAGCAGCAGGGGACGGGCTTCGCTTTCAATCTGTTGACATGTGACGAATTCCATTAATGTACGTGGAGGGAAGCTGTCCAGCGTACACTTCTCGACCAACTCGGTCCTTTTTTGAAAAGTGACAAATACGAGCCAGTAGCAGCAGGGGACGGGCTTCGCTTGCAATCTGTTGACATGTGACGAATTCCATTAATGTACGTGGAGGGAAGCTGTCCAGCGTACATTTCTCGACCAATTCGGTCCTTTTTTGAAAAGTGACAAATGCGAGCCAGTAGCAGCAGGGGACGGGCTTCGCTTTCAATCTGTTGAGATGTGACGAATTCCATTAATGTACGTGGAGGGAAGCTGTCCAGCGTACATTTCTCGACCAATTCGGTCCTTTTTTGAAAAGTGACAAATGCGAGCCAATAGCAGCAGGGGACGGGCTTCGCTTTCAATCTGTTCACATGTGATGAATTCCACTAACCGTTGCGGAGGGAAGCTGTCAACCGTACATTTCTCAACCAACTCGGTCCTTTTTTGAGAAGTGACAAATCCGAGCCAGTAGCAGCAGGGGACGGGCTTCGCTTTCAATCTGTTGATATGTGACGAATTCCATTAATGTACGTGGAGGGAAGCTGTCCAGCGTACACTTCTCGACCAACTCGGTCCTTTTTTGAAAAGTGACAAATGCGAGCCAGTAGCAGCAGAGGACGGGCTTCGCTTTCAATCTGTTGACATGTGACGAATTCCATTAATGTACGTGGAGGGAAGCTGTCCAGCGTACACTTCTCGACCAACTCGGTCCTTTTTTGAAAAGTGACAAATGCGAGCCAGTCGCAGCAGGGGACGGGCTTCGCTTTCAATCTGTTCACATGTGACGAATTCCATTAATGTACGTGGAGGGAAGCTGTCAACCGTACATTTCTCGACCAATTCGGTCCTTTTTTGAAAAGTGACAAATGCGAGCCAGTAGCAGCAGGGGACGGGCTTCACTTTCAATCTGTTGACATGTGACGAATTCCATTAATGTACGTGGAGGGAAGCTGTCCTGCGTACACTTCTCGACCAACTCTGTCCTTTTTTGAAAAGTGACAAATGCGAGCCAGTCGCAGCAGGGGACGGGCTTCGCTTTCAATCTGTTCACATGTGATGAATTCCACTAACCGTTGCGGAGGGAAGCTGTCAACCGTACATTTCTCGACCAATTCGGTCCTTTTTTGAAAAGTGACAAATGCGAGCCAGTAGCAGCAGGGGACGGGCTTCGCTTTCAATCTGTTGACATGTGACGAATTCCATTAATGTACGTGGAGGGACGCTGTCCTGCGTACACTTCTCGACCAACTCGGTCCTTTTTTCAAAAGTGACAAATGCGAGCCAGTAGCAGCAGGGGACGGGCTTCGCTTTCAATCTGTTGACATGTGACGAATTCCATTAAATTACGTGGAGGGAAGCTGTCCTGCGTACACTTCTCGACCAACTCGGTCCGTTTTTGAAAAGTGACAAATGCGAGCCAGTCGCAGCAGGGGACGGGCTTCGCTTTCAATCTGTTCACATGTGATTAATTCCACTAACCGTTGCGGAGGGAAGCTGTCAACCGTACATTTCTCAACCAACTCGGTCCTTTTTGAGAAGTGACAAATGCGAGCCAGTAGCAGCAGGGGACGGGCTTCGCTTTCAATCTGTTGACATGTGACGAATTCCATTAATGTACGTGGAGGGAAGCTGTCCTGCGTACACTTCTCGACCAACTCGGTCCTTTTTTGAAAAGTGACAAATGCGAGCCAGTCGCAGCAGGGGACGGGCTTCGCTTTCAATCTGTTCACATGTGATGAATTCCACTAACCGTTGCGGAGGGAAGCTGTCAACCGTACATTTCTCAACCAACTCGGTCCTTTTTTGAGAAGTAACAAATGCGAGCCAGTAGCAGCAGGGGACGGGCTTCGCTTTCAATCTGTTCACATGTGATGAATTCCACTAACCGTTGCGGAGGGAAGCTGTCAACCGTACATTTCTCGACCAATTCGGTCCTTTTTTGAGAAGTGACAAATGCGAGCCAGTCGCAGCAGGGGACGGGCTTCGCTTTCAATCTGTTCACATGTGATGAATTCCACTAACCGTTGCGGAGGGAAGCTGTCATCCGTACATTTCTCAACCAACTCGGTCCTGTTTTGAAAAGTGACAAATGCGAGCCAGTCGCAGCAGGGGACGGGCTTCGCTTTCAATCTGTTCACATGTGATGAATTCCACTAACCGCTGCGGAGGGAAGCTGTCAACCGTACATTTCTCGACCAATTCGGTCCATTTTTGAGAAGTGACAAATGCGAGCCAGTAGCAGCAGGGGACGGGCTTCGCTTTCAATCTGTTGACATGTGACGAATTCCATTAATGTACGTGGAGGGAAGCTGTCCTGCGTACACTTCTCGACCAACTCGGTCCTTTTTTGAAAAGTGACAAATGCGAGCCAGTCGCAGCAGGGGACGGGCTTCGCTTTCAATCTGTTCACATGTGATGAATTCCACTAACCGTTGCGGAGGGAAGCTGTCAATCGTACATTTCTCAACCAACTCGGTCCTTTTTGAGAAGTGACAAATGCGAGCCAGTAGCAGCAGGGGACGGGCTTCGCTTTCAATCTGTTGACATGTGACGAATTCCATTAATGTACGTGGAGGGAAGCTGTCCAGCGTACACTTCTCGACCAACTCGGTCCTTTTTTGAAAAGTGACAAATGCGAGCCAGTAGCAGCAGGGGACGGGCTTCGCTTTCAATCTGTTGACATGTGACGAATTCCATTAATGTACGTGGAGGGAAGCTGTCCTGCGTACACTTCTCGACCAACTCGGTCCTTTTTTGAAAAGTGACAAATGCGAGCCAGTCGCAGCAGGGGACGGGCTTCGCTTTCAATCTGTTGACATGTGACGAATTCCATTAATGTACGTGGAGGGAAGCTGTCCTGCGTACACTTCTCGACCAACTCGGTCCTTTTTTGAAAAGTGACAAATGCGAGCCAGTCGCAGCAGGGGACGGGCTTCGCTTTCAATCTGTTCACATGTGACGAATTCCATTAATGTACGTGGAGGGAAGCTGTCAACCGTACATTTCTCGACCAATTCGGTCCTTTTTTGAAAAGTGACAAATGCGAGCCAGTAGCAGCAGGGGACGGGCTTCACTTTCAATCTGTTGACATGTGACGAATTCCATTAATGTACGTGGAGGGAAGCTGTCCTGCGTACACTTCTCGACCAACTCTGTCCTTTTTTGAAAAGTGACAAATGCGAGCCAGTCGCAGCAGGGGACGGGCTTCGCTTTCAATCTGTTCACATGTGATGAATTCCACTAACCGTTGCGGAGGGAAGCTGTCAACCGTACATTTCTCGACCAATTCGGTCCTTTTTTGAAAAGTGACAAATGCGAGCCAGTAGCAGCAGGGGACGGGCTTCGCTTTCAATCTGTTGACATGTGACGAATTCCACTAACCGTTGCGGAGGGAAGCTGTCAACCGTACATTTCTCGACCAATTCGGTCCTTTTTTGAAAAGTGACAAATGCGAGCCAGTAGCAGCAGGGGACGGGCTTCACTTTCAATCTGTTGACATGTGACGAATTCTATTAATGTACGTGGAGGGACGCTGTCCTGCGTACACTTCTCGACCAACTCGGTCCTTTTTTGAAAAGTGACAAATGCGAGCCAGTCGCAGCAGGGGACGGGCTTCGCTTTCAATCTGTTCACATGTGATGAATTCCACTAACCGTTGCGGAGGGAAGCTGTCAACCGTACATTTCTCAACCAACTCGGTCCTTTTTTGAGAAGTGACAAATGCGAGCCAGTAGCAGCAGGGGACGGGCTTCACTTTCAATCTGTTGACATGTGACGAATTCCATTAATGTACGTGGAGGGACGCTGTCCTGCGTACACTTCTCGACCAACTCGGTCCTTTTTTGAAAAGTGACAAATGCGAGCCAGTAGCAGCAGGGGACGGGCTTCGCTTTCAATCTGTTGACATGTGACGAATTCCACTAACCGTTGCGGAGGGAAGCTGTCAACCGTACATTTCTCGACCAATTCGGTCCTTTTTTGAAAAGTGACAAATGC
Source organism: Amblyomma mixtum (assembly GCF_055824585.1). Classification (NCBI taxonomy): domain Eukaryota; kingdom Metazoa; phylum Arthropoda; class Arachnida; order Ixodida; family Ixodidae; genus Amblyomma; species Amblyomma mixtum. Next base: position 115,880,819 of record NC_143021.1, read on the forward strand.
GAGCCAGTAGCAGCAGGGGACGGGCTTCACTTTCAATCTGTTGACATGTGACGAATTCCATTAATGTACGTGGAGGGACGCTGTCCTGCGTACACTTCTCGACCAATTCGGTCCTTTTTTGAAAAGTGACAAATGCGAGCCAGTAGCAGCAGGGGACGGGCTTCGCTTTCAATCTGTTGATATGTGACGAATTCCACTAACCGTTGCGGAGGGAAGCTGTCAACCGTACATTTCTCGACCAATTCGGTCCTTTTTTGAAAAGTGACAAATGCGAGCCAGTAGCAGCAGGGGACGGGCTTCACTTTCAATCTGTTGACATGTGACGAATTCCATTAATGTACGTGGAGGGACGCTGTCCTGCGTACACTTCTCGACCAATTCGGTCCTTTTTTGAAAAGTGACAAATGCGAGCCAGTAGCAGCAGGGGACGGGCTTCGCTTTCAATCTGTTCACATGTGACGAATTCCATTAATGTACGTGGAGGGAAGCTGTCCAGCGTACATTTCTCGACCAATTCGGTCCTTTTTTGAAAAGTGACAAATGCGAGCCAGTAGCAGCAGGGGACAGGCTTCGCTTTCAATCTGTTGACATGTGACGAATTCCATTAATGTACGTGGAGGGAAGCTGTCCAGCGTACATTTCTCGACCAATTCGGTCCTTGTTTGAAAAGTGACAAATGCGAGCCAGTAGCAGCAGGGGACGGGCTTCGCTTTCAATCTGCTCACATGTGACGAATTCCATTAATGTACGTGGAGGGAAGCTGTCCAGCGTACATTTCTCGACCAACTCGGTCCTTTTTTGAAAAGTGACAAATGCGAGCCAGTAGCAGCAGGGGACAGGCTTCGCTTTCAATCTGTTGACATGTGACGAATTCCATTAATGTACGTGGAGGGAAGCTGTCCAGCGTACATTTCTCGACCAACTCGGTCCTTTTTTGAAAAGTGACAAATGCGAGCCAGTAGCAGCAGGGGACGGGCTTCGCTTTCAATCTGTTGACATGTGACGAATTCCATTAATGTACGTGGAGGGAAGCTGTCCAGCGTACATTTCTCGACCAATTCGGTCCTTTTTTGAAAAGTGACAAATGCGAGCCAGTAGCAGCAGGGGACGGGCTTCGCTTTCAATCTGTTGACATGTGACGAATTCCATTAATGTACGTGGAGGGAAGCTGTCCAGCGTACACTTTTCGACCAACTCGGTCCTTTTTTGAAAAGTGACAAATGCGAGCCAGACGCAGCAGGGGACGGGCTTCGCTTTCAATCTGTTGACATGTGACGAATTCCATTAATGTACGTGGAGGGAAGCTGTCCAGCGTACACTTCTCGACCAACTCGGTCCTTTTTTGAAAAGTGACAAATGCGAGCCAGTAGCAGCAGGGGACGGGCTTCGCTTTCAATCTGTTGACATGTGACGAATTCCATTAATGTACGTGGAGGGAAGCTGTCCAGCGTACATTTCTCGACCAACTCGGTCCTTTTTTGAAAAGTGACAAATGCGAGCCAGTAGCAGCAGGGGACGGGCTTCGCTTTCAATCTGTTGACATGTGACGAATTCCATTAATGTACGTGGAGGGAAGCTGTCAACCTTACATTTCTCAACCAACTCGGTCCTTTTTTGAGAAGTGACAAATGCGAGCCAGTAGCAGCAAGGGACGGGCTTCGCTTTCAATCTGTTGACATATGACGAATTCCATTAATGTACGTGGAGGGAAGCTGTCCAGCGTACACTTTTCGACCAACTCGGTCCTTTTTTGAAAAGTGACAAATGCGAGCCAGACGCAGCAGGGGACGGGCTTCGCTTTCAATCTGTTGACATGTGACGAATTCCATTAATGTACGTGGAGGGAAGCTGTCCAGCGTACACTTCTCGACCAACTCGGTCTTTTTTTGAAAAGTGACAAATGCGAGCCAGTAGCAGCAGGGGACGGGCTTCGCTTTCAATCTGTTGACATGTGACGAATTCCATTAATGTACGTGGAGGGAAGCTGTCCAGCGTACATTTCTCGACCAATTCGGTCTTTTTTTGAAAAGTGACAAATGCGAGCCAGTAGCAGCAGGGGACGGGCTTCGCTTTCAATCTGTTGACATGTGACGAATTTCGTTAATGTACGTGGATAGAAGCTGTCCAGCGTACATTTCTCGACCAATTCGGTCCTGTTTTGAAAAGTGACAAATGCGAGCCAGTAGCAGCAGGGGACGGGCTTCGCTTTCAATCTGTTGACATGTGACGAATTCCATTAATGTACGTGGAGGGAAGCTGTCCAGCGTACACTTCTCGACCAACTCGGTCCTTTTTTGAAAAGTGACAAATGCGAGCCAGTAGCAGCAGGGGACGGGCTTCGCTTGCAATCTGTTGACATGTGACGAATTCCATTAATGTACGTGGAGGGAAGCTGTCCAGCGTACATTTCTCGACCAATTCGGTCCTTTTTTGAAAAGTGACAAATGCGAGCCAGTAGCAGCAGGGGACGGGCTTCGCTTTCAATCTGTTGAGATGTGACGAATTCCATTAATGTACGTGGAGGGAAGCTGTCCAGCGTACATTTCTCGACCAATTCGGTCCTTTTTTGAAAAGTGACAAATGCGAGCCAGTAGCAGCAGGGGACGGGCTTCGCTTTCAATCTGTTCACATGTGATGAATTCCACTAACCGTTGCGGAGGGAAGCTGTCAACCGTACATTTCTCAACCAACTCGGTCCTTTTTTGAGAAGTGACAAATCCGAGCCAGTAGCAGCAGGGGACGGGCTTCGCTTTCAATCTGTTGATATGTGACGAATTCCATTAAGGTACGTGGAGGGAAGCTGTCCAGCGTACACTTCTCGACCAACTCGGTCCTTTTTTGAAAAGTGACAAATGCGAGCCAGTAGCAGCAGAGGACGGGCTTCGCTTTCAATCTGTTGACATGTGACGAATTCCATTAATGTACGTGGAGGGAAGCTGTCCAGCGTACACTTCTCGACCAACTCGGTCCTTTTTTGAAAAGTGACAAATGCGAGCCAGTCGCAGCAGGGGACGGGCTTCGCTTTCAATCTGTTGACATGTGACGAATTCCATTAATGTACGTGGAGGGAAGCTGTCCTGCGTACACTTCTCGACCAACTCGGTCCTTTTTTGAAAAGTGACAAATGCGAGCCAGTCGCAGCAGGGGACGGGCTTCGCTTTCAATCTGTTCACATGTGACGAATTCCATTAATGTACGTGGAGGGAAGCTGTCAACCGTACATTTCTCGACCAATTCGGTCCTTTTTTGAAAAGTGACAAATGCGAGCCAGTAGCAGCAGGGGACGGGCTTCACTTTCAATCTGTCGACATGTGACGAATTCCATTAATGTACGTGGAGGGAAGCTGTCCTGCGTACACTTCTCGACCAACTCTGTCCTTTTTTGAAAAGTGACAAATGCGAGCCAGTCGCAGCAGGGGACGGGCTTCGCTTTCAATCTGTTCACATGTGATGAATTCCACTAACCGTTGCGGAGGGAAGCTGTCAACCGTACATTTCTCGACCAATTCGGTCCTTTTTTGAAAAGTGACAAATGCGAGCCAGTAGCAGCAGGGGACGGGCTTCGCTTTCAATCTGTTGACATGTGACCAATTCCATTAATGTACGTGGAGGGACGCTGTCCTGCGTACACTTCTCGACCAACTCGGTCCTTTTTTGAAAAGTGACAAATGCGAGCCAGTCGCAGCAGGGGACGGGCTTCGCTTTCAATCTGTTCACATGTGATGAATTCCACTAACCGTTGCGGAGGGAAGCTGTCAACCGTACATTTCTCAACCAACTCGGTCCTTTTTTGAGAAGTGACAAATGCGAGCCAGTAGCAGCAGGGGACGGGCTTCGCTTTAAATCTGTTGACATGTGACGAATTCCATTAATGTACGTGGAGGGAAGCTGTCCAGCGTACACTTCTCGACCAACTCGGTCCTTTTTTGAAAAGTGACAAATGCGAGCCAGCAGCAGCAGGGGACGGGCTTCGCTTTCAATCTGTTGACATGTGACGAATTCCATTAATGTACGTGGAGGGAAGCTGTCCAGCGTACACTTCTCGACCAACTCGGTCCTTTTTTGAAAAGTGACATATGCGAGGCAGTAGCAGCAGGGGACGGGCTTCGCTTTCAATCTGTTGACATGTGACGAATTCCATTAATGTACGTGGAGGGAAGCTGTCCAGCGTACATTTCTCGACCAATTCGGTCCTTTCTGAAAAGTGACAAATGCGAGCCAGTAGCAGCAGGGGACGGGCTTCGCTTTCAATCTGTTGACATGTGACGAATTCCATTAATGTACGTGGAGGGAAGCTGTCCAGCGTACATTTCTCGACCAATTCGGTCCTTTTTTGAAAAGTGACAAATGCGAGCCAGTAGCAGCAGGGGACGGGCTTCGCTTTCAATCTGTTCACATGTGATGAATTCCACTAACCGTTGCGGAGGGAAGCTGTCAACCGTACATTTCTCAACCAACTCGGTCCTTTTTTGAGAAGTGACAAATCCGAGCCAGTAGCAGCAGGGGACGGGCTTCGCTTTCAATCTGTTGATATGTGACGAATTCCATTAATGTACGTGGAGGGAAGCTGTCCAGCGTACACTTCTCGACCAACTCGGTCCTTTTTTGAAAAGTGACAAATGCGAGCCAGTAGCAGCAGAGGACGGGCTTCGCTTTCAATCTGTTGACATGTGACGAATTCCATTAATGTACGTGGAGGGAAGCTGTCCAGCGTACACTTCTCGACCAACTCGGTCCTTTTTTGAAAAGTGACAAATGCGAGCCAGTCGCAGCAGGGGACGGGCTTCGCTTTCAATCTGTTGACATGTGACGAATTCCATTAATGTACGTGGAGGGAAGCTGTCCTGCGTACACTTCTCGACCAACTCGGTCCTTTTTTGAAAAGTGACAAATGCGAGCCAGTCGCAGCAGGGGACGGGCTTCGCTTTCAATCTGTTCACATGTGACGAATTCCATTAATGTACGTGGAGGGAAGCTGTCAACCGTACATTTCTCGACCAATTCGGTCCTTTTTTGAAAAGTGACAAATGCGAGCCAGTAGCAGCAGGGGACGGGCTTCACTTTCAATCTGTCGACATGTGACGAATTCCATTAATGTACGTGGAGGGAAGCTGTCCTGCGTACACTTCTCGACCAACTCTGTCCTTTTTTGAAAAGTGACAAATGCGAGCCAGTCGCAGCAGGGGACGGGCTTCGCTTTCAATCTGTTCACATGTGATGAATTCCACTAACCGTTGCGGAGGGAAGCTGTCAACCGTACATTTCTCGACCAATTCGGTCCTTTTTTGAAAAGTGACAAATGCGAGCCAGTAGCAGCAGGGGACGGGCTTCGCTTTCAATCTGTTGACATGTGACCAATTCCATTAATGTACGTGGAGGGACGCTGTCCTGCGTACACTTCTCGACCAACTCGGTCCTTTTTTGAAAAGTGACAAATGCGAGCCAGTCGCAGCAGGGGACGGGCTTCGCTTTCAATCTGTTCACATGTGATGAATTCCACTAACCGTTGCGGAGGGAAGCTGTCAACCGTACATTTCTCAACCAACTCGGTCCTTTTTTGAGAAGTGACAAATGCGAGCCAGTAGCAGCAGGGGACGGGCTTCGCTTTAAATCTGTTGACATGTGACGAATTCCATTAATGTACGTGGAGGGAAGCTGTCCAGCGTACACTTCTCGACCAACTCGGTCCTTTTTTGAAAAGTGACAAATGCGAGCCAGCAGCAGCAGGGGACGGGCTTCGCTTTCAATCTGTTGACATGTGACGAATTCCATTAATGTACGTGGAGGGAAGCTGTCCAGCGTACACTTCTCGACCAACTCGGTCCTTTTTTGAAAAGTGACATATGCGAGGCAGTAGCAGCAGGGGACGGGCTTCGCTTTCAATCTGTTGACATGTGACGAATTCCATTAATGTACGTGGAGGGAAGCTGTCCAGCGTACATTTCTCGACCAATTCGGTCCTTTCTGAAAAGTGACAAATGCGAGCCAGTAGCAGCAGGGGACGGGCTTCGCTTTCAATCTGTTGACATGTGACGAATTCCATTAATGTACGTGGAGGGAAGCTGTCCAGCGTACATTTCTCGACCAATTCGGTCCTTTTTTGAAAAGTGACAAATGCGAGCCAGTAGCAGCAGGGGACGGGCTTCGCTTTCAATCTGTTCACATGTGACGAATTCCATTAATGCACGTGGAGGGAAGCTGTCCAGCGTACATTTCTCGACCAATTCGGTCCTTTTTTGAAAAGTGACAAATGCGAGCCAGTAGCAGCAGGGGACAGGCTTCGCTTTCAATCTGTTGACATGTGACGAATTCCATTAATGTACGTGGAGGGAAGCTGTCCAGCGTACATTTCTCGACCAATTCGGTCCTTTTTTGAAAAGTGACAAATGCGAGCCAGTAGCAGCAGGGGACGGGCTTCGCTTTCAATCTGTTGACATGTGACGAATTCCATTAATGTACGTGGAGGGAAGCTGTCCAGCGTACACTTCTCGACCAACTCGGTCCTTTTTTGAAAAGTGACAAATGCGAGCCAGTAGCAGCAGGGGACGGGCTTCGCTTTCAATCTGTTGACATGTGACGAATTCCATTAATGTACGTGGAGGGAAGCTGTCCAGCGTACATTTCTCGACCAACTCGGTCCTTTTTTGAAAAGTGACAAATGCGAGCCAGTAGCAGCAGGGGACGGGCTTCGCTTTCAATCTGTTGACATGTGACGAATTCCATTAATGTACGTGGAGGGAAGCTGTCAACCTTACATTTCTCAACCAACTCGGTCCTTTTTTGAGAAGTGACAAATGCGAGCCAGTAGCAGCAAGGGACGGGCTTCGCTTTCAATCTGTTGACATATGACGAATTCCATTAATGTACGTGGAGGGAAGCTGTCCAGCGTACACTTTTCGACCAACTCGGTCCTTTTTTGAAAAGTGACAAATGCGAGCCAGACGCAGCAGGGGACGGGCTTCGCTTTCAATCTGTTGACATGTGACGAATTCCATTAATGTACGTGGAGGGAAGCTGTCCAGCGTACACTTCTCGACCAACTCGGTCTTTTTTTGAAAAGTGACAAATGCGAGCCAGTAGCAGCAGGGGACGGGCTTCGCTTTCAATCTGTTGACATGTGACGAATTCCATTAATGTACGTGGAGGGAAGCTGTCCAGCGTACATTTCTCGACCAATTCGGTCTTTTTTTGAAAAGTGACAAATGCGAGCCAGTAGCAGCAGGGGACGGGCTTCGCTTTCAATCTGTTGACATGTGACGAATTTCATTAATGTACGTGGATAGAAGCTGTCCAGCGTACATTTCTCGACCAATTCGGTCCTGTTTTGAAAAGTGACAAATGCGAGCCAGTAGCAGCAGGGGACGGGCTTCGCTTTCAATCTGTTGACATGTGACGAATTCCATTAATGTACGTGGAGGGAAGCTGTCCAGCGTACACTTCTCGACCAACTCGGTCCTTTTTTGAAAAGTGACAAATGCGAGCCAGTAGCAGCAGGGGACGGGCTTCGCTTGCAATCTGTTGACATGTGACGAATTCCATTAATGTACGTGGAGGGAAGCTGTCCAGCGTACATTTCTCGACCAATTCGGTCCTTTTTTGAAAAGTGACAAATGCGAGCCAGTAGCAGCAGGGGACGGGCTTCGCTTTCAATCTGTTGAGATGTGACGAATTCCATTAATGTACGTGGAGGGAAGCTGTCCAGCGTACATTTCTCGACCAATTCGGTCCTTTTTTGAAAAGTGACAAATGCGAGCCAGTAGCAGCAGGGGACGGGCTTCGCTTTCAATCTGTTCACATGTGATGACTTCCACTAACCGTTGCGGAGGGAAGCTGTCAACCGTACATTTCTCAACCAACTCGGTCCTTTTTTGAGAAGTGACAAATCCGAGCCAGTAGCAGCAGGGGACGGGCTTCGCTTTCAATCTGTTGATATGTGACGAATTCCATTAATGTACGTGGAGGGAAGCTGTCCAGCGTACACTTCTCGACCAACTCGGTCCTTTTTTGAAAAGTGACAAATGCGAGCCAGTAGCAGCAGAGGACGGGCTTCGCTTTCAATCTGTTGACATGTGACGAATTCCATTAATGTACGTGGAGAGAAGCTGTCCAGCGTACACTTCTCGACCAACTCGGTCCTTTTTTGAAAAGTGACAAATGCGAGCCAGTCGCAGCAGGGGACGGGCTTCGCTTTCAATCTGTTGACATGTGACGAATTCCATTAATGTACGTGGAGGGAAGCTGTCCTGCGTACACTTCTCGACCAACTCGGTCCTTTTTTGAAAAGTGACAAATGCGAGCCAGTCGCAGCAGGGGACGGGCTTCGCTTTCAATCTGTTCACATGTGACGAATTCCATTAATGTACGTGGAGGGAAGCTGTCAACCGTACATTTCTCGACCAATTCGGTCCTTTTTTGAAAAGTGACAAATGCGAGCCAGTAGCAGCAGGGGACGGGCTTCACTTTCAATCTGTTGACATGTGACGAATTCCATTAATGTACGTGGAGGGAAGCTGTCCTGCGTACACTTCTCGACCAACTCTGTCCTTTTTTGAAAAGTGACAAATGCGAGCCAGTCGCAGCAGGGGACGGGCTTCGCTTTCAATCTGTTCACATGTGATGAATTCCACTAACCGTTGCGGAGGGAAGCTGTCAACCGTACATTTCTCGACCAATTCGGTCCTTTTTTGAAAAGTGACAAATGCGAGCCAGTAGCAGCAGGGGACGGGCTTCGCTTTCAATCTGTTGACATGTGACGAATTCCATTAATGTACGTGGAGGGACGCTGTCCTGCGTACACTTCTCGACCAACTCGGTCCTTTTTTGAAAAGTGACAAATGCGAGCCAGTCGCAGCAGGGGACGGGCTTCACTTTCAATCTGTTGACATGTGACGAATTCTATTAATGTACGTGGAGGGACGCTGTCCTGCGTACACTTCTCGACCAACTCGGTCCTTTTTTGAAAAGTGACAAATGCGAGCCAGTCGCAGCAGGGGACGGGCTTCGCTTTCAATCTGTTCACATGTGATGAATTCCACTAACCGTTGCGGAGGGAAGCTGTCAACCGTACATTTCTCAACCAACTCGGTCCTTTTTTGAGAAGTGACAAATGCGAGCCAGTAGCAGCAGGGGACGGGCTTCACTTTCAATCTGTTGACATGTGACGAATTCCATTAATGTACGTGGAGGGACGCTGTCCTGCGTACACTTCTCGACCAACTCGGTCCTTTTTTGAAAAGTGACAAATGCGAGCCAGTAGCAGCAGGGGACGGGCTTCGCTTTCAATCTGTTGACATGTGACGAATTCCACTAACCGTTGCGGAGGGAAGCTGTCAACCGTACATTTCTCGACCAATTCGGTCCTTTTTTGAAAAGTGACAAATGCGAGCCAGTAGCAGCAGGGGACGGGCTTCACTTTCAATCTGTTGACATGTGACGAATTCCATTAATGTACGTGGAGGGACGCTGTCCTGCGTACACTTCTCGACCAATTCGGTCCTTTTTTGAAAAGTGACAAATGCGAGCCAGTAGCAGCAGGGGACGGGCTTCGCTTTCAATCTGTTGATATGTGACGAATTCCACTAACCGTTGCGGAGGGAAGCTGTCAACCGTACATTTCTCGACCAATTCGGTCCTTTTTTGAAAAGTGACAAATGCGAGCCAGTAGCAGCTGGGGACGGGCTTCACTTTCAATCTGTTGACATGTGACGAATTCCATTAATGTACGTGGAGGGACGCTGTCCTGCGTACACTTCTCGACCAATTCGGTCCTTTTTTGAAAAGTGACAAATGCGAGCCAGTAGCAGCAGGGGACGGGCTTCACTTTCAATCTGTTGACATGTGACGAATTCCATTAATGTACGTGGAGGGACGCTGTCCTGCGTACACTTCTCGACCAACTCGGTCCTTTTTTGAAAAGTGACAAATGCGAGCCAGTAGCAGCAGGGGACGGGCTTCGCTTTCAATCTGTTCACATGTGACGAATTCCATTAATGTACGTGGAGGGAAGCTGTCCAGCGTACATTTCTCGACCAATTCGGTCCTTTTTTGAAAAGTGACAAATGCGAGCCAGTAGCAGCAGGGGACAGGCTTCGCTTTCAATCTGTTGACATGTGACGAATTCCATTAATGTACGTGGAGGGAAGCTGTCCAGCGTACATTTCTCGACCAATTCGGTCCTTGTTTGAAAAGTGACAAATGCGAGCCAGTAGCAGCAGGGGACGGGCTTCGCTTTCAATCTGCTCACATGTGACGAATTCCATTAATGTACGTGGAGGGAAGCTGTCCAGCGTACATTTCTCGACCAACTCGGTCCTTTTTTGAAAAGTGACAAATGCGAGCCAGTAGCAGCAGGGGACAGGCTTCGCTTTCAATCTGTTGACATGTGACGAATTCCATTAATGTACGTGGAGGGAAGCTGTCCAGCGTACATTTCTCGACCAACTCGGTCCTTTTTTGAAAAGTGACAAATGCGAGCCAGTAGCAGCAGGGGACGGGCTTCGCTTTCAATCTGTTGACATGTGACGAATTCCATTAATGTACGTGGAGGGAAGCTGTCCAGCGTACATTTCTCGACCAATTCGGTCCTTTTTTGAAAAGTGACAAATGCGAGCCAGTAGCAGCAGGGGACGGGCTTCGCTTTCAATCTGTTGACATGTGACGAATTCCATTAATGTACGTGGAGGGAAGCTGTCCAGCGTACACTTTTCGACCAACTCGGTCCTTTTTTGAAAAGTGACAAATGCGAGCCAGACGCAGCAGGGGACGGGCTTCGCTTTCAATCTGTTGACATGTGACGAATTCCATTAATGTACGTGGAGGGAAGCTGTCCAGCGTACACTTCTCGACCAACTCGGTCCTTTTTTGAAAAGTGACAAATGCGAGCCAGTAGCAGCAGGGGACGGGCTTCGCTTTCAATCTGTTGACATGTGACGAATTCCATTAATGTACGTGGAGGGAAGCTGTCCAGCGTACATTTCTCGACCAACTCGGTCCTTTTTTGAAAAGTGACAAATGCGAGCCAGTAGCAGCAGGGGACGGGCTTCGCTTTCAATCTGTTGACATGTGACGAATTCCATTAATGTACGTGGAGGGAAGCTGTCAACCTTACATTTCTCAACCAACTCGGTCCTTTTTTGAGAAGTGACAAATGCGAGCCAGTAGCAGCAAGGGACGGGCTTCGCTTTCAATCTGTTGACATATGACGAATTCCATTAATGTACGTGGAGGGAAGCTGTCCAGCGTACACTTTTCGACCAACTCGGTCCTTTTTTGAAAAGTGACAAATGCGAGCCAGACGCAGCAGGGGACGGGCTTCGCTTTCAATCTGTTGACATGTGACGAATTCCATTAATGTACGTGGAGGGAAGCTGTCCAGCGTACACTTCTCGACCAACTCGGTCTTTTTTTGAAAAGTGACAAATGCGAGCCAGTAGCAGCAGGGGACGGGCTTCGCTTTCAATCTGTTGACATGTGACGAATTCCATTAATGTACGTGGAGGGAAGCTGTCCAGCGTACATTTCTCGACCAATTCGGTCTTTTTTTGAAAAGTGACAAATGCGAGCCAGTAGCAGCAGGGGACGGGCTTCGCTTTCAATCTGTTGACATGTGACGAATTTCATTAATGTACGTGGATAGAAGCTGTCCAGCGTACATTTCTCGACCAATTCGGTCCTGTTTTGAAAAGTGACAAATGCGAGCCAGTAGCAGCAGGGGACGGGCTTCGCTTTCAATCTGTTGACATGTGACGAATTCCATTAATGTACGTGGAGGGAAGCTGTCCAGCGTACACTTCTCGACCAACTCGGTCCTTTTTTGAAAAGTGACAAATGCGAGCCAGTAGCAGCAGGGGACGGGCTTCGCTTGCAATCTGTTGACATGTGACGAATTCCATTAATGTACGTGGAGGGAAGCTGTCCAGCGTACATTTCTCGACCAATTCGGTCCTTTTTTGAAAAGTGACAAATGCGAGCCAGTAGCAGCAGGGGACGGGCTTCGCTTTCAATCTGTTGAGATGTGACGAATTCCATTAATGTACGTGGAGGGAAGCTGTCCAGCGTACATTTCTCGACCAATTCGGTCCTTTTTTGAAAAGTGACAAATGCGAGCCAGTAGCAGCAGGGGACGGGCTTCGCTTTCAATCTGTTCACATGTGATGAATTCCACTAACCGTTGCGGAGGGAAGCTGTCAACCGTACATTTCTCAACCAACTCGGTCCTTTTTTGAGAAGTGACAAATGCGAGCCAGTAGCAGCAGGGGACGGGCTTCGCTTTCAATCTGTTGACATGTGACGAATTCCATTAATGTACGTGGAGGGAAGCTGTCCAGCGTACATTTCTCGACCAATTCGGTCTTTTTTTGAAAAGTGACAAATGCGAGCCAGTAGCAGCAGGGGACGGGCTTCGCTTTCAATCTGTTGACATGTGACGAATTTCATTAATGTACGTGGATAGAAGCTGTCCAGCGTACATTTCTCGACCAATTCGGTCCTGTTTTGAAAAGTGACAAATGCGAGCCAGTAGCAGCAGGGGACGGGCTTCGCTTTCAATCTGTTGACATGTGACGAATTCCATTAATGTACGTGGAGGGAAGCTGTCCAGCGTACACTTCTCGACCAACTCGGTCCTTTTTTGAAAAGTGACAAATGCGAGCCAGTAGCAGCAGGGGACGGGCTTCGCTTGCAATCTGTTGACATGTGACGAATTCCATTAATGTACGTGGAGGGAAGCTGTCCAGCGTACATTTCTCGACCAATTCGGTCCTTTTTTGAAAAGTGACAAATGCGAGCCAGTAGCAGCAGGGGACGGGCTTCGCTTTCAATCTGTTGAGATGTGACGAATTCCATTAATGTACGTGGAGGGAAGCTGTCCAGCGTACATTTCTCGACCAATTCGGTCCTTTTTTGAAAAGTGACAAATGCGAGCCAGTAGCAGCAGGGGACGGGCTTCGCTTTCAATCTGTTCACATGTGATGACTTCCACTAACCGTTGCGGAGGGAAGCTGTCAACCGTACATTTCTCAACCAACTCGGTCCTTTTTTGAGAAGTGACAAATCCGAGCCAGTAGCAGCAGGGGACGGGCTTCGCTTTCAATCTGTTGATATGTGACGAATTCCATTAATGTACGTGGAGGGAAGCTGTCCAGCGTACACTTCTCGACCAACTCGGTCCTTTTTTGAAAAGTGACAAATGCGAGCCAGTAGCAGCAGAGGACGGGCTTCGCTTTCAATCTGTTGACATGTGACGAATTCCATTAATGTACGTGGAGAGAAGCTGTCCAGCGTACACTTCTCGACCAACTCGGTCCTTTTTTGAAAAGTGACAAATGCGAGCCAGTCGCAGCAGGGGACGGGCTTCGCTTTCAATCTGTTGACATGTGACGAATTCCATTAATGTACGTGGAGGGAAGCTGTCCTGCGTACACTTCTCGACCAACTCGGTCCTTTTTTGAAAAGTGACAAATGCGAGCCAGTCGCAGCAGGGGACGGGCTTCGCTTTCAATCTGTTCACATGTGACGAATTCCATTAATGTACGTGGAGGGAAGCTGTCAACCGTACATTTCTCGACCAATTCGGTCCTTTTTTGAAAAGTGACAAATGCGAGCCAGTAGCAGCAGGGGACGGGCTTCACTTTCAATCTGTTGACATGTGACGAATTCCATTAATGTACGTGGAGGGAAGCTGTCCTGCGTACACTTCTCGACCAACTCTGTCCTTTTTTGAAAAGTGACAAATGCGAGCCAGTCGCAGCAGGGGACGGGCTTCGCTTTCAATCTGTTCACATGTGATGAATTCCACTAACCGTTGCGGAGGGAAGCTGTCAACCGTACATTTCTCGACCAATTCGGTCCTTTTTTGAAAAGTGACAAATGCGAGCCAGTAGCAGCAGGGGACGGGCTTCGCTTTCAATCTGTTGACATGTGACGAATTCCATTAATGTACGTGGAGGGACGCTGTCCTGCGTACACTTCTCGACCAACTCGGTCCTTTTTTGAAAAGTGACAAATGCGAGCCAGTCGCAGCAGGGGACGGGCTTCACTTTCAATCTGTTGACATGTGACGAATTCTATTAATGTACGTGGAGGGACGCTGTCCTGCGTACACTTCTCGACCAACTCGGTCCTTTTTTGAAAAGTGACAAATGCGAGCCAGTCGCAGCAGGGGACGGGCTTCGCTTTCAATCTGTTCACATGTGATGAATTCCATTAATGTACGTGGAGGGAAGCTGTCCAGCGTACACTTCTCGACCAACTCGGTCCTTTTTTGAAAAGTGACAAATGCGAGCCAGCAGCAGCAGGGGACGGGCTTCGCTTTCAATCTGTTGACATGTGACGAATTCCATTAATGTACGTGGAGGGAAGCTGTCCAGCGTACACTTCTCGACCAACTCGGTCCTTTTTTGAAAAGTGACATATGCGAGGCAGTAGCAGCAGGGGACGGGCTTCGCTTTCAATCTGTTGACATGTGACGAATTCCATTAATGTACGTGGAGGGAAGCTGTCCAGCGTACATTTCTCGACCAATTCGGTCCTTTTTGAAAAGTGACAAATGCGAGCCAGTAGCAGCAGGGGACGGGCTTCGCTTTCAATCTGTTGACATGTGACGAATTCCATTAATGTACGTGGAGGGAAGCTGTCCAGCGTACATTTCTCGACCAATTCGGTCCTTTTTTGAAAAGTGACAAATGCGAGCCAGTAGCAGCAGGGGACGGGCTTCGCTTTCAATCTGTTCACATGTGATGAATTCCATTAATGCACGTGGAGGGAAGCTGTCCAGCGTACATTTCTCGACCAATTCGGTCCTTTTTTGAAAAGTGACAAATGCGAGCCAGTAGCAGCAGGGGACAGGCTTCGCTTTCAATCTGTTGACATGTGACGAATTCCATTAATGTACGTGGAGGGAAGCTGTCCAGCGTACATTTCTCGACCAATTCGGTCCTTTTTTGAAAAGTGACAAATGCGAGCCAGTAGCAGCAGGGGACGGGCTTCGCTTTCAATCTGTTCACATGTGACGAATTCCATTAATGTACGTGGAGGGAAGCTGTCCAGCGTACATTTCTCGACCAACTCGGTCCTTTTTTGAAAAGTGACAAATGCGAGCCAGTAGCAGCAGGGGACAGGCTTCGCTTTCAATCTGTTGACATGTGACGAATTCCATTAATGTACGTGGAGGGAAGCTGTCCAGCGTACATTTCTCGACCAACTCGGTCCTTTTTTGAAAAGTGACAAATGCGAGCCAGTAGCAGCAGGGGACGGGCTTCGCTTTCAATCTGTTGACATGTGACGAATTCCATTAATGTACGTGGAGGGAAGCTGTCCAGCGTACATTTCTCGACCAATTCGGTCCTTTTTTGAAAAGTGACAAATGCGAGCCAGTAGCAGCAGGGGACGGGCTTCGCTTTCAATCTGTTGACATGTGACGAATTCCATTAATGTACGTGGAGGGAAGCTGTCCAGCGTACATTTCTCGACCAACTCGGTCCTTTTTTGAAAAGTGACAAATGCGAGCCAGTAGCAGCAGGGGACGGGCTTCGCTTTCAATCTGTTGACATGTGACGAATTCCATTAATGTACGTGGAGGGAAGCTGTCAACCTTACATTTCTCAACCAACTCGGTCCTTTTTTGAGAAGTGACAAATGCGAGCCAGTAGCAGCAAGGGACGGGCTTCGCTTTCAATCTGTTGACATATGACGAATTCCATTAATGTACGTGGAGGGAAGCTGTCCAGCGTACACTTTTCGACCAACTCGGTCCTTTTTTGAAAAGTGACAAATGCGAGCCAGACGCAGCAGGGGACGGGCTTCGCTTTCAATCTGTTGACATGTGACGAATTCCATTAATGTACGTGGAGGGAAGCTGTCCAGCGTACACTTCTCGACCAACTCGGTCCTTTTTTGAAAAGTGACAAATGCGAGCCAGTAGCAGCAGGGGACGGGCTTCGCTTTCAATCTGTTGACATGTGACGAATTCCATTAATGTACGTGGAGGGAAGCTGTCCAGCGTACATTTCTCGACCAATTCGGTCTTTTTTTGAAAAGTGACAAATGCGAGCCAGTAGCAGCAGGGGACGGGCTTCGCTTTCAATCTGTTGACATGTGACGAATTCCATTAATGTACGTGGAGGGAAGCTGTCCAGCGTACATTTCTCGACCAATTCGGTCCTGTTTTGAAAAGTGACAAATGCGAGCCAGTAGCAGCAGGGGACGGGCTTCGCTTTCAATCTGTTGACATGTGACGAATTCCATTAATGTACGTGGAGGGAAGCTGTCCAGCGTACACTTCTCGACCAACTCGGTCCTTTTTTGAAAAGTGACAAATGCGAGCCAGTAGCAGGAGGGGACGGGCTTCGCTTTCAATCTGTTGACATGTGACGAATTCCATTAATGTACGTGGAGGGAAGCTGTCCAGCGTACACTTCTCGACCAACTCGGTCCTTTTTTGAAAAGTGACAAATGCGAGCCACTAGCAGCAGAGGACGGGCTTCGCTTTCAATCTGTTGACATGTGACGAATTCCATTAATGTACGTGGAGGGAAGCTGTCCAGCGTACACTTCTCGACCAACTCGGTAATTTTTTGAAAAGTGACAAATGCGAGCCAGTAGCAGCAGAGGACGGGCTTCGCTTTCAATCTGTTGACATGTGACGAATTCCATTAATGTACGTGGAGGGAAGCTGTCCAGCGTACACTTCTCGACCAACTCGGTCCTTTTTTGAAAAGTGACAAATGCGAGCCAGTCGCAGCAGGGGACGGGCTTCGCTTTCAATCTGTCCACATGTGATGAATTCCACTAACCGTTGCGGAGGGAAGCTGTCAACCGTACACTTCTCGACCAACTCGGTCCTTTTTTGAAAAGTGACAAATGCGAGCCAGTGGCAGCAGGGGACGGGTTTCGCTTTCAATCTGTTCACATGTGACGAATTCCACTAACGTACGCGAAGGGAAGCGGTAAACCGTACATTTCTGAACAAACTCGGTCCTTTTTTTGAGAAGTGACAAATGCGAGCCAGTAGCAGCAGGGGACGGGCTTCGCTTTCAATCTGTTCACATGTGACGAATTCCATTAATGTACGTGGAGGGAAGCTGTCAACCGTGCATTTCTCGACCAACTCGGTCCTTTTTTGAAAAGTGACAAATGCGAGCCAGTAGCAGCAGGGGACGGGCTTCGCTTTCAATCTGTTCACATGTGACGAATTCCACTAACGTACGAGGAGGGAAGCTGTCAACCGTAGATTTCTCGGCCAACTCGGCCCTTTTTTGAGAGGTGACAAATGCGAGCCAGTAGCAGCAGGGGACGGGCTTCGCTTTCAATCTGTTCACATGTGACGTATTCTATTAACGTACGAGGAGGGAAGCTGTCAACCGTGGATTTCTCGGCCAACTCGGCCCTTTTTTGAGAGGTGACAAATGCGAGCCAGTAGCAGCAGGGGACGGGCTTCGCTTTCAATCTGTTCACATGTGACGAATTCCATTAACGTACGTGGAAAGAAGCTGTCAACCGTACATTTCTCGACCAACTCGGTCCTTTTTTGAAAAGTGACAAATGCGAGCCAGTAGCAGCAGGGGACGGGCTTCGCTTTCAATTTGTTCACATGTGACGAATTCCACTAACGTACGAGGAGGGAAGCTGTCAACCGTAGATTTCTCGGCAAACTCGGTCCTTTTTTGAAAAGTGACAAATGCGAGCCAGTAGCAGCAGGGGACGGGCTTCGCTTTCAATCTGTTCACATGTGACGAATTCCACTAACGTACGAGGAGGGAAGCTGTCAACCGTAGATTTCTCGGCAAACTCGGCCCTTTTTTGAGAGGTGACAAATGAGAGCCAGTAGCAGCAGGGGACGGGCTTCGCTTTCAATCTGTTCACATGTGACGAATTCCACTAACCTACGCGAAGGGAAGCTGTAAACCGTACATTTCTCGACCAATTCGGTCCTTTTTTGAAAAGTGACAAATGCGAGCCAGTAGCAGCAGGGGACGGGCTTCGCTTTCAATCTGTTGACATGTGACGAATTCCATTAATGTACGTGGAGGGAAGCTGTCCAGCGTACATTTCTCGACCAACTCGGTCCTTTTTTGAAAAGTGACAAATGCGAGCCAGTAGCAGCAGGGGACGGGCTTCGCTTTCAATCTGTTGACATGTGACGAATTCCATTAATGTACGTGGAGGGAAGCTGTCAACCTTACATTTCTCAACCAACTCGGTCCTTTTTTGAGAAGTGACAAATGCGAGCCAGTAGCAGCAAGGGACGGGCTTCGCTTTCAATCTGTTGACATATGACGAATTCCATTAATGTACGTGGAGGGAAGCTGTCCAGCGTACACTTTTCGACCAACTCGGTCCTTTTTTGAAAAGTGACAAATGCGAGCCAGACGCAGCAGGGGACGGGCTTCGCTTTCAATCTGTTGACATGTGACGAATTCCATTAATGTACGTGGAGGGAAGCTGTCCAGCGTACACTTCTCGACCAACTCGGTCCTTTTTTGAAAAGTGACAAATGCGAGCCAGTAGCAGCAGGGGACGGGCTTCGCTTTCAATCTGTTGACATGTGACGAATTCCATTAATGTACGTGGAGGGAAGCTGTCCAGCGTACATTTCTCGACCAATTCGGTCTTTTTTTGAAAAGTGACAAATGCGAGCCAGTAGCAGCAGGGGACGGGCTTCGCTTTCAATCTGTTGACATGTGACGAATTCCATTAATGTACGTGGAGGGAAGCTGTCCAGCGTACATTTCTCGACCAATTCGGTCCTGTTTTGAAAAGTGACAAATGCGAGCCAGTAGCAGCAGGGGACGGGCTTCGCTTTCAATCTGTTGACATGTGACGAATTCCATTAATGTACGTGGAGGGAAGCTGTCCAGCGTACACTTCTCGACCAACTCGGTCCTTTTTTGAAAAGTGACAAATGCGAGCCAGTAGCAGGAGGGGACGGGCTTCGCTTTCAATCTGTTGACATGTGACGAATTCCATTAATGTACGTGGAGGGAAGCTGTCCAGCGTACACTTCTCGACCAACTCGGTCCTTTTTTGAAAAGTGACAAATGCGAGCCACTAGCAGCAGAGGACGGGCTTCGCTTTCAATCTGTTGACATGTGACGAATTCCATTAATGTACGTGGAGGGAAGCTGTCCAGCGTACACTTCTCGACCAACTCGGTCCTTTTTTGAAAAGTGACAAATGCGAGCCAGTAGCAGCAGAGGACGGGCTTCGCTTTCAATCTGTTGACATGTGACGAATTCCATTAATGTACGTGGAGGGAAGCTGTCCAGCGTACACTTCTCGACCAACTCGGTCCTTTTTTGAAAAGTGACAAATGCGAGCCAGTCGCAGCAGGGGACGGGCTTCGCTTTCAATCTGTCCACATGTGATGAATTCCACTAACCGTTGCGGAGGGAAGCTGTCAACCGTACACTTCTCGACCAACTCGGTCCTTTTTTGAAAAGTGACAAATGCGAGCCAGTGGCAGCAGGGGACGGGTTTCGCTTTCAATCTGTTCACATGTGACGAATTCCACTAACGTACGCGAAGGGAAGCTGTAAACCGTACATTTCTGAACAAACTCGGTCCTTTTTTTGAGAAGTGACAAATGCGAGCCAGTAGCAGCAGGGGACGGGCTTCGCTTTCAATCTGTTCACATGTGACGAATTCCATTAATGTACGTGGAGGGAAGCTGTCAACCGTGCATTTCTCGACCAACTCGGTCCTTTTTTGAAAAGTGACAAATGCGAGCCAGTAGCAGCAGGGGACGGGCTTCGCTTTCAATCTGTTCACATGTGACGAATTCCACTAACGTACGAGGAGGGAAGCTGTCAACCGTAGATTTCTCGGCCAACTCGGCCCTTTTTTGAGAGGTGACAAATGCGAGCCAGTAGCAGCAGGGGACGGGCTTCGCTTTCAATCTGTTCACATGTGACGTATTCTATTAACGTACGAGGAGGGAAGCTGTCAACCGTGGATTTCTCGGCCAACTCGGCCCTTTTTTGAGAGGTGACAAATGCGAGCCAGTAGCAGCAGGGGACGGGCTTCGCTTTCAATCTGTTCACATGTGACGAATTCCATTAACGTACGTGGAAAGAAGCTGTCAACCGTACATTTCTCGACCAACTCGGTCCTTTTTTGAAAAGTGACAAATGCGAGCCAGTAGCAGCAGGGGACGGGCTTCGCTTTCAATCTGTTCACATGTGACGAATTCCACTAACGTACGAGGAGGGAAGCTGTGAACCGTAGATTTCTCGGCAAACTCGGTCCTTTTTTGAAAAGTGACAAATGCGAGCCAGTAGCAGCAGGGGACGGGCTTCGCTTTCAATCTGTTCACATGTGACGAATTCCACTAACGTACGAGGAGGGAAGCTGTCAACCGTAGATTTCTCGGCAAACTCGGCCCTTTTTTGAGAGGTGACAAATGAGAGCCAGTAGCAGCAGGGGACGGGCTTCGCTTTCAATCTGTTCACATGTGACGAATTCCACTAACCTACGCGAAGGGAAGCTGTAAACCGTACATTTCTCGACCAACTCGGTCCCTTTTTTGAAGTGACAAATGCGAGCCAGTAGCAGCAGATGACGGGCTTAGCTTTCAATCAGTTCACATATGGCGAATTCCATTAATGTACGTGGAGGGAAGCTGTCCTGCGTACACTTCTCGACCAACTCTGTCCTTTTTTGAAAAGTGACAAATGCGAGCCAGTCGCAGCAGGGGACGGGCTTCGCTTTCAATCTGTTCACATGTGATGAACTCCACTAACCGTTGCGGAGGGAAGCTGTCAACCGTACATTTCTCGACCAATTCGGTCCTTTTTTGAAAAGTGACAAATGCGAGCCAGTAGCAGCAGGGGACGGGCTTCGCTTTCAATCTGTTGACATGTGACGAATTCCATTAATGTACGTGGAGGGACGCTGTCCTGCGTACACTTCTCGACCAACTCGGTCCTTTTTTGAAAAGTGACAAATGCGAGCCAGTCGCAGCAGGGGACGGGCTTCGCTTTCAATCTGTTCACATGTGATGAATTCCACTAACCGTTGCGGAGGGAAGCTGTCAACCGTACATTTCTCAACCAACTCGGTCCTTTTTTGAGAAGTGACAAATGCGAGCCAGTAGCAGCAGGGGACGGGCTTCGCTTTCAATCTGTTGACATGTGACGAATTCCATTAATGTACGTGGAGGGAAGCTGTCCAGCGTACACTTCTCGACCAACTCGGTCCTTTTTTGAAAAGTGACAAATGCGAGCCAGCAGCAGCAGGGGACGGGCTTCGCGTTCAATCTGTTGACATGTGACGAATTCCATTAATGTACGTGGAGGGAAGCTGTCCAGCGTACACTTCTCGACCAACTCGGTCCTTTCTTGAAAAGTGACATATGCGAGGCAGTAGCAGCAGGGGACGGGCTTCGCTTTCAATCTGTTCACATGTGACGTATTCTATTAACGTACGAGGAGGGAAGCTGTCAACCGTGGATTTCTCGGCCAACTCGGCCCTTTTTTGAGAGGTGACAAATGCGAGCCAGTAGCAGCAGGGGACGGGCTTCGCTTTCAATCTGTTCACATGTGACGAATTCCATTAACGTACGTGGAAAGAAGCTGTCAACCGTACATTTCTCGACCAACTCGGTCCTTTTTTGAAAAGTGACAAATGCGAGCCAGTAGCAGCAGGGGACGGGCTTCGCTTTCAATCTGTTCACATGTGACGAATTCCACTAACGTACGAGGAGGGAAGCTGTCAACCGTAGATTTCTCGGCAAACTCGGTCCTTTTTTGAAAAGTGACAAATGCGAGCCAGTAGCAGCAGGGGACGGGCTTCGCTTTCAATCTGTTCACATGTGACGAATTCCACTAACGTACGAGGAGGGAAGCTGTCAACCGTAGATTTCTCGGCAAACTCGGCCCTTTTTTGAGAGGTGACAAATGAGAGCCAGTAGCAGCAGGGGACGGGCTTCGCTTTCAATCTGTTCACATGTGACGAATTCCACTAACCTACGCGAAGGGAAGCTGTAAACCGTACATTTCTCGACCAACTCGGTCCCTTTTTTGAAGTGACAAATGCGAGCCAGTAGCAGCAGATGACGGGCTTAGCTTTCAATCAGTTCACATATGGCGAATTCCATTAATGTACGTGGAGGGAAGCTGTCCTGCGTACACTTCTCGACCAACTCTGTCCTTTTTTGAAAAGTGACAAATGCGAGCCAGTCGCAGCAGGGGACGGGCTTCGCTTTCAATCTGTTCACATGTGATGAACTCCACTAACCGTTGCGGAGGGAAGCTGTCAACCGTACATTTCTCGACCAATTCGGTCCTTTTTTGAAAAGTGACAAATGCGAGCCAGTAGCAGCAGGGGACGGGCTTCGCTTTCAATCTGTTGACATGTGACGAATTCCATTAATGTACGTGGAGGGACGCTGTCCTGCGTACACTTCTCGACCAACTCGGTCCTTTTTTGAAAAGTGACAAATGCGAGCCAGTCGCAGCAGGGGACGGGCTTCGCTTTCAATCTGTTCACATGTGATGAATTCCACTAACCGTTGCGGAGGGAAGCTGTCAACCGTACATTTCTCAACCAACTCGGTCCTTTTTTGAGAAGTGACAAATGCGAGCCAGTAGCAGCAGGGGACGGGCTTCGCTTTCAATCTGTTGACATGTGACGAATTCCATTAATGTACGTGGAGGGAAGCTGTCCAGCGTACACTTCTCGACCAACTCGGTCCTTTTTTGAAAAGTGACAAATGCGAGCCAGCAGCAGCAGGGGACGGGCTTCGCGTTCAATCTGTTGACATGTGACGAATTCCATTAATGTACGTGGAGGGAAGCTGTCCAGCGTACACTTCTCGACCAACTCGGTCCTTTCTTGAAAAGTGACATATGCGAGGCAGTAGCAGCAGGGGACGGGCTTCGCTTTCAATCTGTTGACATGTGACGAATTCCATTAATGTACGTGGAGGGAAGCTGTCCAGCGTACATTTCTCGACCAATTCGGTCCTTTTTGAAAACTGACAAATGCGAGCCAGTAGCAGCAGGGGACGGGCTTCGCTTTCAATCTGTTGACATGTGACGAATTCCATTAATGTACGTGGAGGGAAGCTGTCCAGCGTACATTTCTCGACCAATTCGGTCCTTTTTTGAAAAGTGACAAATGCGAGCCAGTAGCAGCAGGGGACGGGCTTCGCTTTCAATCTGTTGACATGTGACGAATTCCATTAATGTACGTGGAGGGAAGCTGTCCAGCGTACATTTCTCGACCAATTCGGTCCTTTTTTGAAAAGTGACAAATGCGAGCCAGTAGCAGCAGGGGACAGGCTTCGCTTTCAATCTGTTGACATGTGACGAATTCCATTAATGTACGTGGAGGGAAGCTGTCCAGCGTACATTTCTCGACCAACTCGGTCCTTTTTTGAAAAGTGACAAATGCGAGACAGTAGCAGCAGGGGACGGGCTTCGCTTTCCATCTGTTGACATGTGACGAATTCCATTAATGTACGTGGAGGGAAGCTGTCCAGCGTACATTTCTCGACCAATTCGGTCCTTTTTTGAAAAGTGACAAATGCGAGCCAGTAGCAGCAGGGGACGGGCTTCGCTTTCAATCTGTTGACATGTGACGAATTCCATTAATGTACGTGGAGGGAAGCTGTCCTGCGTACACTTCTCGACCAACTCGGTCCTTTTTTGAAAAGTGACAAATGCGAGCCAGTCGCAGCAGGGGACGGGCTTCGCTTTCAATCTGTTCACATGTGATGAATTCCACTAATCGTTGTGGAGGGAAGCTGTCAACCTTACATTTCTCAACCAATTCGGTCCTTTTTTGAGAAGTGACAAATGCGAGCCAGTAGCAGCAGGGGACGGGCTTCGCTTTCAATCTGTTGACATATGACGAATTCCATTAATGTACGTGGAGGGAAGCTGTCCAGCGTACACTTTTCGACCAACTCGGTCCTTTTTTGAAAAGTGACAAATGCGAGCCAGACGCAGCAGGGGACGGGCTTCGCTTTCAATCTGTTGACATGTGACGAATTCCATTAATGTACGTGGAGGGAAGCTGTCCAGCGTACACTTCTCGACCAACTCGGTCCTTTTTTGAAAAGTGACAAATGCGAGCCAGTAGCAGCAGGGGACGGGCTTCGCTTTCAATCTGTTGACATGTGACGAATTCCATTAATGTACGTGGAGGGAAGCTGTCCAGCGTACATTTCTCGACCAATTCGGTCTTTTTTTGAAAAGTGACAAATGCGAGCCAGTAGCAGCAGGGGACGGGCTTCGCTTTCAATCTGTTGACATGTGACGAATTCCATTAATGTACGTGGAGGGAAGCTGTCCAGCGTACATTTCTCGACCAATTCGGTCCTTTTTTGAAAAGTGACAAATGCGAGCCAGTAGCAGCAGGGGACGGGCTTCGCTTTCAATCTGTTGACATGTGACGAATTCCATTAATGTACGTGGAGGGAAGCTGTCCAGCGTACATTTCTCGACCAATTCGGTCCTTTTTTGAAAAGTGACAAATGCGAGCCAGTAGCAGCAGGGGACAGGCTTCGCTTTCAATCTGTTGACATGTGACGAATTCCATTAATGTACGTGGAGGGAAGCTGTCCAGCGTACATTTCTCGACCAACTCGGTCCTTTTTTGAAAAGTGACAAATGCGAGCCAGTAGCAGCAGGGGACGGGCTTCGCTTTCAATCTGTTGACATGTGACGAATTCCATTAATGTACGTGGAGGGAAGCTGTCCAGCGTACATTTCTCGACCAATTCGGTCCTGTTTTGAAAAGTGACAAATGCGAGCCAGTAGCAGCAGGGGACGGGCTTCGCTTTCAATCTGTTCACATGTGATGAATTCCACTAACCGTTGTGGAGGGAAGCTGTCAACCTTACATTTCTCAACCAACTCGGTCCTTTTTTGAGAAGTGACAAATGCGAGCCAGTAGCAGCAGGGGACGGGCTTCGCTTTCAATCTGTTGACATATGACGAATTCCATTAATGTACGTGGAGGGAAGCTGTCCAGCGTACACTTTTCGACCAACTCGGTCCTTTTTTGAAAAGTGACAAATGCGAGCCAGACGCAGCAGGGGACGGGCTTCGCTTTCAATCTGTTGACATGTGACGAATTCCATTAATGTACGTGGAGGGAAGCTGTCCAGCGTGCACTTCTCGACCAACTCGGTCCTTTTTTGAAAAGTGACAAATGCGAGCCAGTAGCAGCAGGGGACGGGCTTCGCTTTCAATCTGTTGACATGTGACGAATTCCATTAATGTACGTGGAGGGAAGCTGTCCAGCGTGCACTTCTCGACCAACTCGGTCCTTTTTTGAAAAGTGACAAATGCGAGCCAGTAGCAGCAGGGGACGGGCTTCGCTTTCAATCTGTTGACATGTGACGAATTCCATTAATGTACGTGGAGGGAAGCTGTCCAGCGTACATTTCTCGACCAATTCGGTCCTGTTTTGAAAAGTGACAAATGCGAGCCAGTAGCAGCAGGGGACGGGCTTCGCTTTCAATCTGTTGACATGTGACGAATTCCATTAATGTACGTGGAGGGAAGCTGTCCAGCGTACACTTCTCGACCAACTCGGTCCTTTTTTGAAAAGTGACAAATGCGAGCCAGTAGCAGCAGGGGACGGGCTTCGCTTTCAATCTGTTGACATGTGACGAATTCCATTAATGTACGTGGAGGGAAGCTGTCCAGCGTACACTTCTCGACCAACTCGGTCCTTTTTTGAAAAGTGACAAATGCGAGCCAGTAGCAGCAGAGGACGGGCTTCGCTTTCAATCTGTTGACATGTGACGAATTCCATTAATGTACGTGGAGGGAAGCTGTCCAGCGTACACTTCTCGACCAACTCAGTCCTTTTTTGAAAAGTGACAAATGCGAGCCAGTCGCAGCAGGGGACGGGCTTCGCTTTCAATCTGTTCACATGTGATGAATTCCACTAACCGTTGTGGAGGGAAGCTGTCAACCTTACATTTCTCAACCAACTCGGTCCTTTTTTGAGAAGTGACAAATGCGAGCCAGTAGCAGCAGGGGACGGGCTTCGCTTTCAATCTGTTGACATGTGACGAATTCCATTAATGTACGTGGAGGGAAGCTGTCCAGCGTACATTTCTCGACCAATTCGGTCTTTTTTTGAAAAGTGACAAATGCGAGCCAGTAGCAGCAGGGGACGGGCTTCGCTTTCAATCTGTTGACATGTGACGAATTCCATTAATGTACGTGGAGGGAAGCTGTCCAGCGTACATTTCTCGACCAATTCGGTCCTGTTTTGAAAAGTGACAAATGCGAGCCAGTAGCAGCAGGGGACGGGCTTCGCTTTCAATCTGTTCACATGTGACGAATTCCATTAATGTACGTGGAGGGAAGCTGTCCAGCGTACATTTCTCGACCAATTCGGTCCTGTTTTGAAAAGTGACAAATGCGAGCCAGTAGCAGCAGGGGACGGGCTTCGCTTTCAATCTGTTGACATGTGACGAATTCCATTAATGTACGTGGAGGGAAGCTGTCCAGCGTACACTTCTCGACCAACTCGGTCCTTTTTTGAAAAGTGACAAATGCGAGCCAGTAGCAGCAGGGGACGGGCTTCGCTTTCAATCTGTTGACATGTGACGAATTCCATTAATGTACGTGGAGGGAAGCTGTCCAGCGTACATTTCTCGACCAATTCGGTCCTTTTTTGAAAAGTGACAAATGCGAGCCAGTAGCAGCAGGGGACGGGCTTCGCTTTCAATCTGTTGACATGTGACGAATTCCATTAATGTACGTGGAGGGAAGCTGTCCAGCGTACACTTCTCGACCAACTCGGTCCTTTTTTGAAAAGTGACAAATGCGAGCCAGTAGCAGCAGAGGACGGGCTTCGCTTTCAATCTGTTGACATGTGACGAATTCCATTAATGTACGTGGAGGGAAGCTGTCCAGCGTACACTTCTCGACCAACTCGGTCTTTTTTTGAAAAGTGACAAATGCGAGCCAGTAGCAGCAGGGGACGGGCTTCGCTTTCAATCTCTTGACATGTGACGAATTCCATTAATGTACGTGGAGGGAAGCTGTCCTGCGTACACTTCTCGACCAACTCGGTCCTTTTTTGAAAAGTGACAAATGCGAGCCAGTCGCAGCAGGGGACGGGCTTCGCTTTCAATCTGTCCACATGTGATGAATTCCACTAACCGTTGCGGAGGGAAGCTGTCAACCGTACACTTCTCGACCAACTCGGTCCTTTTTTGAAAAGTGACAAATGTGAGCCAGTAGTAGCAGGGGACGGGCTTCGCTTTCAATCTATTCACATGTGATGAATTCCACTAACCGTTGTGGAGGGAAGCTGTCAACCTTACATTTCTCAACCAACTCGGTCCTTTTTTGAGAAGTGACAAATGCGAGCCAGTAGCAGCAGGGGACGGGCTTCGCTTTCAATCTGTTGACATATGACGAATTCCATTAATGTACGTGGAGGGAAGCTGTCCAGCGTACACTTTTCGACCAACTCGGTCCTTTTTTGAAAAGTGACAAATGCGAGCCAGACGCAGCAGGGGACGGGCTTCGCTTTCAATCTGTTGACATGTGACGAATTCCATTAATGTACGTGGAGGGAAGCTGTCCAGCGTACACTTCTCGACCAACTCGGTCCTGTTTTGAAAAGTGACAAATGCGAGCCAGTAGCAGCAGGGGACGGGCTTCGCTTTCAATCTGTTGACATGTGACGAATATCATTAATGTACGTGGAGGGAAGCTGTCCAGAGTACACTTCTCGACCAACTCGGTCCTTTTTTGAAAAGTGACAAATGCGAGCCAGTAGCAGCAGGGGACGGGCTTCGCTTTCAATCTGTTGACATGTGACGAATTCCATTAATGTACGTGGAGGGAAGCTGTCCAGCGTACATTTCTCGACCAATTCGGTCATTTTTTGAAAAGTGACAAATGCGAGCCAGTAGCAGCAGGGGACGGGCTTCGCTTTCAATCTGTTGACATGTGACGAATTCCATTAATGTACGTGGACGGAAGCTGTCCAGCGTACATTTCTCGACCAATTCGGTCCTTTTTTGAAAAGTGACAAATGCGAGCCAGTAGCAGCAGGGGACGGGCTTCGCTTTCAATCTGTTCACATGTGATGAATTCCACTAACCGTTGCGGAGGGAAGCTGTCAACCGTACATTTCTCAACCAACTCGGTCCTTTTTTGAGAAGTGACAAATCCGAGCCAGTAGCAGCAGGGGACGGGCTTCGCTTTCAATCTGTTGATATGTGACGAATTCCATTAATGTACGTGGAGGGAAGCTGTCCAGCGTACACTTCTCGACCAACTCGGTCCTTTTTTGAAAAGTGACAAATGCGAGCCAGTAGCAGCAGAGGACGGGCTTCGCTTTCAATCTGTTGACATGTGACGAATTCCATTAATGTACGTGGAGGGAAGCTGTCCAGCGTACACTTCTCGACCAACTCGGTCTTTTTTTGAAAAGTGACAAATGCGAGCCAGTAGCAGCAGGGGACGGGCTTCGCTTTCAATCTCTTGACATGTGACGAATTCCATTAATGTACGTGGAGGGAAGCTGTCCTGCGTACACTTCTCGACCAACTCGGTCCTTTTTTGAAAAGTGACAAATGCGAGCCAGTCGCAGCAGGGGACGGGCTTCGCTTTCAATCTGTCCACATGTGATGAATTCCACTAACCGAGGCGGAGGGAAGCTTTCAACCGTACATTTCTGAACAAACTCGGTCCTTTTTTTGAGAAGTGACAAATGCGAGCCAGTGGCAGCAGGGGACGGGCTTCGCTTTCAATCTGTTCACATGTGACGAATTCCACTAACGTACGCGAAGGGAAGCTGTAAACCGTACATTTCTGAACAAACTCGGTCCTTTTTTTGAGAAGTGACAAATGCGAGCCAGTAGCAGCAGGGGACGGGCTTCGCTTTCAATCTGTTCACATGTGACGAATTCCATTAATGTACGTGGAGGGAAGCTGTCAACCGTGCATTTCTCGACCAACTCGGTCCTTTTTTGAAAAGTGACAAATGCGAGCCAGTCGCAGCAGGGGACGGGCTTCGCTTTCAATCTGTCCACATGTGATGAATTCCACTAACCGAGGCGGAGGGAAGCTTTCAACCGTACATTTCTGAACAAACTCGGTCCTTTTTTTGAGAAGTGACAAATGCGAGCCAGTGGCAGCAGGGGACGGGTTTCGCTTTCAATCTGTTCACATGTGACGAATTCCACTAACGTACGCGAAGGGAAGCTGTAAACCGTACATTTCTGAACAAACTCGGTCCTTTTTTGAGAAGTGACAAATGCGAGCCAGTAGCAGCAGGGGACGGGCTTCGCTTTCAATCTGTTCACATGTGACGAATTCCATTAATGTACGTGGAGGGAAGCTGTCAACCGTGCATTTCTCGACCAACTCGGTCCTTTTTTGAAAAGTGACAAATGCGAGCCAGTCGCAGCAGGGGACGGGCTTCGCTTTCAATCTGTCCACATGTGATGAATTCCACTAACCGAGGCGGAGGGAAGCATTCAACCGTACATTTCTCGGCCAACTCGGCCCTTTTTTGAGAAGTGACAAATGCGAGCCAGTAGCAGCAGGGGACGGGCTTCGCTTTCAATCTGTTCACATGTGACGAATTCCATTAATGTACGTGGAGGGAAGCTGTCAACCGTGCATTTCTCGACCAACTCGGTCCTTTTTTGAAAAGTGACAAATGCGAGCCAGTCGCAGCAGGGGACGGGCTTCGCTTTCAATCTGTCCACATGTGATGAATTCCACTAACCGAGGCGGAGGGAAGCATTCAACCGTACATTTCTCGGCCAACTCGGCCCTTTTTTGAGAGGTGACAAATGAGACCCAGTAGCAGCAGGGGACGGGCTTCGCTTCAATCTGTTCACATGTGACGAATTCCACTAACGTACGAGGAGGGAAGCTGTCAACCGTAGATTTCTCGGCAAACTCGGCCCTTTTTTGAGAGGTGACAAATGAGACCCAGTAGCAGCAGGGGACGGGCTTCGCTTCAATCTGTTCACATGTGACGAATTCCACTAACCTACGCGAAGGGAAGCTGTAAACCGTACATTTCTCGACCAACTCGGTCCCTTTTTTGAAGTGACAAATGCGAGCCAGTAGCAGCAGATGACGGGCTTAGCTTTCAATCAGTTCACATATGGCGAATTCCATTAACGTACGCGGAGGGAAGCTGTCAACCATAGATTTCTCGACCAACTCGGCCCTTTTTTGAGAAGTGACAAATGCAAGCCAGTAGCAGCAGGGGACGGGCTTCGCTTTCAATCTGTTCACATCTGACGAATTCCATTAACGTACGTGGAGGGAAGCTGTCAATCGTACATTTCTCGACCAAATCAGTCCTTTTTTGAGAAGTGACAAAAGCAAGCCAGTAGCAGCAAGGGACGGGCTTCGCTTTCAATCTGTTCACATGTGACGAAATCCATTAACGTACGCGGAGGGAATCTGTCAACCGTACATTTCTCGACCAACTAGGTCGTTTTTTGAGAAGTGACAAATGCGAGCCAGTAGCAGCAGGGGACGGGCTTAGCTTTCAATCAGTTCACATATGGCGAATTCCATTAACGTACGCGGAGGGAAGCTGTCAACCATAGATTTCTCGACCAACTCGGCCCTTTTTTGAGAAGTGACAAATGCAAGCCAGTAGCAGCAGGGGACGGGCTTCGCTTTCAATCTGTTCACATGTGACGAAATCCATTAACGTACGCGGAGGGAATCTGTCAACCGTACATTTCTCGACCAACTAGGTCGTTTTTTGAGAAGTGTCAAATGCGAGCCAGTAGCAGCAGGGGACGGGCTTCGCTTTCAATCTGTTGACATGTGACGAATTCCATTAATGTACGTGGAGGGAAGCTGTCCAGCGTACATTTCTCGACCAACTCGGTCCTTTTTTGAAAAGTGACAAATGCGAGCCAGTAGCAGCAGGGGACGGGCTTCGCTTTCAATCTGTTGACATGTGACGAATTCCATTAATGTACGTGGAGGGAAGCTGTCCAGCGTACATTTCTCGACCAATTCGGTCCTTTTTTGAAAAGTGACAAATGCGAGCCAGTAGCAGCAGGGGACGGGCTTCGCTTTCAATGTGTTCACATGTGACGAATTCCACTAACGTACGAGGAGGGAAGCTGTCAACCGTAGATTTCTCGGCAAACTCGGCCCTTTTTTGAGAGGTGACAAATGCGAGCCAGTCGCAGCAGGGGACGGGCTTCGCTTTCAATCTGTTCACATGTGATGAATTCCACTAACCGTTGCGGAGGGAAGCTGTCAACCTTACATTTCTCAACCAACTCGGTCCTTTTTTGAGAAGTGACAAATGCGAGCCAGTAGCAGCAGGGGACGGGCTTCGCTTTCAATCTGTTCACATGTGACGTATTCTATTAACGTACGAGGAGGGAAGCTGTCAACCGTGGATTTCTCGGCCAACTCGGCCCTTTTTTGAGAGGTGACAAATGCGAG
Organism: Amblyomma mixtum; assembly: GCF_055824585.1. NCBI lineage: Eukaryota > Metazoa > Arthropoda > Arachnida > Ixodida > Ixodidae > Amblyomma > Amblyomma mixtum. The sequence goes on from NC_143021.1 coordinate 115,912,234, forward strand.
CCAGTAGCAGCAGGGGACGGGCTTCGCTTTCAATCTGTTCACATGTGACGAATTCCATTAACGTACGTGGAAAGAAGCTGTCAACCGTACATTTCTCGACCAACTCGGTCCTTTTTTGAAAAGTGACAAATGCGAGCCAGTAGCAGCAGGGGACGGGCTTCGCTTTCAATCTGTTCACATGTGACGAATTCCACTAACGTACGAGGAGGGAAGCTGTCAACCGTAGATTTCTCGGCAAACTCGGCCCTTTTTTGAGAGGTGACAAATGAGACCCAGTAGCAGCAGGGGACGGGCTTCGCTTCAATCTGTTCACATGTGACGAATTCCACTAACCTACGCGAAGGGAAGCTGTAAACCGTACATTTCTCGACCAACTCGGTCCCTTTTTTGAAGTGACAAATGCAAGCCAGTAGCAGCAGGGGACGGGCTTCGCTTTCAATCTGTTCACATGTGACGAAATCCATTAACGTACGCGGAGGGAATCTGTCAACCGTACATTTCTCGACCAACTAGGTCGTTTTTTGAGAAGTGTCAAATGCGAGCCAGTAGCAGCAGGGGACGGGCTTCGCTTTCAATCTGTTGACATGTGACGAATTCCATTAATGTACGTGGAGGGAAGCTGTCCAGCGTACATTTCTCGACCAACTCGGTCCTTTTTTGAAAAGTGACAAATGCGAGCCAGTAGCAGCAGGGGACGGGCTTCGCTTTCAATCTGTTGACATGTGACGAATTCCATTAATGTACGTGGAGGGAAGCTGTCCAGCGTACATTTCTCGACCAACTCGGTCCTTTTTTGAAAAGTGACAAATGCGAGCCAGTCGCAGCAGGGGACGGGCTTCGCTTTCAATCTGTTGACATGTGACGAATTCCATTAATGTACGTGGAGGGAAGCTGTCCAGCGTACACTTCTCGACCAACTCGGTCCTTTTTTGAAAAGTGACAAATGCGAGCCAGTAGCAGCAGGGAACGGGCTTCGCTTTCAATCTGTTGACATGTGACGAATTCCATTAATGTACGTGGAGGGAAGCTGTCCAGCGTACATTTCTCGACCAACTCGGTCCGTTTTTGAAAAGTGACAAATGCGAGCCAGTCGCAGCAGGGGACGGGCTTCGCTTTCAATCTGTTCACATGTGATTAATTCCACTAACCGTTGCGCAGGGAAGCTGTCAACCGTACATTTCTCAACCAACTCGGTCCTTTTTTGAGAAGTGACAAATGCGAGCCAGTAGCAGCAGGGGACGGGCTTCGCTTTCAATCTGTTGACATGTGACGAATTCCATTAATGTACGTGGAGGGAAGCTGTCCAGCGTACATTTCTCGACCAATTCGGTCCTTTTTTGAAAAGTGACAAATGCGACCCAGTAGCAGCAGGGGACGGGCTTCGCTTTCAATCTGTTGACATGTGACGAATTCCATTAATGTACGTGGAGGAAAGCTGTCCAGCGTACACTTCTCGACCAACTCGGTCCTTTTTTGAAAAGTGACAAATGCGAGCCAGTAGCAGCAGGGGACGGGCTTCGCTTTCAATCTGTTGACATGTGACGAATTCCATTAATGTACGTGGAGGGAAGCTGTCCAGCGTACATTTCTCGACCAATTCGGTCCTTTTTTGAAAAGTGACAAATGCGAGCCAGTAGCAGCAGGGGACGGGCTTCGCTTTCAATCTGTTGACATGTGACGAATTCCATTAATGTACGTGGAGGGAAGCTGTCCAGCGTACACTTCTCGACCAACTCGGTCCTTTTTTGAAAAGTGACAAATGCGAGCCAGTCGCAGCAGGGGACGGGCTTCGCTTTCAATCTGTTCACATGTGATGAATTCCACTAACCGTTGCGGAGGGAAGCTGTCAACCGTACACTTCTCGACCAACTCGGTCCTTTTTTGAAAAGTGACAAATGCGAGCCAGTGGCAGCAGGAGACGGGTTTCGCTTTCAATCTGTTCACATGTGACGAATTCCACTAACGTACGCGAAGGGAAGCTGTAAACCGTACATTTCTCGACCAACTCAGTCCCTTTTTGAGAACTGACAAATGCGAGCCAGTAGCAGCAGGGGACGGGCTTCGCTTTCAATCTGTTCACATGTGATGAATTCCACTAACCAATATGGAGGGAAGCTGTCAACCGTAGATTTCTCGGCCAACTCGGCCCTTTTTTGAGAGGTGACAAATGCGAGCCAGTAGCAGCAGGGGACGGGCTTCGCTTTCAATCTGTTAACATGTGACGTATTCTATTAACGTACGAGGAGGGAAGCTGTCAACCGTGGATTTCTCGGCCAACTCGGCCCTTTTTTGAGAGGTGACAAATGCGAGCCAGTAGCAGCAGGGGACGGGCTTCGCTTTCAATCTGTTCACATGTGACGAATTCCATTAACGTACGTGGAAAGAAGCTGTCAACCGTACATTTCTCGACGAACTCGGTCCTTTTTTGAAAAGTGACAAATGCGAGCCAGTAGCAGCAGGGGACGGGCTTCGCTTTCAATCTGTTCACATGTGACGAATTCCATTAACGTACGAGGAGGGAAGCTGTCAACCGTAGATTTCTCGGCAAACTCGGCCCTTTTTTGAGGGGTGACAAATGCGAGCCAGTAGCAGCAGGGGACGGGCTTCGCTTTCAATCTGTTCACATGTGACGAATTCCACTAACCTACGCGAAGGGAAGCTGTAAACCGTACATTTCTCGACCAACTCGGTCCCTTTTTTGAAGTGACAAATGCGAGCCAGTAGCAGCAGAGGACGGGCTTAGCTTTCAATCAGTTCACATATGGCGAATTCCATTAACGTACACGGAGGGAAGCTGTCAACCATAGATTTCTCGACCAACTCGGCCCTTTTTTGAGAAGTGACAAATGCAAGCCAGTAGCAGCAGGGGACGGGCTTCGCTTTCAATCTGTTCACATGTGACGAAATCCATTAACGTACGCGGAGGGAATCTGTCAACCGTACATTTCTCGACCAACTCGGTCCCTTTTTGAGAACTGACAAATGCGAGCCAGTAGCAGCAGAGGACGGGCTTCGCTTTCAATCAGTTCACATATGGCGAATTCCATTAACGTACGAGGAGGGGAGCTGTCAACCGTGGATTTCTCGGCCAACTCGGCCCTTTTTTGAGAGGTGACAAATGCGAGCCAGTAGCAGCAGGGGACGGGCTTCGCCTTCAATCTGTTCACATGTGACGAATTCCATTAACGTACGTGGAAAGAAGCTGTCAACCTACATTTCTCGACGAACTCGGTCCTTTTTTGAAAAGTGACAAATGCGAGCCAGTAGCAGCAGGGGACGGGCTTCGCTTTCAATCTGTTCACATGTGACGAATTCCATTAACGTACGAGGAGGGAAGCTGTCAACCGTAGATTTCTCGGCAAACTCGGCCCTTTTTTGAGGGGTGACAAATGCGAGCCAGTAGCAGCAGGGGACGGGCTTCGCTTTCAATCTGTTCACATGTGACGAATTCCACTAACCTACGCGAAGGGAAGCTGTATACCGTACATTTCTCGACCAACTCGGTCCCTTTTTTGAAGTGACAAATGCGAGCCAGTAGCAGCAGAGGACGGGCTTAGCTTTCAATCAGTTCACATATGGCGAATTCCATTAACGTACGCGGAGGGAAGCTGTCAACCATAGATTTCTCGACCAACTCGGCCCTTTTTTGAGAAGTGACAAATGCAAGCCAGTAGCAGCAGGGGACGGGCTTCGCTTTCAATCTGTTCACATGTGACGAAATCCATTAACGTACGCGGAGGGAATCTGTCAACCGTACATTTCTCGACCAACTCGGTCCCTTTTTGAGAACTGACAAATGCGAGCCAGTAGCAGCAGAGGACGGGCTTCGCTTTCAATCTGTTCACATGTGACGAATTCCATTAATGTACGTGGAGGGAAGCTGTCAACCGTGCATTTCTCGACCAACTCGGTCCTTTTTTGAAAAGTGACAAATGCGAGCCAGTAGCAGCAGGGGACGGGCTTCGCTTTCAATCTGTTCACATGTGATGAATTCCACTAACCAATATGGCGGAATCTGTCAACCGTAGATTTCTCGGCAACCTCGGCCCTTTTTTGAGAGGTGACAAATGCGAGCCAGTAGCAGCAGGGGACGGGCTTCGCTTTCAATCTGTTCACATGTGACGAATTCCATTAACGTACGTGGAAAGAAGCTGTCAACCGTACATTTCTCGACCAACTCGGTCCTTTTTTGAAAAGTGACAAATGCGAGCCAGTAGCAGCAGGGGACGGGCTTCGCTTTCAATCTGTTCACATGTGACGAATTCCACTAACGTACGAGGAGGGAAGCTGTCAACCGTAGATTTCTCGGCAAACTCGGCCCTTTTTTGAGAGGTGACAAATGAGAGCCAGTAGCAGCAGGGGACGGGCTTCGCTTTCAATCTGTTCACATGTGACGAATTCCACTAACCTACGCGAAGGGAAGCTGTAAACCGTACATTTCTCGACCAACTCGGTCCCTTTTTTGAAGTGAGAAATGCGAGCCAGTAGCAGCAGATGACGGGCTTAGCTTTCAATCAGTTCACATATGGCGAATTCCATTAACGTACGCGGAGGGAAGCTGTCAACCATAGATTTCTCGACCAACTCGGCCCTTTTTTGAGAAGTGACAAATGCAAGCCAGTAGCAGCAGGGGACGGGCTTCGCTTTCAATCTGTTCACATGTGACGAAATCCATTAACGTACGCGGAGGGAATCTGTCAACCGTACATTTCTCGACCAACTAGGTCGTTTTTTGAGAAGTGACAAATGCGAGCCAGTAGCAGCAGGGGACGGGCTTTGCTTTGAATCTGTTCACATCTGACGAATTCCATTAACGTACGTGGAGGGAAGCTGTCAATCGTACATTTCTCGACCAAATCAGTCCTTTTTTGAGAAGTGACAAAAGCAAGCCAGTAGCAGCAAGGGACGGGCTTCGCTTTCAATCTGTTCACATGTGACGAAATCCATTAACGTACGCGGAGGGAATCTGTCAACCGTACATTTCTCGACCAACTAGGTCGTTTTTTGAGAAGTGACAAATGCGAGCCAGTAGCAGCAGGGGACGGGCTTAGCTTTCAATCAGTTCACATATGGCGAATTCCATTAACGTACGCGGAGGGAAGCTGTCAACCATAAATTTCTCGACCAACTCGGCCCTTTTTTGAGAAGTGACAAATGCAAGCCAGTAGCAGCAGGGGACGGGCTTCGCTTTCAATCTGTTCACATGTGACGAAATCCATTAACGTACGCGGAGGGAATCTGTCAACCGTACATTTCTCGACCAACTAGGTCGTTTTTTGAGAAGTGTCAAATGCGAGCCAGTAGCAGCAGGGGACGGGCTTTGCTTTGAATCTGTTCACATCTGACGAATTCCATTAACGTACGTGGAGGGAAGCTGTCAATCGTACATTTCTCGACCAAATCAGTCCTTTTTTGAGAAGTGAAAAAGCGAGCCAGTAGCAGCAAGGGACGGGCTTCGCTTTCAATCTGTTCACATGTGGCGAATTCCATTAACGTACGCGGAGGGAATCTGTCAACCGTACATTTCTCGACCAACTAGGTCGTTTTTTGAGAAGTGACAAATGCGAGCCAGTAGCAGCAGGGGACGGGCTTTGCTTTGAATCTGTTCACATCTGACGAATTCCATTAACGTACGTGGAGGGAAGCGTTCAATCGGACATTTCTCGACCAAATCAGTCTTTTTTTGAGAAGTGACAAAAGCGAGCCAGTAGCAGCAAGGGACGGGCTTCGCTTTCGATCTGTTGACATGTGACGAATTCCATTAATGTACGTGGAGGGAAGCTGTCCAGCGTACACTTCTCGACCAACTCGGTCCTTTTTTGAAAAGTGACAAATGCGAGCCAGTAGCAGCACGGGACGGGCTTCGCTTTCAATCTGTTGACATGTGACGAATTCCATTAATGTACGTGGAGGGAAGCTGTCCAGCGTACATTTCTCGACCAATTCGGTCCTTTTTTGAAAAGTGACAAATGCGAGCCAGTAGCAGCAGGGGACGGGCTTCGCTTTCAATCTGTTGACATGTGACGAATTCCATTAATGTACGTGGAGGGAAGCTGTCCACCGTACATTTCTCGACCAATTCGGTCTTTTTTTGAAAAGTGACAAATGCGAGCCAGTAGCAGCAGGGGACGGGCTTCGCTTTCAATCTGTTCACATGTGATGAATTCCACTAACCAATATGGAGGGAAGCTGTCAACCGTAGATTTCTCGGCCAACTCGGCCCTTTTTTGAGAGGTGACAAATGCGAGCCAGTAGCAGCAGGGGACGGGCTTCGCTTTCAATCTGTTCACATGTGACGTATTCTATTAACGTACGAGGAGGGAAGCTGTCAACCGTGGATTTCTCGGCCAACTCGGCCCTTTTTTGAGAGGTGACAAATGCGAGCCAGTAGCAGCAGGAGACGGGCTTCGCTTTCAATCTGTTCACATGTGACGAATTCCATTAACGTACGTGGAAAGAAGCTGTCAACCGTACATTTCTCGACGAACTCGGTCCTTTTTGAAAAGTGACAAATGCGAGCCAGTAGCAGCAGGGGACGGGCTTCGCTTTCAATCTGTTCACATGTGACGAATTCCATTAACGTACGAGGAGGGAAGCTGTCAGCCGTAGATTTCTCGGCAAACTCGGCCCTTTTTTGAGGGGTGACAAATGCGAGCCAGTAGCAGCAGGGGACGGGCTTCGCTTTCAATCTGTTCACATGTGACGAATTCCACTAACCTACGCGAAGGGAAGCTGTAAACCGTACATTTCTCGACCAACTCGGTCCCTTTTTTGAAGTGACAAATGCGAGCCAGTAGCAGCAGAGGACGGGCTTAGCTTTCAATCAGTTCACATATGGCGAATGCCATTAACGTACGCGGAGGGAAGCTGTCAACCATAGATTTCTCGACCAACTCGGCCCTTTTTTGAGAAGTGACAAATGCGAGCCAGTAGCAGCAGGGGACGGGCTTCGCTTTCAATCTGTTCACATGTGACGAATTCCATTAACGTACGTGGAAAGAAGCTGTCAACCGTACATTTCTCGACCAACTCGGTCCTTTTTTGAAAAGTGACAAATGCGAGCCAGTAGCAGCAGGGGACGGGCTTCGCTTTCAATCTGTTCACATGTGACGAATTCCACTAACGTACGAGGAGGGAAGCTGTCAACCGTAGATTTCTCGGCAAACTCGGCCCTTTTTTGAGAGGTGACAAATGAGAGCCAGTAGCAGCAGGGGACGGGCTTCGCTTTCAATCTGTTCACATGTGACGAATTCCACTAACCTACGCGAAGGGAAGCTGTAAACCGTACATTTCTCGACCAACTCGGTCCCTTTTTTGAAGTGACAAATGCGAGCCAGTAGCAGCAGATGACGGGCTTAGCTTTCAATCAGTTCACATATGGCGAATTCCATTAACGTACGCGGAGGGAAGCTGTCAACCATAGATTTCTCGACCAACTCGGCCCTTTTTTGAGAAGTGACAAATGCAAGCCAGTAGCAGCAGGGGACGGGCTTCGCTTTCAATCTGTTCACATGTGACGAAATCCATTAAAGTACGCGGAGGGAATCTGTCAACCGTACATTTCTCGACCAACTAGGTCGTTTTTTGAGAAGTGACAAATGCGAGCCAGTAGCAGCAGGGGACGGGCTTAGCTTTCAATCAGTTCACATGTGGCGAATTCCATTAACGTACGCGGAGGGAAGCTGTCAACCATAGATTTCTCGACCAACTCGGCCCTTTTTTGAGAAGTGACAAATGCAAGCCAGTAGCAGCAGGGGACGGGCTTCGCTTTCAATCTGTTCACATGTGACGAAATCCATTAACGTACGCGGAGGGAATCTGTCAACCGTACATTTCTCGACCAACTAGGTCATTTTTTGAGAAGTGACAAATGCGAGCCAGTAGCAGCAGGGGACGGGCTTTGCTTTGAATCTGTTCACATCTGACGAATTCCATTAACGTACGTGGAGGGAAGCGTTCAATCGGACATTTCTCGACCAAATCAGTCCTTTTTTGAGAAGTGACAAAAGCGAGCCAGTAGCAGCAAGGGACGGGCTTCGCTTTCGATCTGTTGACATGTGACGAATTCCATTAATGTACGTGGAGGGAAGCTGTCCAGCGTACACTTCTCGACCAACTCGGTCCTTTTTTGAAAAGTGACAAATGCGAGCCAGTAGCAGCAGGGGACGGGCTTCGCTTTGAATCTGTTGACATGTGACGAATTCCATTAATGTACGTGGAGGGAAGCTGTCCAGCGTACATTTCTCGACCAATTCGGTCCTTTTTTGAAAAGTGACAAATGCGAGCCAGTAGCAGCAGGGGACGGGCTTCGCTTTCAATCTGTTGTCATGTGACGAATTCCATTAATGTACGTGGAGGGAAGCTGTCCAGCGTACATTTCTCGACCAATTCGGTCCTTTTTTGAAAAGTGACAAATGCGAGCCAGTAGCAGCAGGGGACGGGCTTCGCTTTCAATCTGTTGACATGTGACGAATTCCATTAATGTACGTGGAGGGAAGCTGTCCAGCGTACACTTCTCGACCAACTCGGTCCTTTTTTGAAAAGTGACAAATGCGAGCCAGTAGCAGCAGGGGACGGGCTTCGCTTTCAATCTGTTGACATGTGACGAATTCCATTAATGTACGTGGAGGGAAGCTGTCCAGCGTACATTTCTCGACCAATTCGGTCCTTTTTTGAAAAGTGACAAATGCGAGCCAGTAGCAGCAGGGGACGGGCTTCGCTTTCAATCTGTTGACATGTGACGAATTCCATTAATGTACGTGGAGGGAAGCTGTCCTGCGTACACTTCTCGACCAACTCGGTCCTTTTTTTGAAAAGTGACAAATGCGAGCCAGTCGCAGCAGGGGACGGGCTTCGCTTTCAATCTGTTCACATGTGATGAATTCCACTAACCGTTGCGGAGGGAAGCTGTCAACCTTACATTTCTCAACCAACTCGGTCCTTTTTTGAGAAGTGACAAATGCGAGCCAGTAGCAGCAGGGGACGGGCTTCGCTTTCAATCTGTTGACATATGACGAATTCCATTAATGTACGTGGAGGGAAGCTGTCCAGCGTACACTTCTCGACCAACTCGGTCCTTTTTTGAAAAGTGACAAATGCGAGCCAGTCGCAGCAGGGGACGGGCTTCGCTTTCAATCTGTTGACATATGACGAATTCCATTAATGTACGTGGAGGGAAGCTGTCCAGCGTACACTTCTCGACCAACTCGGTCCTTTTTTGAAAAGTGACATATGCGAGCCAGTCGCAGCAGGGGACGGGCTTCGCTTTCAATCTGTTGACATGTGACGAATTCCATTAATGTACGTGGAGGGAAGCTGTCCAGCGTACACTTCTCGACCAACTCGGTCCTTTTCTGAAAAGTGACAAATGCGAGCCAGTAGCAGCAGGGAACGGGCTTCGCTTTCAAACTGTTGACATGTGACGAATTCCATTAATGTACGTGGAGGGAAGCTGTCCAGCGTACATTTCTCGACCAATTCGGTCCTTTTTTGAAAAGTGACAAATGCGAGCCAGTAGCAGCAGGGGACGGGCTTCGCTTTCAATCTGTTGACATGTGACGAATTCCATTAATGTACGTGGAGGGAAGCTGTCCAGCGTACATTTCTCGACCAATTCAGTCCTTTTTTGAAAAGTGACAAATGCGAGCCAGTAGCAGCAGGGGACGGGCTTCGCTTTCAATCTGTTGACATGTGACGAATTTCATTAATGTACGTGGAGGGAAGCTGTCCAGCGTACACTTCTCGACCAACTCGGTCCTTTTTTGAAAAGTGACAAATGCGAGCCAGTAGCAGCAGGGGACGGGCTTCGCTTTCAATCTGTTGACATGTGACGAATTCCATTAACGTACGCGGAGGGAAGCTGTCAACCATAGATTTCTCGACCAACTCGGCCCTTTTTTGAGAAGTGACAAATGCAAGCCAGTAGCAGCAGGGGACGGGCTTCGCTTTCAATCTGTTCACATGTGACGAAATCCATTAAAGTACGCGGAGGGAATCTGTCAACCGTACATTTCTCGACCAACTAGGTCGTTTTTTGAGAAGTGACAAATGCGAGCCAGTAGCAGCAGGGGACGGGCTTAGCTTTCAATCAGTTCACATGTGGCGAATTCCATTAACGTACGCGGAGGGAAGCTGTCAACCATAGATTTCTCGACCAACTCGGCCCTTTTTTGAGAAGTGACAAATGCAAGCCAGTAGCAGCAGGGGACGGGCTTCGCTTTCAATCTGTTCACATGTGACGAAATCCATTAACGTACGCGGAGGGAATCTGTCAACCGTACATTTCTCGACCAACTAGGTCATTTTTTGAGAAGTGACAAATGCGAGCCAGTAGCAGCAGGGGACGGGCTTTGCTTTGAATCTGTTCACATCTGACGAATTCCATTAACGTACGTGGAGGGAAGCGTTCAATCGGACATTTCTCGACCAAATCAGTCCTTTTTTGAGAAGTGACAAAAGCGAGCCAGTAGCAGCAAGGGACGGGCTTCGCTTTCGATCTGTTGACATGTGACGAATTCCATTAATGTACGTGGAGGGAAGCTGTCCAGCGTACACTTCTCGACCAACTCGGTCCTTTTTTGAAAAGTGACAAATGCGAGCCAGTAGCAGCAGGGGACGGGCTTCGCTTTGAATCTGTTGACATGTGACGAATTCCATTAATGTACGTGGAGGGAAGCTGTCCAGCGTACATTTCTCGACCAATTCGGTCCTTTTTTGAAAAGTGACAAATGCGAGCCAGTAGCAGCAGGGGACGGGCTTCGCTTTCAATCTGTTGTCATGTGACGAATTCCATTAATGTACGTGGAGGGAAGCTGTCCAGCGTACATTTCTCGACCAATTCGGTCCTTTTTTGAAAAGTGACAAATGCGAGCCAGTAGCAGCAGGGGACGGGCTTCGCTTTCAATCTGTTGACATGTGACGAATTCCATTAATGTACGTGGAGGGAAGCTGTCCAGCGTACACTTCTCGACCAACTCGGTCCTTTTTTGAAAAGTGACAAATGCGAGCCAGTAGCAGCAGGGGACGGGCTTCGCTTTCAATCTGTTGACATGTGACGAATTCCATTAATGTACGTGGAGGGAAGCTGTCCAGCGTACATTTCTCGACCAATTCGGTCCTTTTTTGAAAAGTGACAAATGCGAGCCAGTAGCAGCAGGGGACGGGCTTCGCTTTCAATCTGTTGACATGTGACGAATTCCATTAATGTACGTGGAGGGAAGCTGTCCTGCGTACACTTCTCGACCAACTCGGTCCTTTTTTTGAAAAGTGACAAATGCGAGCCAGTCGCAGCAGGGGACGGGCTTCGCTTTCAATCTGTTCACATGTGATGAATTCCACTAACCGTTGCGGAGGGAAGCTGTCAACCTTACATTTCTCAACCAACTCGGTCCTTTTTTGAGAAGTGACAAATGCGAGCCAGTAGCAGCAGGGGACGGGCTTCGCTTTCAATCTGTTGACATATGACGAATTCCATTAATGTACGTGGAGGGAAGCTGTCCAGCGTACACTTCTCGACCAACTCGGTCCTTTTTTGAAAAGTGACAAATGCGAGCCAGTCGCAGCAGGGGACGGGCTTCGCTTTCAATCTGTTGACATATGACGAATTCCATTAATGTACGTGGAGGGAAGCTGTCCAGCGTACACTTCTCGACCAACTCGGTCCTTTTTTGAAAAGTGACATATGCGAGCCAGTCGCAGCAGGGGACGGGCTTCGCTTTCAATCTGTTGACATGTGACGAATTCCATTAATGTACGTGGAGGGAAGCTGTCCAGCGTACACTTCTCGACCAACTCGGTCCTTTTCTGAAAAGTGACAAATGCGAGCCAGTAGCAGCAGGGAACGGGCTTCGCTTTCAAACTGTTGACATGTGACGAATTCCATTAATGTACGTGGAGGGAAGCTGTCCAGCGTACATTTCTCGACCAATTCGGTCCTTTTTTGAAAAGTGACAAATGCGAGCCAGTAGCAGCAGGGGACGGGCTTCGCTTTCAATCTGTTGACATGTGACGAATTCCATTAATGTACGTGGAGGGAAGCTGTCCAGCGTACATTTCTCGACCAATTCAGTCCTTTTTTGAAAAGTGACAAATGCGAGCCAGTAGCAGCAGGGGACGGGCTTCGCTTTCAATCTGTTGACATGTGACGAATTTCATTAATGTACGTGGAGGGAAGCTGTCCAGCGTACACTTCTCGACCAACTCGGTCCTTTTTTGAAAAGTGACAAATGCGAGCCAGTAGCAGCAGGGGACGGGCTTCGCTTTCAATCTGTTGACATGTGACGAATTCCATTAATGTACGTGGAGGGAAGCTGTCCAGCGTACATTTCTCGACCAATTCGGTCCTTTTTTGAAAAGTGACAAATGCGAGCCAGTAGCAGCAGGGGACGGGCTTCGCTTTCAATCTGTTGACATGTGACGAATTCCATTAATGTACGTGGAGGGAAGCTGTCCAGCGTACACTTCTCGACCAACTCGGTCCTTTTTTGAAAAGTGACAAATGCGAGCCAGTAGCAGCAGAGGACGGGCTTCGCTTTCAATCTGTTGACATGTGACGAATTCCATTAATGTACGTGGAGGGAAGCTGTCCTGCGTACACTTCTCGACCAACTCGGTCCTTTTTTGAAAAGTGACAAATGCGAGCCAGTCGCAGCAGGGGACGGGCTTCGCTTTCAATCTGTTCACATGTGATGAATTCCATTAATGTACGTGAAGGGAAGCTGTCAACCGTGCATTTCTCGACCAACTCGGCCCTTTTTTGAGAGGTGACAAATGCGAGCCAGTAGCAGCAGGGGACGGGCTTCGCTTTCAATCTGTTCACATGTGACGAATTCCATTAACGTACGTGGAAAGAAGCTGTCAACCGTACATTTCTCGACGAACTCGGTCCTTTTTTGAAAAGTGACAAATGCGAGCCAGTAGCAGCAGGGGACGGGCTTCGCTTTCAATCTGTTCACATGTGACGAATTCCATTAATGTACGTGGAGGGAAGCTGTCCAGCGTACACTTCTCGACCAACTCGGTCATTTTTTGAAAAGTGACAAATGCGAGCCAGTAGCAGCAGGGGACGGGCTTCGCTTTCAATCTCTTGACATGTGACGAATTCCATTAATGTACGTGGAGGGAAGCTGTCCTGCGTACACTTCTCGACCAATTCGGCCCTTTTTTGGGAGGTGACAAATGCGAGCCAGTAGCAGCAGGGGACGGGCTTCGCTTTCAATCTGTTCACATGTGACGAATTCCATTAATGTACGTGAAGGGAAGCTGTCAACCGTGCATTTCTCGACCAACTCGGCCCTTTTTTGAGAGGTGACAAATGCGAGCCAGTAGCAGCAGGGGACGGGCTTCGCTTTCAATCTGTTCACATGTGACGAATTCCATTAACGTACGTGGAAAGCTGTCAACCGTACATTTCTCGACGAACTCGGTCCTTTTTTGAAAAGTGACAAATGCGAGCCAGTAGCAGCAGGGGACGGGCTTCGCTTTCAATCTGTTCACATGTGACGAATTCCATTAATGTACGTGGAGGGAAGCTGTCCAGCGTACACTTCTCGACCAACTCGGTCCTTTTTTGAAAAGTGACAAATGCGAGCCAGTAGCAGCAGGGGACGGGCTTTGCTTTCAATCTCTTGACATGTGACGAATTCCATTTAATGTACGTGGAGGGAAGCTGTCCTGCGTACACTTCTCGACCAACTCGGTCCTTTTTTGAAAAGTGACAAATGCGAGCCAGTCGCAGCAGGGGACGGGCTTCGCTTTCAATCTGTTCACATGTGATGAATTCCACTAACCGTTGCGGAGGGAAGCTGTCAACCGTACACTTCTCGACCAACTCGGTCCTTTTTTGAAAAGTGACAAATGTGAGCCAGTCGCAGCAGGGGACGGGCTTCGCTTTCAATCTATTCACATGTGATGATTTCCACTAACCGAGGCGGAGGGAAGCTTTCAACCGTACATTTCTCAACCAACTCGGTCCTTTTTTTGAGAAGTGACAAATGCGAGCCAGTGGCAGCAGGAGACGGGTTTCGCTTTCAATCTGTTCACATGTGACGAATTCCACTAACGTACGCGAAGGGAAGCTGTAAACCGCACATTTCTCGACCAACTCGGTCCCTTTTTGAGAACTGACAAATGCGAGCCAGTAGCAGCAGAGGACGGGCTTCGCTTTCAATCAGTTCACATGTGACGAATTCCATTAATGTACGTGAAGGGAAGCTGTCAACCGTGCATTTCTCGACCAACTCGGTCCTTTTTTGAAAAGTGACAAATGTGAGCCAGTCGCAGCAGGGGACGGGCTTCGCTTTCAATCTATTCACATGTGATGATTTCCACTAACCGAGGCGGAGGGAAGCTTTCAACCGTACATTTCTCAACCAACTCGGTCCTTTTTTTGAGAAGTGACAAATGCGAGCCAGTGGCAGCAGGAGACGGGTTTCGCTTTCAATCTGTTCACATGTGACGAATTCCACTAACGTACGCGAAGGGAAGCTGTAAACCGCACATTTCTCGACCAACTCGGTCCCTTTTTGAGAACTGACAAATGCGAGCCAGTAGCAGCAGAGGACGGGCTTCGCTTTCAATCAGTTCACATGTGACGAATTCCATTAATGTACGTGAAGGGAAGCTGTCAACCGTGCATTTCTCGACCAACTCGGTCCTTTTTTGAAAAGTGACAAATGCGAGCCAGTAGCAGCAGGGGACGGGCTTCGCTTTCAAACTGTTCACATGTGATGAATTCCACTAACCAATATGGAGGGAAGCTGTCAACCGTAGATTTCTCGGCCAACTCGGCCCTTTTTTGAGAGGTGACAAATGCGAGCCAGTAGCAGCAGGGGACGGGCTTCGCTTTCAATCTGTTCACATGTGACGTATTCTATTAACGTACGAGGAGGGAAGCTGTCAACCGTGGATTTCTCGGCCAACTCGGCCCTTTTTTGAGAGGTGACAAATGCGAGCCAGTAGCAGCAGGGAACGGGCTTCGCTTTCAATCTGTTCACATGTGACGAATTCCATTAACGTACGTGGAAAGAAGCTGTCAACCGTACATTTCTCGACGAACTCGGTCCTTTTTTGAAAAGTGACAAATGCGAGCCAGTAGCAGCAGGGGACGGGCTTCGCTTTCAATCTGTTCACATGTGACGAATTCCATTAACGTACGTGGAAAGAAGCTGTCAACCGTACATTTCTCGACGAACTCGGTCCTTTTTTGAAAAGTGACAGATGCGAGCCAGTAGCAGCAGGGGACGGGCTTCGCTTTCAATCTGTTCACATGTGACGTATTCTATTAACGTACGAGGAGGGAAGCTGTCAACCGTGGATTTCTCGGCCAACTCGGCCCTTTTTTGAGAGGTGACAAATGCGAGCCAGTAGCAGCAGGGGACGGGCTTCGCTTTCAATCTGTTCACATGTGACGAATTCCATTAACGTACGTGGAAAGAAGCTGTCAACCGTACATTTCTCGACGAACTCGGTCCTTTTTTGAAAAGTGACAAATGCGAGCCAGTAGCAGCAGGGGACGGGCTTCGCTTTCAATCTGTTCACATGTGACGAATTCCATTAACGTACGTGGAAAGAAGCTGTCAACCGTACATTTCTCGACGAACTCGGTCCTTTTTTGAAAAGTGACAAATGCGAGCCAGTAGCAGCAGGGGACGGGCTTCGCTTTCAATCTGTTCACATGTGACGTATTCTATTAACGTACGAGGAGGGAAGCTGTCAACCGTGGATTTCTCGGCCAACTCGGCCCTTTTTTGAGAGGTGACAAATGCGAGCCAGTAGCAGCAGGGGACGGGCTTCGCTTTCAATCTGTTCACATGTGACGAATTCCATTAACGTACGTGGAAAATAGCTGTCAACCGTACATTTCTCGACGAACTCGGTCCTTTTTTGAAAAGTGACAAATGCGAGCCAGTAGCAGCAGGGGACGGGCTTCGCTTTCAATCTGTTCACATGTGACGAATTCCATTAACGTACGAGGAGGGAAGCTGTCAACCGTAGATTTCTCGGCAAACTCGGCCCTTTTTTGAGGGGTGACAAATGCGAGCCAGTAGCAGCAGGGGACGGGCTTCGCTTTCAATCTGTTCACATGTGACGAATTCCACTAACCTACGCGAAGGGAAGCTGTAAACCATACATTTCTCGACCAACTCGGTCCCTTTTTTGAAATGACAAATGCGAGCCAGTAGCAGCAGAGGGCGGGCTTAGCTTTTAATCAGTTCACATATGGCGAATTCCATTAACGTACGTGGAGGGAAGCTGTCAACCATAGATTTCTCGACCAACTCGGCCCTTTTTTGAGAAGTGACAAATGCAAGCCAGTAGCAGCAGGGGACGGGCTTCGCTTTCAATCTGTTCACATGTGACGAAATCCATTAACGTACGCGGAGGGAATCTGTCAACCGTACATTTCTCGACCAACTAGGTCGTTTTTTGAGAAGTGTCAAATGCGAGCCAGTAGCAGCAGGGGACGGGCTTTGCTTTGAATCTGTGCACATCTGACGAATTCCATTAACGTACGTGGAGGGAAGCTGTCAATCGTACATTTCTCGACCAAATCAGTCCTTTTTTGAGAAGTGACAAAAGCGAGCCAGTAGCAGCAAGGGACGGGCTTCGCTTTCAATCTGTTCACATGTGGCGAATTCCATTAACGTACGCGGAGGGAATCTGTCAACCGTACATTTCTCGACCAACTAGGTCGTTTTTTGAGAAGTGACAAATGCGAGCCAGTAGCAGCAAGGGACGGGCTTCGCTTTCAATCTGTTCACATGTGGCGAATTCCATTAACGTACGCGGAGGGAATCTGTCAACCGTACATTTCTCGACCAACTAGGTCGTTTTTTGAGAAGTGACAAATGCAAGCCAGTAGCAGCAAGGGACGGGCTTCGCTTTCAATCTGTTCACATGTGGCGAATTCCATTAACGTACGCGGAGGGAATCTGTCAACCGTACATTTCTCGACCAACTAGGTCGTTTTTTGAGAAGTGACAAATGCGAGCCAGTAGCAGCAGGGGACGGGCTTTGCTTTGAATCTTTTCACATATGGCGAATTCCATTAACGTACGCGGAGGGAAGCTGTCAACCATAGATTTCTCGACCAACTCTGCCCTTTTTTGAGAAGTGACAAATGCAAGCCAGTAGCAGCAGGGGACGGGCTTCGCTTTCAATCTGTTCACATGTGACGAAATCCATTAACGTACGCGGAGGGAAGCGGTCAATCGTACATTTCTCGACCAAATCAGTCCTTTTTTGAGAAGTGACAAAAGCGAGCCAGTAGCAGCAAGGGACGGGCTTCGCTTTCAATCTGTTCACATGTGGCGAATTCCATTAACGTACGCGGAGGGAAGCTGTTAACCGTACATTTCTCGACCAACTCGTTCGTTTTTTGAGAAGTGACAATGCGAGCCAGTAGAAGGTGGGGACGAGGTTCGCTTTCTTTCAGTTCATATGTGACGAATTCTATTCACTTACGCGGAGGGCAGCTTTCAAACCTTACATTTCTCGACAAACTCGGTCCTTTTTTGAGAAGTGACAATTGGGAGCCAGTAGCGACAGCGGCCGGCCTTCACTTTTATTGTGTTCACATATGACGAATTCCATTAACATACGCGGCGGGAAACATTCAACCCTACCATTTCTAGATAAATTCGGTCCTTTTTGAGTAGTGACAATGCGAGCCAGTAGCAGCAGGTACGCGCTTCGATTTCATGCTGTTCACATGTGACGCATTCACTTACATACGCGGAGAGAAGCTTTGTACCGTGCATTTCTCGACCAACTCGGTCCCTTTCCAGAAGTGACAACTGCGAGCAAGTAGCAGCAGGGACGGATTCATTTCCTTTCTGTACAGATGGTTGAATTCCTTTAACGTACGCAGAGGAAGCTGTCAACCGTACATTTCTCGACCAAATCAGTCCTTTTTTGAGAAGTGACAAAGGCGAGCCAGTACCAGCAAGGGACGGCTTCGCTTTCAATCTGTTCACATGTGGCGAATTCCATTAACGTACGCGGAGGGGAAGCTGTCACCGTACATTTCTCGACCAACTCGTTCCTTTTTTGAGAAGTGACAAATGCGAGCCAGTAGAAGGTTGGGACGGCGTTCGCTTTCTTTCAGTTCATATGTGACGAATTCTATTCACTTACGCGGAGGGCAGCTTTCAACCTTACATTTCTCGACTAACTCGGTCCTTTTTTGAGAAATGACAAATGCGAGCCAGTAGCGGCAGCGGATGGGCTTCGCTTTTATGGTGTTCACATATGATGAATTCCATAACATCATCATCATCAGCCTGACTACACCTACTGCAGGGCAAAGGCCTCTCCCATGTCTCTCCAATTAACCCTGTCCTTTGCTAGTTGCCGCGACTGTATCCCCGCAAACTTTTTAATCTCATCCGCCCACCTAACTTTCTGCCGTCCCCTGCTACGTTTGCTTTCTCTTGGAATCCACTCCGTTACCCTTAAGGACCAGCGTTACCCTTAAGGACCAGACTTGAAGCTTTTACCGCTGCCCTTAGACCTTATTAGGAACGCTAAAGGACTCTAATAAGGATACTCATCGCCGAGCCGCCTATCGCGTTCTCCGTCGCCATCGTCACCGCGCTAAGTATCTCCTAGCCGAGGCTACGCAGTGCGTGGACGCTTCCGCAGTCCCCGAAGGTTAAATTGAATAAAGCAGCCTCTGGAGGTGAGGTTGCTTCTGAGCGCAAGAACTAAGATCCTCCATCGACGAAAACAAAAGACCATGCCCCCTACGACAACGACGACCCCTACGACAACGATGATCCCTACGACAACGACGACCCCTACGGACGACGACGATCCCTACGACGACGACGATCCCTACATCGACGACGACTACTACGACGACAAATACGAGGACAAAAACTACGACAACACCGACGACAACAACGACGACGACGACGACACAGCCAGACTTGAAGCTTTTACCGCCGCCCTTACACCTTATAAGGAACGCTAAAGGACTCTAAGTTCTCGAAGCATTCTCCGTGTTTAATTTCATTTTAAAGCATCAAGACGGTGCTTCTTTGGAAGGGGGGTAATGCCACGTATCATTGTAGTGTTTGTTCGTTCACGCTCAAGGCTGCAGGAAAGGGCTGTTATCATTTTTGTTCGTGATGCGAGAAGCGACCAGTCTAATCTCGATTGATCACAGCCATGCCGAGCTGCATCTACGTTTTTCCAGATTACTTTAGACGATCTCGACCTGTTATCTCGAAGTTTCCTTGCCGGCTTTAAATTGAACGATGCCGCGAGCAGCCGGCATTCGTAGATCGACGATTGACGAGCACGCTTGTTGCTTACGCGCCACCGAGTGATTTGGTTATTTTGCGGGTGCAAGTCAGCCCAAATAAAGAGATTCGTTTGCAAGTTTTGTTGCTGTCTTCCTGGCTGCTTGATTGCCGTCACTACAACGTGAATTATTGATAGTGTGCGTTCCTTTAAACATTTAGGGGTTATGTTTGATTTCCACTTGTCTTGGAAGGAACAGGTGCACAATGTGTGTAAAAAGGTTGCGTACGGTTGTTTTACGTTGGCAAAGGCACGGTGGCACTATCCGTGTGCTATTCTTAGATCACTGTATTTTTCTTTAGGTCACAGTGATCTCAGTTTTTGCAGCGAATCATGGGGGACCACATACAAAACGTATTTGTCACCTTTGCTGAGACTACAGAAACGTGCCTTGAAAACCATTGGATTATCTTCTTCGTATAATTATAACCATAACATTTTTGACGCCATGCAAATCATGTTCACAACCTTACGCGATTAAAATTAGGTCTTATGGTTAATAATATTGTTACGGGGTAGTTCCGCATGTGATTGCAGAGAGGGGGACACGGAAGACAGGGCTTTCAAACCACAGGCGTTTACTGCAGGCACCAGCCGACACTGCTCGACCGTCGTCTTCTTCACAAACCCACGAGCTTCTTCTTCTTCCTTCCTTATGCATGCACCGCCTAATGTAGCACTACCCCGCCGGCTGAAAAGCGCCGTCCCCATGCGTACTAGCGTCCAAACCAGGGCCCGTGTAGTACGGCTTGAGTCATGCAACATGGACCGTCTCGGTCGAGGTGTTGAGGTATGACGGGCGAGATGCAAGGGCGCAATTTCGTATGCCACTGGAGTCACTTGTCGTAAAATAGGGTAGGGTCCTGTATAACGGGGCGAAAGGTTTTCCGAGAGGCCAACGCGGCGGGCTGGGGTCCAAAGGAGCACGAGAGAGCCGCAAGAATACTGGAGGTTGCGATTACAGGAATCACAGCGACGTTTCTGGGAGTGCTGGGAGGCTGTGAGTCGGTTGCGTGCAACAACGCGGGCAGCATCAGCTCGGGCTATGGTGTCACGAGCATATGAGCTGGCAGTGGCGACAGAAGGGAGCAGGCAGTCAAAAGGAAGCAAAGGCTCACGGCCGTATAGAAGGGTGAGTAGCCGGAAGTGTTGTGACGCGACAAATTGTATGCAAATGTCACAAATGGCAGCGTGATGTCCCAGTCGCGGAGGTCATCAGAAACGTACATAGACAGCATATCAGTCAGTGTCCGGTTAAGGCGTTCGGTAAGCCCGTTCGTCTGTGGATGATAGGCAGTCGTGAAAGAATGACGGACGTTGCACAACCGTAGGATATCGTCGACTATACGCGCAAGAAAGCAATCGCCGCGGTCGGTGAGCGATGAGTTGGCGGGGAGCTCCATGGACGAGTATAACGTCGTTGAGGAGCAAAGGAGCGACATCGGTTGCACAACTGGTTGGTATTGCTCGTGTGACCGCGTAGCGTGTGGTGTAATCAGTGGCCACCGCAATCCATTTGTTCCACGATGCGGAGAGCGAAAAAGGCCCTAGAAGATCCAGACCCACTCGAGAAAATGGGTCTATGGGGATGTCGATCGGCTGCAGAAGTCCAGCTGGTAAAACTGATGGCTTTTTCCGGCGTTGACAGCGGTCACAAGCAGCCACGTTGCAGCGGACTGCGCGGTATAGGCCTGGCCAGAAGAACCGACGGCGCACACTGTCGTATGTGCAAGAGACGCCTAGATGACCCGCTGTCGGAACGCCGTGAAGCTGTTCAAGGACGGCTGTGCGTAGGTGCTGAGGGACGACTAGTAGAAGGTCGGGGCCATCAGGACGCATATTGTGCCGGTATAAGGTGCCGTCGTGGAGCACAAACAAACGAAGGGCAGGGTCATGGCGATCGGCGCAGAGGCGATTGATAATTTCGCTAAGCTGAGGGTCCTGGCGTTGCTCACGGCGAATGTTGGAAAAGTCAGAAATAGAGAGCACGCAATCGTCATTGTCACATTCAGGTTGGCTTGGCGGATCGACTGGATGACGGGACAGGCAATCGGCGTCTCGATGCAACTGGCCAGACTTATAAACTACTGAAAAATTGTACTCCTGAAGGCGCAAGGCCCAACGTCCAAGGCGGCCAGTAGGGACTTTGAGTGCAGAAAGCCAACACAAGGCGTGGTGGTCAGTGACTATTGTGAATGGCCGCCCATACAAGTAAGGGCGGAACTTCGTAATGGCCCAGACTAGGGCTAAGCTCTCACGTTCAGTGATGGAATAGTTCTGTTCGCCCGCAGAGAGGAGTCGGCTGGCATAGGCGATGACGCGAGCGGAGCCGAGGTGACGTTGTGCGAGGACGGCACCAATTCTATGACCACTCGCGTCGGTGCGTATTTCTGTGGGTGCTGATGGATTGAAGTGAGCCAACATTGGCGGACGGGTGAGGTGGGCAATAAGAGCGGCGAAGGCGGCCGATTGTTCGTGGCCCCAGGAAAAGGAGACCTCTTTTTTCAGAAGCTGCGTGAGTGGACGGGCGATTTACGCGAAGTTTGGTACAAATCGCCGGAAGTATGAGCGAAGTCCGAGGAAGCTACGCACGTCGCTGCTGGATTTCGGTATAGGAAAACCACTTACACCGCGAATTTTGTCGAGGTCTAGCTGGATGCCACGGGTGTTAACCAAATGTCCTAGGATCTTGAGTTCCCGGCGACCAAAGCTACACTTCATGGAGTTCAACTGAAGGCCAGCTCGTCGGAAGACGCCAAGAATAGCCCAAAGACGATGGAGGTGGCCGTCGAAGGTTGATGAAAATACGATGACGTCATCGAGGTAGCACAGACATGTGGTCCATTTGAACGCGCGTAGTAAGGAGTCCATCATGCGCTCGAAGGTCGCAGGGGCATTACATAAGCCGAAAGGCATCACCTTGAATTGGTAGAGTCCATCCGGGGTGACAAAAGTTGTCTTCTCACGATCTCTTTCGTCAGAAGAGATCTGCCAATATCCAGAAGGGAGATCAATGGAGGATACGTAGTTGGCACCATGCAGGCAGTCGAGGGCGTCATCGATCCTAGGAAGAGGGTACACGTCTTTCATTTTTATCTTGTTGAAGTGTCAATAATCTACGCAAAACCTCCAGCTGCTGTCTTTCTTTTTGACGAGTACTACCGGAGACAACCAGGGGCTGCTCGACGGCTCAATAATGTTGCTGGCCAACATTTTTTCCACTTCTTCCTGAATGATTTGGCGTTCTGAAACAGCAACTCTGTAAGGCCGTCGGTGAACAGGGCGGGCATCTCCAGTATCGATGCGATGTGTGACGACGGACGTTTGGCCCAAGGATCAGTGACCGAAATCAAAAATGTGGCTGTACGACCGCAGAAGGCCGGCAAGGGCACCGGCATATTCGGGCCGTAGGTCAGAGGAGGTCAGTCAGAGGCCTGTCTTCCGTGTCCGCTCTATACAATTCCAAGCGGAACTACCCAGCACCTCCACCAAGCTGTTACGGGGTAGTTCCACTTGTGATTGCAGAGAGCGGACACGGAAGACAGGGCTTTCAAACCACAGGCGTTTGCTGCAGGCACCAGCCGACACTGCTCGACCGTCGTCTTCTTCACAAACCCACGAGCTTCTTCTTCTTCCTTCCTTATACTTGCACCGCCTAATGTAACAATATTATAAAAACCAACTACCCCTTACCTCTTGGTGCATTCAGTATTCCCGTCCGCAACACTACACAAGCCAGTAATGGCAATTTTAATATTCCTCTTTGCCATAATGCGTACGGACATAGACGAATGGAATTTAGAGGACCGAAAATTTGGAACTCGTTGCCAATTGAAATAAAGCAAGCTATGAATTTCAAACTGACATGCAAGAAACATTTTTTTGAGAATCGAAGCAAGGCTACAAAGTTTGTTTTTCCTCAGTGTGTTGCTGATTGCTGACCTACATGTTATTTTGTATTGGAACGCTGACTAGCCTCATTGGCTATCGGTCCAAATATCTGTGTATAAATTTTGTTTGTGTTACTCAATAAAGACTTCTTGATTCTTGAATGACGGATAGCCACTTACCGCGTCTAGGATAGTAATAATATTCAGACATCTGGCGCCACCCACATCGGTGAACATGATGTTGGATCTCTTTTTCACCTTATCTGGCTTATATTCACAATTCCAAGTCGAATGGAGCAGTTGCACGAAATATATAGCATTTACTCCATTAGTGTCCAAGTATCTGGCAGATTCTATACCAAAACCCTGAAACAAACAAGGCACACAGAGTAATGTCATGTTGCCATAAAAGCCGACATCACCGGCCTCGTTACAAACTAAACAGATCAGCTTGGTGTAAATTTACCAGAAGCGAATGCACTGTTAACCTAAAAACTTAATTTACAGGGAGGCGGTACCGGTTATTCATGCATTAAAGTTTTCTCATTAGTCTTCTCACTGCTGTTTCGCCAACAGAAACAAAAACTAATGCTCTTTTTTGGCTTGCAGCTTCAAGCTAGTATTTTTCAAGAGTGTATTCTTGTTAGTATATCAGAGCTCACAGCACTTATCATGTCCGAGAAAGAACAGGAATTGCACTCTTTCGCCCATTGGGGAGTTCATTTTTGTTCAGCGAAGGCACTAATTCACCAGCGAGAGGAACCACAGGGGGAAATAAATATCACGAATCCCTTGCCAGATTACTCTCCACACTCTCTATCGCGCAGCCAGTCACGAACTTTGTTGGCATATTTGCTGAGAGTGAAATTGGGGTATTTTTCATCTCAATTGACGAGAGTAAGGAACAAGTAAAAAAAATGAAAAAAGGTCATACATAAACAATATTAGAATCTTTCTGTGCCGATGCTAAAAGATATTGCAAGAAAGGCCTATTTGATTTCGGGCCAACCGGCAGCTTGGATGGCAAATATTTATAACGGCGTTTATCGATGCTTGTCGGGAGTGAGATGCGGATTAATTAAGAACATGCAATTTTTCTTGTTTCTGTACATTGTATGAATCGTTTTAAGCAATCGTCCTGACGCAGGCAAGGCACGAAATGTTTTCGGTTCAAGACCATGAGCCAAGGATGGCAATTCAGGCTAGCCTTGAAGTGGGCGACCTAGTTTTCCTTTCGTCAACTCGCTGCGTCTCGCCAATTTGCACTTAGGGACGAGAAGCTGTGGATATACAACAAAGGTCTAATTACACTGAATTTATATGCCCACGACGCGGGAACATTGTGTACCACCCTGCTGAAAAAAAGTTGTATGATGCAATAACCTCATAGAGGCTTCATCATAGAACATCATACAATCTGAATGATATACCATAAAATTTGTATGATATTCTATGACATCTGATGATGACTGTATGATTTTACACAAATGTATGACATTTGTATGATGATTTTTTATGATTTGTATGATAAGTCTATGATATTTGTTTGATAAACTGTGTGAGTTTATTGCATCATACAACTTTTTTTCAGCAGGCCAATGGCAGCAGAAGCTGGAACCTATCACTTCTCAGAGCTCTCCCATACTAATGGTTGGCGTTCTCCCGATGATCAACAGCAATTTCGAGATAACAATTAGCCAGTAGTGCAGGCCATGGATGCATCACTTTCAGCTGCCTAATATGTGTCCTAAAACCCGAAAGACGCGGGTTCGATCCCGGCCGCGGCGGTTGAATTTCTTTGGAGGAGAAATTCTAGAGGCCCGTGTACTGTGCGGTGTCAGTGCACGTTAAAGAACCCCAGGTGGTCGAAATTTCCGGAGCCCTCCACTACGGCGTCTCTCATAGCCTTAGTCGCTTTGGGACGTTAAACGCTATAAATCAAATCAAATCAAAATATGTGTCCTAAATAGCACAACGTAGATTCAGCACATAAGGGTTCCATGAAAAATAAAATAACTACGTTACTAAAACGTTTCGTAAGGTTAAAAACGTTATTTCATTTATGCGTGTAATGAACTATAAAAAGCAAAGGTGCTGATGCTCCACATATTAAACGCAGCTGTAGAAAACTGGGGCTTTTCTTTTTTTTTGAGGGGTTAAAAATATGTTAAATCGACGTCAGGAGGGACAAAGTTAAAACGTCTAACGAATCTAGAGCTTTTTTGTGAATTGAGCGAAACGTCCACACGGCTTTCGAGTGAAAGTGAATATGATTATCAATCTCCATCGGTACACTGCTTCTGTGCTGCTTGAATACGCACGGTCGTCGCCTGGCTGTCCTGCGAGCACAACACAGATCACTTTGATATCGAATGGTCCTACACTTCAGAAAGATATATATTTATAGGACATTCATTCATAGCACGCCGTGCACGGAGTAAATGAGGAATTTAATTATGACTTATTTTTCCTTTTGGTTTCAGATACTGCGAGACGCCGTGAAAAAAAAAACAGCAATTACTCTCATGTTTGCTCGATGTGTGTGTCTGAATGTGCACTCTTCTGATTTGAATTCGAGAAAAAAATGGCGCCAAACCATGCACACCACAAGAAAGGAACGAGGACGAGACACAAACGCTATTTTTTATTTGGCGTTATTTTTCTGTAATTCTAGTATGCGCTAACTAGCCCAAAAAGAGGTGTTAAGAAACTACTCTTCTGAATTGTGAGGTAGCACACAACGGGGCAAGGGACAAAGAAAGACGCCCACAACACAAGCGCAAACTTCCGACTGACAGAAACATAGGGGACATAGACGAAAGTTATCCGCTAGAGCAAATAGGTGCGTGTCTCCGGAAAAAACAATGAAAATCAGGTGAACGAGGCACTACGGACATGAAGGACTCAGTGATTGTTTAAGAAGGGCAGATCTCTTTTGGACATCGAGATACACGGCTTGCTGACAAATTTATCTTCTAAAGAAGCGATGCGCGCTGCTTCAACACTTTCACGTGTTAACTGGTCCAGGTGTCTGGCCACGATTGAGAACTTACGCAAAAATGGCACACAAACACACTCCTTACAGTGCAAAACCAGGTTTCTACCAGGAAAAGTTTTGAAGTTGTTTTTGTGGTTTTCAAGGTGGTTTTTCACTGCAACGAGTGTGGTTGTGTGCCAATTTTGGATAAGTGCTCGATCGTGGCGACACCGGGATCTGTCAACGCGTGAACTTATTGAAGCAGTGACTATCGTTGCTTTAGAAGATAACTGTGTCAGTAAATCGTCTTTCTCCCTGTTCAAATGAGAGCTGGCCTTCTCAAACAATCGCTGACTCGAGCATGTCCATAGTTCCTCGTTCACTGCATTTTCATCATTGTTTCCGGGTGCATGCGCCTGTTTGATGTCACCGATAAGGTTCTTCTTGGTCGCCTAGGTTTCTGTCAGTCGGAAGCCAGCGCCTGTGTTTTGTGCTTCTTTCTTTGCCCCTTGGCCCGTTTAGCGCTACCTCACTTAGCATTGATCACTGCTAACTACTCGCCCAAGTTACTGCCCCTTCTGACTTCATCGAGTTTCCTGAGAATGTTTTCCTCCACGATCGAAGCCACAGTTTTGCCCAACCTAGAGAGGTGTCTGGCGAATCTCGGTGCCTCCTGCCGGTGAAAATAGTATTAGGAAAACAATCCGTGAGTTTAAAGTGGCTACGAAGTGGCCTTCCTCATCGTAAGGAACGCGAGCAATAGTACTCTCCTACTCGCCTTCCCACCACGGGCATTTGCGATCTGGCATCATGAAAACCGTATATATCGGCGATGAAAAAATGGCGCTCCTACTGTACTCCTTAGACTCATGGTGAGCCGGGACACCACGAAAAATTCAGAGAAGAGCTTGTGAACTACGCCTCGTTTATGAGTACGTCTCCGACAAAAGCCAAAGAACCTGTTCTTTGCATATCGTACATATCTTTTCGTACATATCTCATACCATATTGTATGTATACAACTACTATTTTCTGAGACTTCCACATTTCCAAAAATTCCTGTCAACACCTTGACGGAACTTCTCTACCCAAGCCCCCGGTTTGTTATTTTAGAGGCTTTAACGTCCCAAAGCAACTCAGGCTATGAGAGATGGCGTAGTGGTTCCAGAAATTTCGGCCACCTGGGGTTCTCTAATGTGCAGTGCCATAGCAGACAAGATAGGCCCATAGATGTAGAAGTGGTGCTTTAGCGATCGGAAAAGTTTTTAAGGCGTTAGCCTTTCTTTCTCACAAGTGGCATGGACGGAAGTTGCAGACAGAAGTTGTCCGCAAAAGTGTCCGTACGAATTGTCAATCATAAGTTGTATGATAACTAAAATTGTAAAAGTTGGATAAGCAACAGTTGATAACTGGCATATTGTCACGTAGTGGTGACTGCAGTCCGGCGAACAGGAAGACAACGACGATAACTTCGAAAGGGAACTTTTTTATTTTGGGCTGACTTGCACCCGCAAACACCTGAATCACTCGGCGGCGTAGCAACAAGCGTGCTCGGCGGTCGTCGAACAGAATGACCTCCGTTGTCGGCCGTGCTCTTTTTAAAGCTGATAGCGAACATTCGAGATAAACCTTGGAAAGTTACTAGAACATTCTGGCGCAATCTAGAACCGGCTCCGCCAGGATGCGAGCAATCGAGATAAATCTTGGCGCGTCTTGCGTCACAAACGAAGCGATAAAGCGGCGTGCAGGCAGCCTTGAAGAATGAACAAAGATTACAAACAAACGCTACACAGATTCGCGGCATTACTCCCCTCTCAAAGAAGCAGCGACTCGATGCTTTATAACATAATGCGGCTATAAACAATGGAAAACGGATTGCGCAAAAATAAACACCGAATGTGGAAACACGGCGTCCTCTAGCGTGCATGATGGGGCTTTAGGCGTACGGCATGGACTACTGGTCGTACGTGGCGTAGCTGGGATGCAGTCATTTGGTCAGGGGCGACTTCATAGTCCAATTAACCTAGCCGACGTAGAACCTTGTACGGGCCAAAATAGCGGCGCAAAACCTATTCAGTCAATCCTAGGCGGCGAATGGGCGCCCAAACCCAGACTCGCTCTCCTGGCTTGTATTACGCGTTGCGTCTTCGTAGGTTGTAGCGTCTTGCGTCGGTGCGCTGCTGGTCTTTGATCCTTAATAGGGCAAGTCTTTGGGCTTTTTCTGCGCGTTGAATGTAGGCGCTGACGTCGACGTTATCTTCCTCGGTAACGTTCGGCAGCATGGCGTCCAGCGTGGTCTTGGCCTCTCTGCCATAGATAAGCCTAAAAGGCGTCATCTGGGTGGTCTCCTGCAATGTGGTGTTGTAGGCGAAGACTACGTAAGGCAAGCTGTCGTCCCAGGTCTTGTGTTCGGCATCGACATACATGGCTAGCTTATCGTTGATGGTTTTGTTGAGGCGCTCGGTCAGTCCGTTGGTCTGCGGGTGGTATGCAGTTATCCTCAGGAGGCTGGCTTGGCTGCAATGGAGGATGGCTTGCGTCACTTCTGCCGTGAATGCTGTTCCTCTGTCAGTGATGAGCACATCGGGGGCGCCGTGTCGCAGAAGAATGTTCTCCACAAAAAAAATGGTGAATTCTGCTACTGTTCCGTACGAAGACAATCCTCGCTTGAACGAGGCGGGGGGTGAACAAACCTTGTCTTCCAGTATTCGATGAGGCATTTTATGTCGCGGTCCGAGCGTTGTTGTTGTGCAAAAGAGCTGGAGCTGATGGGTCCCAGGAAGGCGTCTTCATCGTCGTCCGGCGGCAGTGCATCTACAGGGGCTCGTGACAGGGAGCCAGCGTCAGAGTGCTTGCGTCCAGACTTGTAAACGACGGAGACATCGAACTCTTGGAGCCGCAGGCTCCATCGAGCGAGGCGGCTGGAGGGGTCCTTCCAACTGGCGAGCCAGCACAGTGCGTGGTGATCGCTGAGAACCTTGAACGGTCGTCCGTTGAGGTAGGGGCGGAATTTCGACGTAGCCCAGATGATGGCAAGGCACTCCTTCACAGTTGTCGAATAATGAACTTCGGCTTTGGACAGGGAACGGCTAGCGTACGCAATGACCTTCTCCACTCCGTCAATTTTCTGAACGAGAACCACGCCTAGCCCCACAATACTTGCGTCGGTATGAATTTCAGTCTCGGCGTTTTCATCGAAGTGCGCGAGGATCGGTGGGGACTGCAAACAACGCTGAAGTTCCTTGAAGGCTTCCACATCCGGTGCTTCCCATTTAAATGGCACGTCTGCCTTTGTCAGGTCGGTCAGTGGCTCGGCGATGCGCGAAAAGTTCACAAATCGTCGGTAGTACGCGCACAGTCCAAGGAATCTGCGCACAGCGTTCTTATCGGCCGGTCGTGGAAACATTGCGATAGCAGCGGTTTTCTGTGGGTCTCGCCACACTCCCTCCTTGCTAACGTTGTGGCCTGAAAACAGCAGCTCTTCATAGGCAAAGTGGCACTTCTCTGCTTTCAAAGTTAAGCCGGACGATTTTATTGCGTTAGTACTGTTCGAAGCCTTTTTAGGTGTTCCTCAAAGTTCGAGGCGAAGACAACGACTTCATCTAAGTATACCAGACAAATCTGCCACTTCATGCCTGCCAGCACTTTATCCATTACTCGCTGAAATACGGCTGGTGCGCAACAGACACCAAACGGCATTACCTTCAACTCGAAGAGGCAACATGGAGTGATGAATGCGGTCTTCTCGCTATCTCTTTCATAAACCTCAATTTGCCAGTACCAGGTCTTGAGGTCCATCTGTGAGAAATACTTGGCGTTGCAGAACCGATCCAGTGTGTGATCGATGCGAGGGAGCGGGTCCGCAGAAGGTCCTTCTTTGTTATATTATTCAAGCGCCGGTAATCAACGCAGAATCGAAGTGCACCGCTTTTCGTTCTCAATAGAACAACAGGTGCCGCCCAGGGGCTCTTTGAAGGCTGAATAACGTCGTCGCGCAGCATTTCTTCCACTTGGTCCCGCATGGCTTGTCGTTTTCGCGGCGACACTTGGTAGGGGCTCTGGCGGAGAGGTCGGGCGTGCTGGTCGGTTATAATGCGATGCTTGACAATCGGCGTTTGTCGGACCTTCGACGATGACGAGAAGCACTCGCTGTAGCTTCGAAGGAGATTGCGGATGTGGTCTTTTCTGTTACGGGGCAGGGCTGGGTTTATATCGAAAGTGGGCGAGTTCTCTTGGTCAGGTGAATCTTCTACGGATGGCTCGGAGAGCGCGAAGAATTCTCGTACGTCGGATATTTCGCCGAGGAATGCAATCGTCGTTCCTCTGCTAACATGCCGATATTCTTCGCTGAAGTTAGTCAGCGGTATTTCGGCTTGTCCTTTGCGGAAATGTGCGATGCCTCTTGCGTTGCCGATTCCTCGGTCGAAAAGCAACTGCATGTTCCCCTTGATAATGGCTTCAATGTTATTCGCTTCCGTGGCGCCAACGGTGATGATGATGCTTGAGCGGGGTGGGACACTCACTTGTTCCTCCAGGACACTAAGCGCAACGTGATGTCCCGTAGTTCTCATCGATGGGATGGCCACGTCCGTGGAAAGTGTGAGCATCTTGGATCGCAGGTTGATGATCGCGTGATGCTCATTAAGGAAATCCATGCCGAAGATGACTTCGCGGGAACATTGCCGTATTACTACGAAGGTCGCGGGATAGGTGTGTCCCTTGAGAGTCACACGCGCTGTGCACCATCCTGATGGCGTAATTAGGTGGCTCCCTGCGGTGCGAATTTGTGGGCTTTCCCAAGTGGTCATTACTTCCCTCAGCAGCGCAGCGAATTTATTTTTTTTTATTTATAACATACTGCAGGCCTACAGTAGGCCCAAGCAGGAGGGGCGAATACATAATATATGCAAAAAAGAACAGGTTTAGCAAAAATGAAAAATGTTAAATACAAGTTGTAACACAAAATACAGCAATAAATACACGCACAGATGCAAAATACAAAAAGTAAACGTAGAAATAAATGGCTCTCAAATTAAATGTTGTGAAGAAAACATAGAGTCAAAAGAATCAGCTCTGGTTAAGAGATCTGGCGGACACCTGTTCCACTCCTCAATGGTGCGTGGAAAAAATGAGTATTTAAAGGCGTTAATCCTAGCACTGTAAGGGGTTAATGATTGTGTATGATGATTTCGTGTTTGGCGCGTAGTGTTAGGTTTGAGGAAGGGGTCTGCATTCATAGACAGTTTATGGTTTTTTAGTAAGAAAAGTAGTTTCAGTCTTTGAATTTTCCGCCGCAGCTGTAATGTTTCAATACCGTGAGTTCGCATGAGGGTCGTTGGTGAGTCAGTTACACGATACTTTGAAAAAATAAAACGGACGGCTTTGCGTTGAATCATTTCAAGGGCCTCGATGTTACGTTTAGTGTAGGGATCCCAGACGGTGCACGCATATTCTAGTGATGGTCTTATTATCGAAAAGTAGGTTAATTTTTTAAGTTCAGGTGGGGCAAGTTTTAGTTTATGTCTAAGACCATTCGGTGATTAATGGTCCATTAATCACCGAATAATCGGCTCTGTGTCGACAAGAGCGGTGACTTTGCGGCCGTCGATAACCACTTCTAAGTCGGATGTCCTGGCTCTGGCGTTGCGCGTCGTCTTCGGCGTCGAGTCACGGCTTCATCGGATATGTGAATTGTGGGTGGGGCGTGTGGTCGAAGCTTTTCCTGTTGACGGCGTCGTTTTGAAGGTGGTTCGTGTCGTGGTTAAGGTTGTCGTTGTATGCGGCGTCGGCGTAGTGGGTGCGACGTCTTCATACGGCGTGGTCTCTGGAGGATCTTCGTCGTTTCCTCGGAAAGCAATCTGACCTCCAGAGGTTGCTTTGTTTAGTTTCCCCTACGTGGGCTAGGGGCCCTTCCTCGGACAGCCGCGTCGTAGCTGCGGCCCGTTGATGCAAAACATGCGGTGGACGGCGACGGCGAGCGGGAAAGACGGCTTGACGACGCATACTCCCCTCTGTGCATGTGATAGTCGTGGATTTCCCGTGGTTGCTGGCAGGGGAATGGTCGTGGGGCGTCGATGGCGAAACCGCGCCGGCCGATGCGTCTGTACGGACAGTGGCGAAGTATATGACGGGCTTCGCCGCAATGGAAGCACAGCGGGCGGTTGTTGGAAGTCCTCCAGTCATCGCACTTCGTGGGGCTTGGGCGTCGTTCGCAGGCTGGGCGAGCGTGGGGAGGGGGACGGCGGTCGGGAACATCTGGTTCACGTCGAAGAGGCGGACTTAGGCTCTCGCGTTGGGGCTAAGGACTGTGTAGTTCAGTGGTGTAGGTTAAGGCTGGTGCTTCAGCTGGAGGCGAAGATGACGGGGTACCAAGCGCATGCTGCACTTTTTCGCGTACGATTTCCTCAAGGGTCGCTACTTGAGGGTGGTTGGAAGATGGTAGCAGGCGACGCAGCTCTTCCTGTACAATTTCTCGGATAACATCCCGCAGGTTGACTCCGAATGATGTGCCATCCGAGAGGGCAGTCGAGGTCTGTTGGGGCTGTCGAGGAAAATGACGCGCTCGTGCTTCCAAGGTTCTCTCAATGGCGGCTGCTTCACTGGTGAATTCCGCGACCGTCTTCGGTGGGTGGCGAGTCAGACCACTGAAAAGTGTCTCTTGAGCACCACGCATCAAAAGCTCCACCTTCTTCTCCTCCGTCATGTCAGGATCGACTCGTCGAAAAAGGCACTTCATATCTTCTACGTATACTGTCACTGACTCGTTCAGGTGTTGGATGCGTGACTGTAGAAGCAGCTGGGCTCTTTCTTTCCGGATGATGCTCAAGAAGGCCTTCAGGAACTCCCGTTTGAATAATTCCCACGTAGCTTGAGAAGTTTCGTTGTTTTCGAACCACATTCTCGCTGATCCTTCCAAGGCAAAGAAAACATGGCTTTTTTTAGTCTGGTCGTCCCAACTGTTGAACACGGTGACACGCTCAAACTGTTCCAGCCATTCCTCGGGATCCTCGCCCGGTGAAGCGTTGAACGTTCGCGGCAGCCGGGGTTGGTGTAAAATTATGGGGGCTGGTGTCGTAGCCATGGCTCAAGTCAAAATTGAGGGGTCCTTCTTCGCTCGCGTGCGGTCCGATAGCAGTGCGAATTCTGGTGGACACCTCTGGAAATGACGGCTGCTTCGCCCTTCACCTGCGGAGGGGATGGCCTCTGCGGCTTTCGCGTGATCTTCGAGACGGCTCGGGCTGCTCTCACGGCTCCCAGTGGGTGAGGGCGACAGGGACATCCGTTAGCACCTCCACCAGATGCCACGTAGTGGTGACTTAAGTCCGGCGAACAGGAAAACAACGAGGATGTCTTCGAAACAGAACTCTTTTATTTTGGGCTGACTTGCGCCCGCAAAGAACTGAATCACTCGGCGGCGTAGCAACAAGCGTGCTCGGCGGTCGTCGAACAGAATGACCTCCGTTGTCGGCCGTGCTCTTTTTAAAGCTGGTAGGGAACATTCGAGATAAAGCTTGGAAAGTTGGAAACTAGAACCGGCTCCGCCTGGATGTGAGCAATGGAGATAAATCTAGGCGCGTCTTGCGTCACAAACGAAGCGATAAAGCGGCGTGCCGGCAGCCTTGAAGCATGAACAAACAAACACTACAAACAAACGCTACAAAAATTCGCGGCAATATCTATAATGATACTAGTGGTAGTTAGTAAATAGATACTAAAAATAGTGATAGATAGTGATAATGATAGCTACAGAAATCTAATGTTTCTGCTAGTTATATAGTGGTACTGATGGTAGTGGTAGGGATAATGAAAGCTGCAGTTAGTGGTAGTGCTAGAGATAGATAGTGATAGTGATGACAGTGATAGAGGCAACGATAGCTACTGATAGTGCTAGAGAGTGTGATAGTTGGTAATAGCGATGCAAAAATAATGTTGTAAAATAAGAAAAAGAAGCGCAAAAACTAGAAAAATAGAAATAAAGGTTAATAATGAAAACAAACCAATAAAAAAAAAACATGAAAAGAACGAGAAATGTAGGTAAATAAAAAATGAAATAAATAAGCGTAACTAATGAGGGGAGAAAGAGAGGAAAAGCAAAGGCTTTTGCATTTCCGCTCTTGAGCAGACACCGTATACACTCGTATGTAAGCCGCCCTCTTGTACCACCCGCACCCAATCTACAGGATCGAGATTACAGGATTGCGCTCACCGTAAGCAGAATGCTGGAAATTCTCACAACTCTGCCCCCAAGCAGCATACTAGCTTTGAGTAAATCATAGCACAGTGTTAGAAAACATGCGCATGAATTTCAGGCCGACATGGGCTTTTTGGCACATTACCAATATTTATAATTTTGGTTCCATGCTCACGCTTAGACCGCTGCAGTTATGAGGTATTTTGCATCGCCGATATGAATTTATTGCTCTTTTTTTCAATCTTTGAACTGTGCATGCAACCCACCAAAATTCAATGGGATTTCCAGCGTTGGCACACTGATGGCTTATCATACTTCGGAATGCAACTGGCTTTTCAGTTCATGTCCCTTAATCAAACTACCCCAATCCATGGGTATTTCGTGCTTTGGCAAATTAGTGGAATATATAACATCGGCATGGCCCAGAATACATTGATTTCAAAGCGCAAGAAGCGCGCGATACGCAAATTACCATATATCGATCGATAAACCTGTTTTCTATTTATTTTCCTGTATCGATAGCTAACATCAAAATGAACACTTTTATAAGCAGCTAAAAATATTTCAAAAATAGGCAAAAATAGGCCATATAGGAAACAATAACAAAAATTAGCAACTGTAATGGGTAATCTTCGAGTGTCTAGTATATGATACAGGTGGCAAACAAAGTAGGATAGCACATGTGTCCTAACAACACTGCTCATCTCTACAATGATTCACTGGTAGAGCGAATAACCGTGTAACAATGCAGGCAGGTCTACCTGAACCAGTACGCGGCCCAACTTTCCGACTCCAACAGGGTGGATAGACGCCCGCGCGACAAAGGGCCAGCCGCAACACATGGCGTCTCTTTCGAGCCCTAATCGACCCAACCCAAACACGAACCGACACAAAAACATTTGCAGCGTGCCATGCACGCTTTCCCTGGCAACACGACTCAACTGGCACAGAAACTTCAGGACGTGTATCAGTGTACAACCCAAGACCCCTGTGGATCTGTGTACCCTTATGCAG
Source organism: Amblyomma mixtum (assembly GCF_055824585.1). NCBI lineage: Eukaryota > Metazoa > Arthropoda > Arachnida > Ixodida > Ixodidae > Amblyomma > Amblyomma mixtum. The sequence continues at coordinate 115,947,611 of NC_143021.1, forward strand.
GCAGAGCGAACACGGAGCTGGATCAACCTTTCCAGCTCCCTGATCTGTGGGCGGTTCTTTGCATAATGAAACGGGGCACTGCTCCAGGAATGGATGAGGTCACCGTCAAGCTTTTTGACGAACCTGCCCTACTTGTCAGAGCAGTCCCTCATGGATTACATCAATAGAATTTGGCGCTGGGACGCCGCCCTGCCAATCGGCTGGAAAACGGCTCAGGTGACTTTTATTACTAAGGCAGGCAAACCAACTGACACAGATAACCTCCGCCCTGTCTGTCTAACCTCCTGTGTGGGCAAACTAATGGAGAGGATAGTGCGGCATCAGCTCTCTGCATATCTTGAACACAAACACGTCCTTGCGATCATCATGTTCGGCTGCACCCACACTGGCCCACACAGGATGTCCTTCTGCAACTAAATCGGGAAGTCCTTGACTCCTCGAATGGCCCCATAATGACCGGGTAGTACTCGTCTTGGATTTTAAAGGAGCAATTCACAATGTAACACACGAGATAATACCCACTAACCTAAGCCAGACCGACTTGGCCTCAACACATTCCGATACATATGCCGATTTCTGATGAATCGGCAATGCTACATCCGCATACAATGGCCTTACGCGCGGGAACGCGCGGGGAACCCGCATGGCGCGGTACTGTCCCCACTGCTCTTCAATCTGGCTAAGATGCACCCGCCGGCCTAGCTGGGTGGTGTCGCCGGCGTGTAGCACGCCCTGTACGCCGATGACATCACTCAGTGAACCACGCAGGGCCTCACAGGGGACATTAAACCAGCCTGCAAACAGAGGTGACGATAGTAGACCGTTACGCCCGCCGCTGCGGTCTCCCACGTTCCCCTCAAAAATCGGAATTTGTGCACCTCCGCCCCTAACAAAAGTGCTCAACTAAAATAGTTCTTTCTCTTGAGAGTGGTCCCATATCCGAAACTGATGAGATACGGGTACTCGGACATCCGCAAATACAGACAGCCGGGCACTACACTGGCCAAACTGCGTAAGGTGGGGGACCATGTGGGCCGCATAGTCCGCCTTGTTTCCAACAAACGCGGGGGGTGACGAATAGAGCATGCCTTGCGGCTGGCAAACGCCCTCGTCAGCAGTCGAATTTTCTATTTCACTCATTATCTATACCTACGGAAACAGAGAAGGATGCGCTTGAGGTCATCCTTCGCGAAATTATTCAATGTGCCCTTGACCACTCCATCACTGCTTCAAACCGCCGGCTTATGACCCTTGAGGTGGTGAACATTTTCTGGGAGCTCCGGGAGGTGCACCTTACAAACCAGTACACCCGCTTGCCTCAAACAGAGTCGGGTCACCGGCTTCTTGCTCGACTCCATATCCAACACACCACTCCAAATGAAGACAGGTTTCACATCTCAACTGTGGAGACGCGCCCTCCATGTGCGACTTCTTCCAGCTAGCATGTCAAACGAGGACCATAATGGTCGGCGCCTGACGCGAGCGGAAGCCCTAGCCCGACATTATGGAAACAAAACAGTTTCATACTACGTGGAGGCATGCGGCCCTCACCATGGGTGATGGTACACGGTCGCGGTGGTTCACAACATCAGGACAGTTAACGGCCTCATCTTCACAGCCCGCAGTGCAACACAAGCAGAAGAGGTTGCGATCACTCTCGCGAACTCACATTCCGATTAAAAATACATAATCACAGAATCACGAGGGGCCTGTCGGAACGTCGAACAAGGCTGCACACTTTTCCTAGCCTATCGAATGTACCAAAATTGCATACGGTATACAGACCCCGCACACGGTTACCTGATATGGGCCCCTGCTCATCACGGGTGGGCAGGAAACGAGGCAGCAGACGCCGCCGCCCGCGCGGTCTCTCACCGGGCTGTTTCCTCGTCCCCACCCGATCAGGAGCCCGATTTTAATCCGGTCTCTACCTTCAAAAATATTACAACCTACTACCAAGATAGTCATTGCATTTACCCCCGCCCTTGTAAACGCCTCAAGAAAGCGGATGAGTGGGTCCTTCTCCGTCTTCTCAACAATACATTTCTGTGCCCGGCAGCACTAAAACATTTTGACCGCTCCTTTATCGGCAGCTGCCCGCACTGTAGTGCGGTGTCTTCAGACCCCTATCACAAAGTGTGGGGCTGCGCCTCCAACCCGGTCATTCTCCCCATCGCCAACCCAACCCGGGAAGACTGGGAGGCCGCCCTGCTCGGCTGCCACGACTTGCAGGCCCAACAAGCCTTAGTCGGTAGCGCCCGGACAGCGGCCACCGCCACTAGGGTCCCAAACTAGGGACCTCCACCCAGTGCTTCTGAGGATCTGTCCTTTACGGGCTGATCCAAACATACCTCCTGTCCTATCTTAATAAATGTTTTCACCACCACCACCCTGAACCACGGTCATGTGGCCCGCTTGTGAGTGTCTAGGCTTGCTCCAAATAACGCGACGCAATATTCAGCAATTGCCCATTTGCGCATCATTGCTATTAGTCTTCGCTCAAAGAAAAAGCACACAGAAACGAGTGAAACTACGACTAGAAAAGATTTCAGACGATATTAATAAATTAGGGCGATGTTTGTAAGCCAGATTGGATGCAAAACCTATGTATACAAAATGCCCAAAAGCACAGTAAAATAACAAAAACAATTTACAACACTTGAAAAAGCAAGTCAGCTTTGCTTCCACGGCTTCACGAGGGGAAGGGGGCTCTCTGTGTTTCCGCCAGCGTCTTCACTTCAGCGGACGCGGTTGTTGCGACGAGCGTCCGTTCTATAACTCTTTCCCCTTATCTCTTAACTCTCCTCTATCTGCACGTGGCAGCGGTTGTGGCTCAGGTCGAGCCAGTCGGCAGGCCGGCACTTTCCTTTTAATCCTTCTCTCAGTCGCAACGACAACTGTATAGTTTTTCTGTTCACCTGCCTCTTCACATAGTAAATGTGCGGAAAGTTTACATCTGCTGTTGTTTATTTGCGATGAAACCTAAATCTAGCTCTAATCGTATCGTATCTTTTTTCTGGCTATTAATTATTAAGAGCGCTGCGACACTCGACGGAATAATCTTTTTACAGATAATTAATCGGTAAACTTCACCATAGGCTCCCCACGGCATTTAAGCTTTGCAATGAACTTCGGCTGGTTCGAGAACCTAATTGGCTCTCATACTAGGAGTATAGGATACAATGCAGTAACCGCTGATTCATTTCACCGCAATATTTTGCGTAATCCGCTTCCCCAGATTATTGAGTCGAAAAATGTCCTCTTTAAGAATTAGACTGTGTTTTTGGCTATACGGAACAGCCGCCGCGGTGGCTCAGTGGTTACGGTGCTCGGCTGCTGACCCGAAAGACGCGGGTTCGATCCCGGCCGTGGCGGTTGAATTTCTTTGGAGGAGAAATTCTAGAGGCCCGTGTACTGTGCGATGTCAGTGCACGTTAAAGAACCCCTGCTGGTCGAAATTTCCGGAGCCCTCCACTACGGCGTCTCTCATAGCCTTAGTCGCTTTGGGGCGTTAAACCCCATAAAACCAAACCAAACCTGTCTATACGGGGCCGTCGGGGTGGCTCAGCGGTTATGGCGCTCGGTTGCTTGCCCGTGAACAGGGATTCGATTTCGGCCACGGCGGTCGAATTTCGATGAAGAAATTCTGAAGACCCATGTACTGTGCGATGTCAGTGCACGTTAAGAACGCAAGGTGGTCGAAATTTTCGGAGCCCTCCAGTGCGGCGTTCCTCTAAAGCCTCTGTCGTTTTGGGACGTTAAATCATAGTAAGCCAACGAAAAAATTAGAATTCTTCGGTATCTCATTGCCAATATTAGTAGGCAGGGGCAATAACGGAACTGAAGGAGAAGCGCAGACCGTCTAGGGTGGATAACAGTGGCACCCAATGCATGTTACGTGCCTTCGTTATCATCGTAATTATCTCCTGTAAACTACAGCCGTGATGCAGATCATAAACAATTAGAAAAATTCTGTCGGCCGTAAAGTTTGCTTAGGCAAGGATTGGTAAATCGATTTTGGAGGAAAGGAAATGGTGCAGTATCTGTCTCACATATTCGGTAGACACCCAAGCCGCATCGTATGAGAAGAGATAAAGGAGGTAGTGAAACAAGGAAGGAAGAAAGACATGCCGTAGAGGAGGACTCCAGAATAATTTCGACAGAAAGAGAGAGAGAGAAAAACTTTACTAGAAGAGGAATTCGGGGCACGCCGCAGGGTCCCCGCACGACATCACTGCACTCAAGTGTTTATGTTCCTAAGGTCCGTAACACTGGCCGCCCGGTTGGTGGCGATGGTCTGCACGGCCGGGTCCTCCGAGCGCAGCAGGGTCTCCCAGTCCTCCCAGGTCTTGAGGTTCTCTAGGTCCCGCGGGGATGGGTCCGCCAGGCAGAGGGAAAGGATGTGGAGATAAGAAGGGGAGGAATAATTTATACCAACTGGCCATCTTTAACGAGCACTGACATCGCACAGCACACAGGCTCCTTTTCGCGTTTCGCCTCCATCGAAACGCAGCCGCCGCGACATATTACATCAGTCATTAGTTCATTGTTCATTGCATTAAACTTTTACAAATTCATTAATCGGGCATGATGTCACCGTATGGACACGTTTTACAGATCAGTTCTGCAGACACAACTGAGCTACGTAATGCCTTTGACTGACCTTTTGGCACTGGTGACATCACCACTGGATGATGTCACACATAATGACTAATTACTAATGAATAGCTAATTGCTGATTAATGACTAAAGACTAACTGCTAATTAATGACGCTTAAGCTTCTCCTTCAGGAGTGGAACGCGACAGCGGAGTCCACAGAACATCAGCACCCGTTCGGCGCGATGCGTTGCCCTTCGAACGCAATGCCTTTTCAGGAAAGAAAATGGCGCAGTTATTCTTTGTCATCTCAGTGGACAGCTTAACCGCACCTAAAAGAAGGGAGGAAGTGGGAGTGAAAGAGGAAAAAAGAGGTGCCGTTATGAAGGAAATCAAAATTGTATATGAGCAAAGGAAATTACGCAGTAACTGTGTCATCTATCTCGGTGGACACCCGTCATCCGTTGTTAGAGGAAGAGAGGAAGCGGGACTGAAAGATGAAAGAGGAAGAGAGGCCGTAATGAAAAAAAATGAAAATTGCATATGTGCAAAGGAAATTACGCAGTTACTGTCATATATTTCGGTGGAAACCCGTCATTCGTTTGTAGAGAAAGGGAGCACGTCGAAGTGAAAGGAGAAAGGAAGAAGGGACGTAATGAGAAAAATGGAAATTGTATATAAGCAAAGGGAACTACGCAGTAGCTGTCACATATCTCGGTCGACACCCGTCATCCGTTTGTAGAGGAAGAGAGGACGTGGGACTGAAAGAAGAAAGAGGAACAGGGGCCGTAATGAACAAAATGAAAATTGTATTTGAGGGAAGTAAATAACGCAGTAACTGTCACATATTTCGGTGGAAACCCGTCACCAATTTGTAGAGGAGCGGAGGGAGGACGTGGGAGTGAAAGAGGAAAAACAAAGATGGGCCATAATGAAGGAAATAAAAATTGTATTTGTGGAAAGGAATTAGCAGCTTTATCACATGTCTCGGTGGACACCCGTCATTCATTTGCAGAGAATGGGAGAACATGGAAGTGAAAGAAGAAAGAGGAAGAGGGGCTGTAATGAGAAAAATGGAAATTGTATATAAGCAAAGGAAACTACGCATTAACTGTCACATATCTCGGTGGACACCCGTCATCCGTTTGTAGATGAAGAGAGGACGTGGGAGCTAAAGAAGAAAGAGGAACGGGGGCCGTAATGAACAAAATGAAAATTGTATTTGAGGAAAGGAAATTACGCAGTAAGTGTCACATATTTCGCTGGAAACCCGTCACCTATTTGTAGAGGAACGGAGGTAGGACGTGGGAGTGAAAGAGAAAAGACAAAGATGGGCCGTGATGAAGGAAATAAAAACTTTATTTGAAGAAAGGAAACTAGCAGCTTTATCACATGTCTCGGTGGACACCCGACATCCGTTTGTAGAGGAAGGGAGGAAGTGGGAGTGAAGGAAGAGGGGCGTAATGCAGAAAATGAAACTTGTATTTAAAGGGGTAGAGACATCAAATTCCAAGGTTGTACAAAAGACTGCCATACGTTTCCTTTGTATGTGAGGACCATAAGAGCGAAGTATTAAATTTAAGGGAGGTATAGAACATATTTTAATTTCATTTTAAAGTTTGTGAAAATGCTCACTCTTGAAGTCTGAGCCATCGCTAGTGCATCAATGTGACGTAGGAACAGAGAAGAAAACAAAAGCAAGTATTTCCTACGTCATTGCACAGTTTTCTAACGTACGGGAATCAAGTTTTGCGGTTTCGCGGCCTAGCAACCTTGGTTACGAGTGCTCACGATCACGAGTCTTTTTTTCTGCACGCTCGCGAGTGCGACGGTGCTTCACGCCCGGCGTTGCCGCAGGCGATGTCGTTGCCGAAAGATCCACTTTTGCAGAGGAATATTGCCGGTGCTCTAATCTAGGAAGCATTCTCTGGTATCGTGGATGTTATGTATTTTCTTGTGCGAACGTGAAGTACGCCGAGCATGCCGGCCGGCCGGCCAGCCTGGATCCCATCTGCCGGCGTCATAAAAAGGAGCTAAAGTGTGTTCTTGACGTAAATAATAAACCCTGGGATAAGAAATGCGAAAAATGTGTCATTTTTGAGGATCGCTGACGAATACTGAGCTGCTGGCAAAGGTAACGACTGTGATACGAGCAAACTTCTTGCCACAACCGCCTCGCAGCTGCCGCTGGCCCGACGTTGCGGTCCGGCTCGCCTGGCGCCCGCTCGCTTCGCTGGTGAAGACGTCGTGGAGATTTACCATACTATTATTTTATTGCGAGATGATGCTGTTGACAGTGAAGCGATGTGTAGAGTAGGTCTTTTATTATAGCGCAGGCGACTTCCGAAGCGCCGGCCGCTGCGACTTCGATGCGGAAGAGGCTATAGGCCTACCGACGACCACGGCAACCAGGCAGCAGAAGAGCTCGTCGCCCGGAGCGCCCGCGAGCAATGCCGTTGCCGAAAGCTCGAAACATAAGCAGGCATGCTTTTTCGCTGCTCGAGCAGTCTTTCTGAGGGACTGCTGTACGGCGGCGAAGTGCGACACCGCTTGCGGGCAGAGCTTGGGTAGAGCGGCGCAGCGATGCTCACCGCTCCGTGTCCCTGCTTGCAGTGGGGCGGCAGTTCGCAAGCGACGATCAGTGCGGCGCGTCGGCCAAGTGGCCATATGGCTTGATGAATGTTGCTGCGCGTGCATTATTTGTCTAAATAATGATTGCACTTCGCGCTCTGAGCTCGCTACTTGTTTTTGGTCGGCGAATGTTTTCGCTCGGCCACCGATATGCCCAAGGCACGTCGGCCAACGGGTCTCGTTTTGGTCGGCGGCGTTGTCACACTAGGACGACGCTTGGTTGTTGGGGCGTCGTCGTCGTCGTCGGTGCAGTGTGACTGGCTAGTCAGGGAACGACCAGGTTGTCCGACGCGACCGTCGGCGTCGCTGTCGCGTCGACCTCGGGGTCCCGACGGCCTAGTGTGAACGCGCCTGAACTGCGCGCTGGTCCCAGGCTGCCCTAGTCGTCGTTAGGCCTAGGTGGTCTCGCTTCCGCAGTTGACGGCGCTTTGGAAGTCGACTGTGCTATAATAAAAGGGCCTACTCTTCACATCGCTTTAGTGCGAACTCGTCCCATAATAGAAGATAAGTTCGATTTCCACGACGCCTTCATCAACGGAGCTAGCAGACGAGCAGCGCGTACGAAGAAGCAGCGTCGAGCTGTCGGGATGGGACAACGTCGGCGTGAGGTCGGCGCTGTTGTCGGCAGAGTGTGACACGCGGGTCGGCCGACGGCTGCTATCTCGGCGACGCGACGGCGATGCGCTCGTCAGGCGACGACCGGTGCTCGGTCGGCGTCTGCGCAGTGTGACAGACGCGCCGACGGCACGAAAATCGCTGCCGCCGACCATCGCCAGACTGAAATCGGCCGATCGTCGGAGTAGTGTGAACGCGCCTTTACCATTGGACGTTGCCTACACGCTCGGCGTTCGCTGGCACAATCTGAGCTGCGTCGGGCCTGACGCCTGCCTCCTCTTCGGAATCGCTGGCCAGCGGATCAAAAATGAAGTGGTTGTCGGGGTTCGAACCGCGGCGTCTTCTTCCTCGTCTGCGTCATCCCGCGATTCCTCATAATCGGTGTCTTCGCCGAAATAAAACTCTTCTTTCCGACTCGGAGCTGTTCGACTTGCCCTCCGCCCGGCTCTCCGTGTTTACGCGCACCACGTGCGTGTCAAGCAGACGACATGCCTACACGACGTCACGGCTTTCCGGACCCACGTGACAACGCATTGTCTGGTTTTTGACGTCATGAAAGAGCCTGGCAAAACCTGGCAACTACGAACCGAAACCGAAACTGCTGGGTACAAATAATACGATTATTAATTACATAATGCGAGTTCATGCTTCTAAGATGGTGTTCCATGCTCACTGAATCGCTACGCATTATTTACAACCCAGAGATACAACACAAAAATTTGGTGTCTCTACCCCTTTAAGGAAAGGAAATTACGCAGTAACTGTCTCACATATCTCGGTAGAATTCCATCAAAAGCGTGACACCTCTACTGACAGCCTTCTACGGACAACGCTGAGGCATTAAAGGTTTTCGCCTTAAAATCTGGCCACCAAGGTCCGCAGAACATGGATCGAGGTTTTTCATGCGAAATCTTCACTACGCCATGTAAAGGCAAGGTCGCGAACCGGAGGAATATAATCTTCATTTTGATTTTCAGATGAAGCAAAAGAAAAGGCGTATAACTGTCCCCAATGGGACAGTGGACACCTTAGCCGCGCTTTCGCCGCGCCTTCGAAACCGGTGATGAGCGGGAGCTTCGAAAGCATAGGAAAAGCGCATAACTTCCCAACCCCCCGTTCCTCGGACACTGGACACTTGAGTTGCACTTTATGTTATGAAACCGATGGACAGCGGCAGCTTGGGAAGAAAGAGAGAAAAACTTTATTTCAACAGGAATTCGGGGCACTCCCCAGGGTCCCCTCACGACCCCACTGCACTCAAGTGTTTATGTTATTAAGGTCCATATCACTAGCAGCACGGCCGGTGGCGGTGGTCTGCACGGCGGGGTCCTCCGAGCGCAGCAGGGTCTCCCAGTCCTCCCAGGTCCTGAGGTTCTCAATGTCCCGCGGAGGAGGGTCCGCCGGGCAGAGGGAAATGATGTGGAGGGAAGAGGCGAAGGGTTCTGGGCACAGGGGGTGGTGGTGGTGAAAACATTTATTAAGAATGTATGTTTTGATCAGCCCGTAAGGGACCGATCCTTACAAACACTAGGTGGAGGTCCCTAGTATGGGACCCCAGTGGCGGTGGCCGCCGCCCGGACGCGCCCGACTAAGACTTGTTGGGCCTGCAAGTCGTGGCAGCCGAGCAGGGTCGCCTTCCAGTCCTCCAGGGTTGGGATGGGGATGGGGGGAATAGCGGGGTTGGAGGGGCAGGCCCACACCATGTGATAGGTGTCAGAAGACACTACACTACAGTGTGGGCAGCTGCCGCTAAAGGAGGGGTCAAAATGTTTTAGCGCTGCCGGGCACAGCAATGTATTGGTGAGGAGGCGGAGAAGGCGCCGCTCATCCGCCTTCTTCAGGCCTTTACATGGGCTGAGGTAAAGGCGATGACAATTTTGATAATATGTTGTATTATCTTTGAATGTATAGACCGGATTAAAATCGGGTTCCTGATGGGATGGGGAGGAGAAAACAGCCCGGTGAGAGAGCGCGCTGGCGGCTGCGTCTGCTGCCTCGTTTCCTGCCAACTCCTGATGAGCAGGGGCCCATATAAGGTTACGGTGGGCGGGGTCCGTATCCCGTATTCAATTTTGGTAGATTCGATAGGCTAGGAAGGGAGTGCAGCCTTGTTCGACGTTCCGACAGGCCCCTCGCGAGTCGGTGATTATGTATTTTGAATCGGAATGTGAGGCCGCGAGAGCAATCGCGACCTCTTCTGCTTGTGTTACACTGCTGGCTCGGAAGGTGAGGCCGTTAACTGTGCTGCTGTTGCGAACCACTGCGACCGTGTTCCATCCCCTGTAGTGAGGACCGGAGGCGTCCACGTAGTATACACCTGTTTTGTTGCCATAATGTCGGGCTAGCGCCTCCGCTCGTGCCAGGCGCCGACCATTATGGTCTTCGTGTGACATGTTTGCTGGAAGAAGCCGCACGTGGAGGGCACGTCTCCACAGTTCTGGGATGCGAAACCTGTCTTCCATTGGAGGGGTGTGTTGGATATGGAGTCGATCAAGAAGGCGGCGACCCGACTGTGTTAGCGACAAGCGCGTGTACTGGTTTGTAAGGTGCGCCTCCCGGATCTCCCGGAAAATATTCACCACCCCTAGAGCCATAAGCCGGCTGTTTGAAGTAGTGATGGGCAGGTCAAGGGCACGCTTAATAATTTTGCGAAGGATGACCTCAAGGGCATCCTCCTCTTGTTTCCGTAGGTGGAGATAAGGAGCCGAATAGAGAATTCGACTGGTTACACAGGCGTTTGGCAGCCGCAAGGCATCCTTACTTCGTAACCCCCCGCATTTGTTGGAAACCCGGCGGATCATGCGGCCCACCTGGTCGCCCACCTTACGGAGTTTGGCCAATGTAGTGACTGGCCGCTGTGTTTGTGGATGTAGAGTCCTAGTACAGGGCGCAAGCAGGAGTGGTGACGGAGGGATGATAGTGGGCTATGGTGAGGGGAGAGTGTGTGTCTGTAGTCTGCGTCAGAGTGTTCCTTGTTTGTTATGTAGGGAGGGGTGGGGCGGGGGGTATAGCTGGCGTGAGGCTATGTATCCCTGGATCAGCTCACTGAATGAGTGCATCCGCTCCTTCTGTGAATCCCCGATCTGAGGCCATCTGAGCCCAGTTTAAAGAACCTCGGGCTGAAAGGTCAGCGGCCTCGTTTCCGGGAGTCCCGGAGTGCGGAGGCACCCATATCAGCTCTGCTTGGTGGGGCGGGGCTGCATCGGGCTTGTCCAGTATGTCAAAAGCAGGGACATGAACTGGCCCTCAAGCAAAATTTATAATCGCAGTTTTAGAGTCACTTATAATGTACCGGGCTTCCGTGCGAGTGATAGCAAGTGCAATGGCGGCTTCCTCTGCAGCCTCTGGGGACGTGTCTGGAGCGAGAGGTAGTGTGAGGAGGGTGGATGAAGAGGAGTCCACCCCAGCTGCTGTCGCTGCATCACCCGTGCAGGCAGCGTCCACCCATACGGCGTCCGGCTCGGAGCCGTACGCTCGATGGAGTGCCTTCGCACGGGCTCTGCGCATCTGCTCATTGTGGGACGGGTGCATATTCCTCGGCAGCGGGCTCATGAGAAGCTCGCAGTGAATGGGTCGTGAGATGGCGAGGAGGGATGGGTTGTTGGCCGGTATTCTGATTCCGAGGAAGTCCAGGATATACCGAATTGTGGAATTTTCTGTGAGCCTGATGTATTGGGCCTGTCGGCGGGCCGCCACCAGTTCCCCGATCGTGTTGTGGATGCCTAGGCCCAGTAATCCGTATGTGGATGTGTTGAGGGGAAGATGAAGTGCTACCTTGAACGCCTTGCTAATCATAGCATCCAAAGCGTTTATGTCATGTTTGGATAGTTGTAAGTATGGGGTAGTGTGCAGCACACGGCTGAGGACAAAGGCGTGAATGAGCCGACATAGGTCGCGCTCCTTCATGCCTCTGTGATGTCCCCAAACCCTTCGGATGAGGTGCGATATCGCGCCTACAAGCTGCTTGAGTTTCTTGAGGGTGGTGGTGTTTTTGCCATCGTTCTGGATGTGCAGGCCCAATACACAGAGGATGCCAACCTCAGGTACAGGGTCACCATTCAGTTCAATGGCAATGGGGGAGCGGGGACAGCGGTGGTTCTTAGGCCGGATGAGGAGCAGTTCGGACTTCTCTGGCGAGCAAGACAGTCCGATGGTCCGTGCGTAATTTTGGGTGAGTGTGGCTGCTTCCTGTAAGGAGTTCTCTATGTCGCCTTCACTGCCGTGGGTGGTCCACAGGGTGATATCATCGGCATAAAGAGTGTGCTTCAGGTGGGGAATAGTTGCCAATTTTCGGGTGAGGGGGATGAGAGTAATGTTAAACAGAAAGGGGGAAAGGACGGACCCTTGAGGTGTGCCGTTACTCTGAAGCGTGTAGGAGGGGAAGACAGAGGGCCGAAGTGTATCTCAGCCGTGCGGTCAGTGAGGAATGCTTGAATGTAGGCATACGTGCGCGCACTCACATTCAATGGGGATAGAGCAGTCATGATCGCCTGATGTTGAATGCGATCAAAAGCTTTGGAGAGGTCCAAAGCTTAGACTGCCTTGATGTGACCTGGAAGAAGCGGGTCGAAAATTTCGTGTGTGAGTGTGAGTTGCAGCATGGCGTTCTGTGCGGATAAATGGGGGCGAAATACCACCATGCTATGCGGGTAAACATTGTTGTCCGCCATGTGACTTGTGGGTCTAGCTAACACAACATGCTCGAGGAGCTTCCCTAGGCATGAGGTTAGTGAAATCTGGCGAAGGTTTTGAAGTGTAAGTGATTTTTTGGGCTGAGGTATGAATATTACATTGGCGTGGCACCAGGACTGCGGGAGGTTACCCTCCCTCTAGCACTGGTTGAAGTATTTCGTAATGTGGGAGATCGATTCGTCATCCAGATTACGAAGCATGGAGTTTGTGATTTGGTCTGCACCAGGTGCCTAGTTGGCGCCGAGAATCAGGAGTGCCGCTCTGACTTCCGTCTCCTTGATGTCGGTGTCGAGTGTGGGATTTGCTTGCCCAGTGTAGTGGGGTAGAGGTGTGGGGCCGCCATGTGTACATGGTTTGAAGTGTGTCTAGAAGGGTGTCGGGATCGTAAATGTGTTCATGTGTGAGGCGTGTCACGTGGTGCTGTGTTACTGATTTGGTGCGTGTGGGCCCAATAAGGTGTCGGAGGAGTTGCCATGCGCGTTTGCTGCACAGGTTTCCTTGCGATGCCGTCAAATAACTGTCCCCAGTTGGATCAGCAGAGCTCGCCAGAGTGCTGTTGGACTTGTATCTGCAGCGCGGCTAGGCGCTTTTTAAGCGTTCTGTTGTGTTTGTTGCCTTTCAAGCGTTCCAGGATAGTGTGATAAGCCTCACAGAGGTGGGCTAGGCTGTGTCGAGGGTAGGGATTTCGGTTGTAGTTTCAATGTGCCGCATGTTGTGGTGAACGGGGGCACGCCACTGCATCGAACGTGGTCATGAAACCGCCACTGTTTGCGCAGGCCTTCCTGCTTTGGATCTTTGCTGCGCTGAATTCCTGCCTTGGCAGCATCTACCCCGCCACCGCCCGTCACCTCGGTGAGGCAGCTTCGCAGCTTCCCGTGTTCATCGCCAAGACAGCAGAAGACACGTTCCATCCGCCACATCCAGCTACAGTCGAAACGCCTGCCTGGCAACCACACACCACCGTCACCACAGGAGCCACGCCTCGACTACAAATGCAGCTATCGCTCTGGGGCCATTCGGGGCACGCCACTGCAACGAACGTGGTCATGAAACCGCCACTCTTTGCGCAGGCCTTCCTGCTTTGGATCTTTGCTGCGCTGAATTCCTGCCTTGGCAGCATCTACCCCGCCACCGCCCGTCACCTCGGTGAGGCTGCTTCGCAGCTTCCCGTGTTCATCGCCAAGACAGCAGAAGACACGTTCCATCCGCCACATGCAGCTACTTTCGAAACGCCTGCCTGGCAACCACACACCATCGTCACCACAGGAGCCACGCCTCGACTACAAATGCAGCTATCGCTCTGGGGCCATTCGGGGCACGCCACTGCAACGAACGTGCTCATGAAACCGCCACTCTTTGCGCAGGTTAGTTACCTACCTCATGCCAACACTGTCCGTACTAGCAACCCCTTCTTGGTCGCAGTGTCATGCCCCGCTGACCTGCTTGACTTCTACCGTAGAGTAATGTGCCTGTCATGTTACTTTTGTCTCAACGCCCACCTGGTATGCCTCTTGTTTGTCCTCTCGGGTGACGTTGAACTAAATCCTGGTCCTACAGAAGAGGACCCACCTGTATCGCTTGAATCAATTTCGCAGACACTGTTTCGCTTAGAACAGTCTCAAGCCATAGTCCTTGCTGAACTCGCAAAAATACGTGCTGCACAAACTGATATTGAAGATGTGGTCAGCCGCTCGTCTTCTCGCGTTGATGCACTGGAAAAAATTGCCGAGCTGAATCAACAAATCGACCCCAATTCTTCTAGCACTTCGCAAACGAATGTAGAAAAATTTTCTGCGGAAATTAAAGTTCTTGCCGACGAATATGATGACGCAGAGAATCGCCTTCGCCGCTGCAATTTGATCTTGTTTGGAATTAAGGATGATCGCTCTGAAACCTGGGCTCAGTCTGAGTCTCTGATTATTTCTTTTTGTTCAGATAAACTTAGCCTTACCGTCAGCCCTGACGACATTGAACGGGCGCACAGGATAGGGCGTTACCAAGAGGAGAAAAATCGCCCAATAGTTGTCAAACTGGCCCGTTTCAAGGAAAAATCAAGGATTTTAACGGCAGGACCGAAGCTAAAAAATACCTCTTTTGCAATTCGCGAAGATTATTCAAAACGTGTGCGAGTGGCCAGAAGTAAGCTTTATTCTTACGCCCAAGGAAGAAGCACCACATTTAAGATCCGTTTCGACAAGCTCCTATGAATGACCGTCAATTTATTTATAACTCTGAAACAGATTCTGTCCAAGAAGTGAAGTTATAGCGTTTGCCATCCGCTCATCGGCCTCCGCCACACCTACTTCGTCAGTAACCACAAGTGACATACGCAGCCCCGAGTTATCAAACCTTAGCAGTTCTACTTTCCAATGTCCGCAGCTATCTGCCCAAGAAAGATGCCGTTGAAGCCTTCCTAAACGATAGCGATACTGATATAGCTATATTTACTGAATCGTGGCTGACCTCGGACATCTCGAATGAAGAGCTGCTGCACGATACGCGATCTTTCACGGTCCACAGACGCGATAGGGTGATGCGGAGAGGAGGTGGTGTATTGGTTTTTGTAAAATCGAGCACGCCTTCTTTTCCTATTTTGCCCATCTGCAATCATGAAATTGTTGCGATAAGGTTATTGCTTCCTTCTAGCACAGTCATATTGCTTGCATGCTATCGTCGTCCAGACAGCGACATTTCATTTGTTAATGAACTGTACTCAATACTACTCGACCTTAATACCCGTTATCCCCATGAAACTTACCTACTATGCGGCGATTTCAACTTTCCTGATATTGACTTGTACAACTTATCCGCACATTCTGGCCAATCGAGTGAGTTTATAAACTTAGTCCTTACCTTTAACCTTGTGCAAAGAGTTCACACTCCAACTCGCCTAAACAATACCCTCGACCTTGCTCTTGTTTCAGATCCTGAATGTGTCCAGTCATTATCATCCATTCCGGGCTTCAGCGATCATTGTACCTTGTTGTTTAACTTATCTATACCCATCGCTACTCGTCAACCTTCAGTTAAATTCATTCGTGACTATAATAAGGCCGATGTTCCAAGTATCATTGCTGAGCTAGACAAGTTTTTCCATCACTTTCGTATGTCCTCTTCCACAAGAACCGTCAATGATAACTGGTTGCTCTTCAAACAAAAATTAATAGCACTTATTCATCTATATGTACCCCTCGTACGCATTCGAGGTGATGCCAGCAAATCTTGGTTTTCCAATGCCCTCAGAAAACTTTTAATGAGAAAAAAATGTATTTTCCCTCTTGCAAAGCATTCTCCCAGTGTCTCAAGGTGGGATAAGTATTTCTCGCGTCTTTGCGAATACACGAGACTTTTACGAAGCTCAAAAAGGAAATTTTACCACCAGGACTTGCTAGACATCATGCGCTAGACATCATGCTAGACATCAAAGAAATTCTGGAATCTCCTTACGCCAGGGAATAGGTCTACGCATCACATCTCCTTGGTTAACCCGGATGGTTCTGTGGTCGCATCAGGCGAACGCAGTGCTGTAATGAACTCTTATTTCTCCTCGGTTTTCACCAATGAATCTACTTCAGACATTCCTCCTGTATCGAAGTTTTCATTTTCGCAAATACCGCCTGTTACTATAACAGCTAACGGTATTGCAAGCCTCATCGAAAAACTTAAAGTATCAAGTGCCCCGGGACCAGACAATATACCAGTTAAGATACTGAAATGCACCAAGGAAATCTCCAGTCAAATTTTCCAAAAGTAATCTTCGATCAATCTATTGCTACCAGCTTAATTCCGGACAACTGGAAGCTAAGTCAAGTAGTACCAGTTTTTAAAGCAGGCAACCGTCATGATCCGTCCAACTACCGTCCAATTTCTTTAACCTGCATTGCATGCAAACTATTAGAGCATATTATATATTCACAAACCGCATCTCACCTTGATTCTAACTCTTTCTTTTTTTCCAATCAGCACGGCTTCCGATCCGAAACCCAACTATTCGAATTCACTACCGACCTTAGCCTAAACCTAGATTCTTCATTCCAGACAGACGTCATTTACCTTGATTTTTCAAAAGCATTTGATCTTGTACCCCACCTACGCCTTTTAGCTAAACTTTCACGCTTATGCCTCGATCCCCTGATATTAAAATGGATTCGCTGCTTCCTAACTGATCGCTCTCAATTCGCTGCTATCGATAATGACAATTCTCCCACAACAAAAGTCTTCTCTTATGTGCCTCAGTGTTCGGTGCTCGGCCCACTTTTATTTTTAATCTTCATCAATGATCTTCCTTCCGACATTTCATCGACAATTCGTCTTTTCGCAGATGACTGCGTCCTGTACCACCGCATAACTACCAACAATGATCAGCCGCCGCGGTGGCTCAGCAGTTATGGTGCTCGGCTGCTGACGCGGGTTCGATCCCGGCCGCGGCGGCTGGAATTTCTTTGGAGGAGAAATTCTAGAGGCCCGTGTACTGTGCGATGTTAGTGCACGTTGAAGAACCCCAGGTGGTCGAAATTTCCGGAGCCCTCCACTACGGCGTCTCTCATAGCCTTAGTCGCTTTGGGACGTTAAACCCCACAAACCAAACCAAACCAACAATGATCAGGAATTGCTCCAAAGCGACCTAAACAGGATTGAAAGCTGGTGTTCCACATGGCTAATGACGCTCAACGTAACGAAATGCAAATACATGCAGGTATCACGCAAGCGCACTAATATCGACTACGCTTATTCACTCAGTTCAACCATCCTTACTAAAGCCGAATCATACCGGTATCTTGGCATCCATATCACGAGCAACCTCACTTGATCCGAGCACATCACGAAGATTGCTGCTGACGCATCGAAAACACTCGGCTTTATCAGACGCAACCTCAGTTTCTCCCCTTCTTCCATTCGCAGCCTACCCTACAAAACTTTCGTCCGTAGCAAACTTGAATTTGCATCCCCAATATGGAACCCACATCAAGCCTACTTAATAGCCAGCCTAGAAGCCGTCCAAAACCGTGCAGCCCGCTTTATTTCCTCCAACTATGACACCCGCTCTACCATTACCAAAATAAAATTATCTGCCGACATCGAGCCTCTCGCGCATAGGCGTGTAATTGCCCGTTTATCATTATTCCGTAAATTGTACTGTTGTTTTCCCTCACTTCGACACTCCCTTCTGCTCCCTCCCCTCCGAACATCACGCCGTCTTTTCAACTCCATGAGCATCCTAAGACTTCATGGCTCCTCAAAGCATTTAACAAGTCATTTCTGCCTCTTGCCATTAATGAATGGAATTCACTACCCGAATTAATTGTCACTGAACGTGATGCTCTTAAATTCCGCCAAATGCTCTCATTGCACTTGAAATCCCAATGTGGGTAACTGTTGCCTTTGCGTTTTATTTTTATGTTATGATTGTTTGATCTACTACTGCACCTGTCTGCCTGATTTATAAACGTGTTTTTCTTTTTTTCTCTTCCCCAAGCAACGATTGTTTCACTGTATACTTTTTCTTCACTGTATACTTTTTTTCACTGTTTTACTGTACTTTTTTGTATATGTTTTTTTTTTACCTAATAATGTCATTACTTGCTTCGATGTTCGCCCCCCCCCCCCCCTATGTAATACCCCGCAGGGGTCTTTAAGGGCCAATAAATGATGATGATGATTAACGTCATGCTTGAGTGACTGCACCCATGCTTCGATGTCTGCGATCGGAGTGTCCGGGAGGGCGGTGGGTGCAGCGCGAAAGGCATCCCAGTTAATGAGTTTGTGTGTTGCATTTTCGTGACGGGGAGGTTTGTACGGAACAGTGATTTGTATAATGTAATGATCACTGCCCAGTGTATGTTGAGTTCTGTTCCAGGTAACGCCGCGGATGCAGCGGCTCAGCGCCAGGTGCGGACTGGTGTCCATGCTGACACTGCTGCCGATCCGCGTAGGTGTCTGAAACGTGTTGTGCACAGTGAATTGGAGGTTCTGCAGGAGCAGCCAGAGCCTGCGACCTTGATGTGTCGTGGTTGTGTATCCCCAGTCAGTTTGCTGACTGTTGAAGCCCCCACCGATGAGGAGGGGATGTTTCCCTGCTAGATGGTGTAGCTTTCACAGAAGTGATTCTAGCGGGGCCATCGGCAGGGACGGGGGGTGGTACATGTTTACTATAAATATAGAAGCAAGTGAATGTGTGTGATGTATAAGCTCTGTGCTCACGCGGGGCGTCTCAGACGTGATGTGATGAGTTTTGTAGGTGAGGCTGTGGTGGATGAGTGTGGACGCCCTGGGTGTGCTAGTGGTATCCGAGTGTGTAGATGTGTAGCAGGGGAGGGTTGCCCGGTGTGCAATCTCCTGGAGAAGAAGTATGTGGGGCGCGGCTGTGATGGTGGGAAGAAGTTGCAGAGGTGCGCGCTTTGCCCGGTAGCAGCGGCAGTTCCAAGTTGAAATGGGGAGATAATTAGTGTTCCCTCCGGCCATATTAGGTGGTGGGGAGAATGAGGAGGGTAGTAAGACGGATGTCAATTGGTATATGCGGCTTAGGAAAGGTGGTTTGTTCTTGCGGAGGTGGGATAGGGGGAGTGGAGGGGGTTTGAAGTTGGGTGAAGCGATGGGTAAGATTATGTTCCAAGAGCTCCATCATCTTTGTAAGCATAGCGTCCATGCGCTGCTCAATTTTTCGGTGAGGGTGGCGGCAAGGCGATTCTTTAAAACAGCGCAAAAGACAAGGATATAGATAAAAAAGACACACACAGCGCTGACTTACAACTCGGAGTTGTAACAGCGCTGTGTGTGTCTTTTCTATCTGTGTCCTTGTCTTTTGAACTGTTTTAAAGAGTCATGGTTCACCAACTAGCCTGCACGTCTACCCTTGTAAGGTGATTGAATCTGGCCTTGAGGCGGGCGTCTAGCTCTTTTAGTTTGTGGTCAAATTGGGCTTCGAGTGCTGCTAATTTAGCGTCTATTTCTGGGGGCACGGGTTTGGGTGTAGCGTCTGTGGTGCGCTGTTTCTTTGCAGGAGGGGTGCTAGAAGTGTCTGTGGATGATGAGGTCGAGTTAATGAAAGGGGGGGGGGTGCGGGTTGAGGGGGTATGGAGGGGGCTGAGGTGCTTAGGAGGGAGGAAAGGCGGCTTACCTCGTCACGCAAGGCCTTGAGTTCCTATTCTCTCGGATCTCCCTGGGAGGACTGGGGTGGTGGGGATGACGGGTGGCGTTGGCAGAAACGCGATCTGCCCAGGTGAGACGCGAGCATTTGTTGCTGCCATTCTGTCTGGTTCTAGACGATGAACGGGAAGGCATCGAGCAGCGTCTGTTGCCTGTGCTGTGTTGATCGCAGCGGGAAAGCCGCGATGTAGACGGGGGAGAGAGAGCATTCCTCGGGGACGCTATTTTACGGCCCCGTGCTTTGCAGTTCCCAGTTCCGGTCAAATGAGGGCCTCCGCTGACAATGCAGCTTGGGGTGTATGAGCGCACAGCTTTAGGATGGGACTGCCCCCAGCGGTGGCACTTGGGTGGACGCACACATCCGTCCGGTGACCTCGGACGCGGCAGTTCGTGCAGGCGTCTAGATGCCCTCGGTACGGTGTGCATCTGTGAAGGGCTCCTCCGTAAAAAACGGCGCGTGGGACAGGTCCAGTCCGGAAAGTGGTTAAGATGGAACGCGTGGAGCCCATTCGGCGGGCGTCCACGATGAGGCGTCTGGGTTGCCGGTGATCAGGTCTTGCAGGAGCTCTGTCGGGGTCTCATTCCAATGCGCATTGGCGATGACTCCGCGTACCGCTTCATCCGGCGGGGCTATGTAAGCTGCGACGCCGACGTCCTTGCCTTGGTTTTTGATTACGCGAACCAGGGAAAGCGCGTCAGCTTTTAGGGGCGTGCTTACGGTGCACGTATTGTTTACGGGCTGTACCCTGATTTGGGTACGCGTTGGTTCGTAGATCTTGGACGCCGCTTGGAAGATGGCGCCCCGTAGTTGTCCGGGTGGAATCAAATCCAGCTACAGTCCGCCTCGTGATCTAAACACGATCTTGTAGTCTCCAGCAGGAAGCGGCGGCTAGTGCCGCAAACGCTGCGCAGCTGCGCACGTTGCTTGCAGGTGCGCTGACTTGCCAAGGCATACAAACTTGGGGGCACCGGTAGCAGAGGCTGCTGCCTCCTGGCTTCGGGATGGTGAAAGGACGTCCTTGGAGCGCGTAGGCACACTAAGAATCTGCGTCCAGTCCCTTGGGTCGTAGTCGTGGGGGTTAGGAACCTCTCCCTGCACTTGCACCTCTATGATGGCGTTGGTGGCGGAAGCGTCCGTCGCAGTAGGCCTAGCTCCGAGCGGAGCGCGGCTTAGCTCAGGCAAAGAGGTCATAGAGAGACGAAAGGGCCGTGGGTGGCCGCAAAGTGGCGTAGTCGGGCCAAAAATTGATGGCGTGCGGTGCTCATATTCGTAGATTAGTGGGTGGTGAAAGTTGGGCCGATGATGCTGGCGATTGGAGAATTCCGCTTTCTTTTTGCGGAGCCGATGTGGAGCGCATCTGTACTAAACGGCCCCCTAGCGGCCAAACACCTTGGCAAGCAAAAATGCATAACAACCCCGCTCTTCCCCTGGGCTAGTGGACACCTTAGTCGCGCTTTAAGGTACGGAACCGACATCGGGAGCATCGAAAGCAAAGCAAAGGCACATAACTGTCCCCCTGGGACAGTGAACACTTTAGTCGCGCTTTAAGCTACGAACCCGATGGAGAGAAGCAGCTTCAAAACCAATGGAAAGGAGCATAACTGGCTCCCTGGGACTGTGTACACCTGAGTCGTCCTTTAAGCTAAGTGGCAGTAGTGACAGATGTGCGCTGCCTGCATTGGCATTCACAACGTTTCAGGCTCTGAGGATTTTCAGGAAAAGGACTGGATCCTTGTGCCAGTGGACGCCTGAATCGCGCTTTAAGGTAGGTGGGGTGGTGAGAGAGAGACGTGGGCTGCCTGCGTTAGCGTGACAGCGTTGTGGGAGGCAGGAGGCACTGCAGCAATAGGCCACAGCATTGAGCGGGTGACCAAACTCGCGTCAATTTTCACTGCCACCTGCCAGGGTGGCAGGATGGGCGCTCTGTCATCTAGCGCCCGGAACGCTCTCACCTTTGCAGACGCCATTGTGGTGGTGGTGATGAAAACAAATATTCAGAAGGGTCATGAGGTATGTTTGGATCAGCCCGTAAGGGACCGATCCTTACAAACACTAGGTGGAGGTCCCTATTATGGGACCCCAGTGGCGGTGGCCGCCGCCCAGGGGCGCCCGACTAAAGCTTGTTGGGCCTGTAAATCGTGGCAGCCGAGCAGGGTCTCCTCCCAGCTCTCCCGGGTTGGGTTGGGGATAGGGGCAATGGCCGGATTGGTGGGGCAGGCCCACACAATGAGGTAGGTGTGCAAAAACACCGCACTACAGGGCGGGCAGTTGCCGCTAAAGAGGGGTCGAAATGTTTTAATGCTGCCGGGCACAGAAATGTATTAGTGAGAACGAGGAGAAGGAGCCGCTCATCTGCCTCCTTGAGGCATTTACATGGCCTTGGGTAAATGCGATGGCTATCTTGATAGTAGGTTTTAATATCTTTGAACCTAGAGACCGGATTAAAATCGGATCAGATGGGGAGGACAAAACAGCCCGGTGAGAGAGCGCGCGGGTGGCTGCGTCTGCTGCCTCGTTTCCTGCCAACCCCTGCTGAGCAGGGGCCTATATAAGGTAACGGTGGGCGGGGTCCGTGTACGGTATGCAGTTTTGGTAGATTCGATAGGCTTGTAGCGTGCCATTGTGGTCCGGCCGTAGAAGACGACGACAGCCCCAGCCCGCCTGCCAAGCATGCGCAGACTGGATTTCGTGGCTGCTTGACTGCAAGGCCGGCGGCGGGCTGCTCCGTTCTCGCCTGGCTGAGAGCGTCCAGCCGAATATATTTGACGAGACCTAACGACGACTGGCGTCTACGATTCGTCTCCACAAATTTGGTGACTCCAGACTTCGTGTTTTCGTTCTCTGCTCCTGCGCTGCACTTGCATCAGCCGCTTCGCTAGGCCTACCATCGCTCGGAGCTCGAGACCCCGCCTACCTTACATCGTGTAAGTCCTCGCCATAGATCCCTCCACTCCTGTACCGTCTCCGTCACCTCTCACGCTGCCACCTCATGAGTCCGCGGTCTCCGCCCTCAAGCTCCCCGACATTGGTCATCGCATTCGGAACTTTGGTTCCTCACCATCGAGGCCTTGTTCCGCCGGCCCCGCATCACGTCACAGGTGACAATGTTCAACCATATCATTGGTGCGCTCACGCCTGCTACTGCTGCGGTTGTTCGCGACGTCCTGCACTCTCCGCCTGCCGATCGCCCTCACGAGCATCTTGATGGTTTGGTTTCATGGAGTTTAACGTCCCAAAGCGACTAAGGCTATGGAGAGACGCTGTAGTGGAGGGCTCCTGGAATTTCGACCACCTGGGGTTATTTCTTTCACTGACATCGCACAGTACACGGGCCTCTAGAATTTCTCCTCCAAAGTAATTCAACCGCCGCGGCCGGGATCGAACCCGCGTCTTTCGGGTCAGCAGCCGAGCACCATAACAACTGAGCCACCGCGGAGGCCCGAGCATCTTGAAGCGATGCTGATCCAGAGAACTACTGAAACGAAGCCGCGTCGCCTGCAGCAGCTCCTTACATCAGAAGAGCTCGGAGGTCGCAAACCTACCAAGCTGTTGCGTCGCATCACCGCCCTGGCTGGAGACTTGACTATTTCACACGACAGCGCGCTCCTGCGGAAACTCTTCCTGCAGCGCCTGCCTCCGCAGGTGCGCATGATCCTGAGCGTGTCTCCGTCTCAAACCCCGGAATCCCTGGCTACGCTGGCGGAAAAAGATCATGGACGTCGGCTTTCACTCCGTTGCAACACTTTAACGCCTTCCTGCCTCTCAGCTATCGAGCCCAGCTCCTAACGATCACTATACCCCTCTCACTGCTACTCATGAGGAGCTAGCCCGGCAGGTGGCGCAGCTTGCAGCCGAAGTTAAAAACGCGGAAGTTAAAAATTGGATGACTTCAATGAAAAAAAAAAAAAACATAGTGTAGAACTATATCGATACTGGAAGAGGCAGATCAGGAAAGACTTTTTCTATGATAACTCAAGAGGCAGTGCCCTGGTTTTGAAGCTCGGTTCGGGTGTCTTAGAACGCGCAGCTACAAAAAGAAATTTAACGAAGAAGATGACACATGTGCAGTGTGTGTTAGATCTGTGGAAACAATTGAACACCTCATAATCAAATGTGATGGTATCCATCCGGATGTCGATGCAGGCACAGTCACGCTTTCTGAGGTCCTAGGGTTTAAAGATAACAATGGTCATGTAAATAAATCTGCAGTGGAGGTTAGCAAAAAGCGATTGGAGGATTGGTGGCTGAAAAGCAGAGATGTGGCATAAGGTTAGAATTGCAGAAAACTGTAGGTAAAGATGATGGCGAATCCTAATGAGAATTGCCAACACAGTAAATAAGAAAATAATAAAGAAAAGCTGAGCATGGTGGCAATTGCCACCACCCCGTTTCAAAGGGGGTGCTCCTATCCATCCGTCCGTCCGTCCGTCCGTCCGTCCATCCTTCCATCTGTTGCAGCCCTTCGTACTCGCCGGCTGTATTCGACGTCTTCATACCGCCGTAGCAGCCCCAGTTTTTCTGGCAGTCGTTCTGCGCCCTCGACTACCCTTTGCTGGTTCCTCCGCCGATACGGCTCTCGCGCACGCCATTGCCGCCAGCCCTACACCTTCGCGGTAAACGGTCCGGCCGAACACTGAAGGCGACCGGTGTTCTCGGCCCGCAATCCAGGCGCCTTTTCCGCGTCACTGACCGTGTAACCAAAGTCCGCGACCTCATCGACACTGGTGCCGAGATCTGTGTTCTTCCGCCTACGTTGGCTGAGCGGCGCCGTCCTTTAGTCTCTCCTCTGGCCGCAGTCAACTGATCCACCATACGGACATACGGCCAGAAGTCGGTAACTCTTGACCTCGGACTCCGCCGTACCTTTCGCTGGGTATTTGTCATCGCGAACGTGCGCTCGGCAATCATCGGCGCCGACTTTCTATGACACTACAGGCTCCTAGTTGACATGCGGCAAAACCGCATACTGGATTCAGAAACAAGCCTAGTCGTCCAAGGCGTCTCTTACCGACTTCCACCACTCCGGCTCCTCCAGGCACACAGCACCGTTTCCGACTCTTGGTCCACCATACTTGCCGAGTACCCAGATGTCTTCCGACCACCGTCACTCCAAGCGCCGGTCGCTCACAACGTGACTCATCATGTTGTGACGACTGGGCCTCGCGTGTTTGCTCGTGCTCGTCGCCTCGCACCCGATCGCCTCGCTGTCGTCAGAGAGAAAGGTGCGTCCCCTTGCAGACGTCGGCTTGTGCGGTAGACTGGAGTCAAGTCCTCTAGTGAATGACTCGAAGGGCTGGCGTCGCGACTTTCTGGGAGTATCCGGTACATAGAAGGCTACCCAGCACCTCCACCAGATGTCACGTTGTAGTGACAGCAGTCCAGCGGTCAGGAAGACACCAAGAAGACTTGGAAACGAAGCTCTTTATTTGGGCTGACTTGCGCCCGCAAAAGAACTGTATCACTCGGCGGCGGTGTCAGCAACAAATGTGTTCGTCAGTCGTCGAACTACGAATCCCCGCTGCTCGCAGCATCGTCAAGGGAAGCCGTCAAGGAAACTTCGAGATAACAGGTCGAGATCATCTAGAGTAATCTGGAATGGCTGTGATCAATCGAGATTAGTCCGGTCGCTTCTCGCGTTACGAACAATAATGATAACACCCCTTTCCTGCGGCCTTGCGCGACCGAACAGACACTACAATGATACGTGGCATTATGCTAGAGCTTGGCTTCATCCGTCCCTCCTCCAGTCCTTTGGCGTCACCCCTACACATGGTGCCCATAAAGACCGGCGACTGGCGGCCGCGCGGCGATTACCGGGCCCTCAACAAGACCACAGTCCGTGACCGCTACGCGATTCCCCACAATTTAGTTGTTTAAAAATATCAAGGAACTTATTATAAACTTCAGTAGCATCATTGAGGTGAGCTATGTGAGCCAGGTCAACTTATGTAAGAGCATCGCGAAAAGCTTTCAGTGTAACACTGGATATACGCTGGTACCTAATACCTTCTGGCTCTTTCAGTGTATGGGTTGGCTCATTCATTCAAAAGAACACTGGGAGATGGTCACTGAGGGGACATGATAAGGCACTGGTCTCAATTTTCGGATGGGCGAGATTGGTAATGAAAAAGTCTAAAGTGGATTGACTTCCTGTTGTTGCTCTGGTAGGGACTTCTATTACACTAATGAAACCATTTGAAGCCAAAACAATCCTAAATTCTCTCGTAGAATAATTGTTGCTGCTCATGTCGATGTTGAAATCGCCTCCAGCAATAAGCGTATAACCTCCATCAACTACAAAAGACAAAAAGTGTTCATAGAATTTAAGAAAAAACGGATGCATTCCACTGGGTGGGCGGTAGCAGACGGAGTAAATACATTTCTTTGAGCACAATGATATTATTTCATAGTCCGGCGTAATCACACTGTATGGGTTTAGCATTTCACCAGTTTCATTTTCATTCAGAAGTAAAGCCACTTCCCTGCCACGCACGACGGGTCTGTTGAGATAGTAGGTTTTGGAATTGGTCATTTTGAAAACATTATGCGCGCTGGTGCTCCATGTTTCACTCAGCATTATCACTGAAAACATAAACCCAAATTCGCAAAAAAAAAAATTCATTTAGCAAGACCATTTTATTTTTTACTGAGCGTGCGTTGACATGTATAGCTTTAACGGATGCGGATGAGAAAGAGGAAGCGATGTGGTTCAAGTCATGCGGAAGGTGATACGGGCACTGTGCCATTTTTCTTTTCCATTTTCCTTTGGTACTGAGCTTGCGCAGTGCTAGGTAAGCTGGTTCAGATCGCTTGCTCCTTTGATAAGTATGACAGTCATTCCTTCATCTTCAGGAACGAGAATTTTCCCATTCGTATACCAGACAAAAAGATAACCTGTATATTTTGCCTTCTGTCTCGCACTTCGAAGCAAGTCTCTGTGATACCGTGTCAGGTTTTCCTGAATGACAATGCTCGGTTCATTATCTTTTAATTTGCTCCTAGCGTTCAGCCAAGAATCTCTTGTCGTCTGTCTGGTGAAACGAGCGAGTATTCCTTGCGTCTTATCCCGTCGGGCAGGCAGTCTGTGTATTGTTTGAATGTCTGCTGCCGTCAGGGGTGGTACTTCAAGCTTCGGGGCGATGTCATTTAACAAAGTAAGATTTTCATCGGGCAGAGCAGGAATACCGGGTATCTCTAGATTAAGTTTCCTGCTTCGGTATTCAAGATCATTAACATCTTGTTGAAGTTGTGCTTGCTTGCACAACTTGCGTCATGTCATCTTTTTCTTCGACTTCTGCTACTCTTTTCTTCAGTACCTTGATCTCATTGTCCTGACGGGAAACATGTCTTTCAAATTGGTCAAATTTCTTAGACATATGTTGGACAGATTCTTCCATTTCTGCCACCTTTTTTGTTAGCTCTGACAAGCTCTCTAGTATAGAGGCAAGAGCTAGCTTAACATCTAGTTCTGAATCACTGTCTGCACTACTACTCGTGCACGACTCATTTTCCCGGCATGTGAGACAACGCCACGCTTTTTTTGCAGCATTGTTTTTTGCTTTGAAAGGTTTCTACGTCACTCCCGCACATTTACCAAAATGGTAAGCGCTTTGGCACTATGTGCATGTCGCACTCGGCACATTGACATGAATAGTTCCCTCGCAGGACGAACACGCACTAGATATTTCTTTTCGTAGGCGGACACTTCACCAAACGACATAAAAGCACGCTTCACCAAAGTAAAATGGCAGCAGCAGCGACAGACACAATATCATAAACCACAAAAACTATGACAATTCTGCGCAGTGCTGCACTAACCTGCAACAAGGGCGAAGCGCGTTACCGATGTAGTCGCGCCGCTGCCGCTGCTGCCAAGTGACAGCTGGTCCGATTGCTTGCGTTTATCTTGCAGGGCCTTCCGGTTGGCGTCTGCGCAGATTGTGTCCGAAGCGTGCCAAGCGTCCGATGGTTGTGCTTGATGATAGAAAGGCGTAGCTTTGGCGTAGGCATAAGAAGGCGCACAGCAGAAGCGATTGCCAATTCTTAGTAGCAGGATCACTCGAGAACGGGGAGCTCGATCTGCAACAACGGCAAAGCGCGTTACCGATGTAGTCGCGTCGCTGCCGCTGCTGCCAAACACCGCATTATCACGCACGAAGGAGCCCGACCCATCCATCAGCAGCCATATCATGTGTCCCCTCGTGAGCGAGATGCTATCCAAACACAGATCGAAGACATGCTCACAGACGGCGTCATCCAACCATCAAGCAGGCCGTGGTCGTCTCCTGTCGTCCTTGTGAAAAAGAAAGACGGGACACTATGATTCTGTGTCGACAGCACGGAGCTTAACAATATGACCAAGAAGGACGTGCATTCGCTGCCGCAAATCGACGAATCCCGTGACCGACTTCGTCAAGCCAAGTACTTCTCTTCAGCCGACCTCAGGCGTAGTTAATGGCAGATAGTTGATGAGACCGACCGTGACAAAACCGCCCTCATCACACCGGACGGGCTGTACGAATTTCGCGTCCTCCCATTCGGGTTCTGCTGTGCTCCTGCCACATTCCAATGAATGATCGGCACCATCCTCACAGGTGTGAAGTGGCAGACCTGTCTTGTTTATCTTGAAGATGTCATCATTTTTTCCGCGACGTTCACAGAACATCTTCACCGCCTCAGAACTGTCCTCGAAGCCGTTCGATCCGCCAACCTCTCTCTCAAACCAGAAAAATGCCACTTTAGGTTCACCGATTTGAAGTTCCTCGGGCACGTCGTTAGTGCTGACTTAATCCGAGCTGACTCAGAGAAGCTTGCTGCCATTGCTGTCTTTCCGGTCCCCGCCCACAAAAAAGCAGTCCGACGTTTTCTGGGCCTTTGCTCCTACTATCGCCGCTTCATTAGAAACTTCGCCCCGCTCGCCAGGCCTCCGACGCTCCTAACCCGTGATGACACGACATTTTCCTGGGGCAACGAACAGCAGACTGCCTTCGAGGAGTTACGACGCCCACTCCAATCGCCGCCCATCCTGGCCCATTTCGACGAAGACGCCGACACAGAGGTACACACGGATGTGAGCAACGTCCATCTTGGCGCCGTTCTAGTTGAGCGGCACAACAGTATCGAAACAGTGTCGAAAAAGTAGTTGCTACGCCAGCCGCGCACTGTCGCGCGCTGATATGAACTACTCTCCCACTGAAAACGAATGTTTGACGGTAGTCTGGGCCGCCGGTAAATTCCGCCCATATCTGTACGGCAGACCGGTTTGTATGGTCACCGACCGCCACTCGCTGTGCTGGCTGCAAAATTTAAAGGACCCTTGCGGGTGCCTAGCACGTTGGACATTATGCCTGCAGGAATTCGATTTCACCGTCAACTACAAGTCAGGCAGCAAACACACCGACGCTGATAGCTTGTCACGCGCTGCCCTCGAACCTCCTCCACAAGACACCACCGACGATGAAAGCTTCCTTGGAGCGGTCAGCACGTCTGAGTTCGTTTCCAGACAGCGGGTCGACGCCGAGCTGTGTCTGCTCATCGAACATCTCGAAGGTGGGCGCCCTGAAATACCACGAGCTAGGTATCGTGGTATCGTTCTGCAAGCGGAGAGGGGTGCTTTAAAAAAAGATCTCTACTTCAAGCCTGACAACTTACCTGCTCGTCATACCGACTGATCTACGGGATGAAGTCCTCCTTGCCTTCCATGATGAACCGACTTCCGCCCACCTTGGTGTTATACGCACCTTATCTCGAATCCGGCAGAACTATTACTGGTCCAACCTAACTTCAAGTGTCAAGCATTATGTCCGGACATGCCGGCAATGCCGGTGGCGAAAAAAACCCGCGCTCAAGCCTCCTGGACTGCTTCAGTGCATCGAGCCGCCACAAATACCATTCGACAAAGTCGGCATGGACCTTCTGGGGCCAATTCCTCTCTCGTCCACCGGCCACAAGTGGATCGTAGTCGCCAGTGACTACTTGACCCGCTACGCTGAAACGAAGGCCTTTGCGCGATGTACTGCCGCCGAAGTTGCCCACTTCTTTAGGCACAACATCGTGCTTGGACACGGCGCCCCATGGGCCATCATTAAAGACCGAGGCAAGGCGTTTACAGTCCGACTCCTACGTGACATCTTAACGCTTAGCCACACTGCTCATCGACCAAAAACAGCGTATCATCCCGAAAATAATGGTCTAATGGAGGGCTCAACAAAACATTGGCGGACATGAGCTCGATGTACGTCGACGTTGAACATAAAACCTGGGATGAGGTCTTGCCGTACGTCAGCTTCGCATATAATACCGCAACGCAGGAAACCACCCAGTTCACCCCGTTCCGTCTAGTGTACAGCAGGGAGGTCCGCATGATGTTAGAGGCCAGGCTGCCGTACGGCGACGCAGAGCTCCCCCCTGAACCAAGCCACTTCGTGGAACAAGCAGAGCAGGCCAGTCCGCTGGCCTGCTTTCACATCAAGGACCAGCAATCCGCCGATGCTCGACACTATAACCTGCGGCACAGGGACGTGCACTAAAAGCCGGGCGACCATGTGTGGGTGTGGACCACCCGTGCGCCGCAAGGGATTGTGCAAAAAGCTTACAAATAGGTATTTTGGCCCGTAGAGTCCTGCGCCGCCTCAACAGCGTCAACTACGAAGTCTTCCCCCATGGAACTGTGATCGCTGGCGCTCAGCGTCAACGACCTGAAATCGTGCATGTTGTGCGCTTAACGTACTTTTCGCGTGACTGAGCGCTGTATTCACGCTGTGTTTCGTACCTTTTTCCCTTTACCCCACGTGTGAACTTGACTGTCCCCGCATCTCATCTAGCGCGCATTGTATAGTTCACCTCCCCGTTATTCTTCTTGTTTTTGCTCCTCCTCCTCTCCCTGCACATATCACATTCCACATCGAAACGATGTTTGCTTTCGCGGGGGGAATAATGCCACGCGCCTAACCCGCTGCGCGGCCTCCGCGCAGAGTCGAAAACGACGACGAATCAGCGGTGGGCTTTAGAGGCGCGCTTGTTCTGTTCTACGTCCTGGAGCCTGGCTCTTCAATGAAAAGAAGGCTCCCAGTCCTGGGTTCTTCCCGACGCCTACATTCGCGGCTCCTCTGGTCGTGACAATATTGTCAGGACCAGAGGAAAGGTCTAATAGTTCAAAGGTCTGTTAATTAAAATTGCTGCTTATTTAAGAGGAAATTGCATGCACTAACTGAATTGCATGTTCCTAGAAGAATCACCACTGCTAACGGCAGGTAACCATGGTTCACCCGGTCATTAAAACTCCTTGGTAACAAAAAAAGAGGGTTATATTCCAGGGCAAAGTCATCGCGAAAAAGTGAATATTGGACAGCACTCAGAGATGTGGTTGAAGAGTACAAAAATGCTTTAAAAATAGCCAAGGAACGATATTTTAACGTTACACTGGCATCACTTTTACTAACTGATCCAAAAAAGTTCTGGAACGTTGTCAACGGTTCAGACCAGCCAGCAGTATCTCTTCTCGATGCAAAATCAAATCCCACCCCTATTAAAGACAGTGCTAAGGTACTTAATTAAACTTTTGCTAAGGCATTTTTTCTCTCCTCTACCACATCACTACCGAATTATGATTGTCACATCACATTCCTAATGGATCCCATTCATTTTGATTTTGAAGGCATCATAAGTACCATTGATCACAGGAAACTATCCTCTTTTTGCCGTCCAGATAATATCAGCAGTAAAATTCTGAAAAGCATTAAAGTTACTCTGCCATAATACTGTCAAAATTATTTCAGCAATCCCTACAAAACGGTGAACTCCCAGATTACTGGAAATTGGGTAAGGTGGTTCCACTCCACAAATCGGGCGACAAACTACTTTCACTCAGCTATCGACCAATATCATTAACCAGCATTCCTTGCAAGATAATGGAGCACGTCATCCTGTCTCACCTAGCGAACTTTCTTGAGTCATCTTCGTTCTTCAACTGGGCACAACATGGTTTTAGAAAATAGTTCTCTTACGAAACACAATAAGTCTTACGAGCAATATTAACTTTCGGGAGACGAATCGTAGACATCCGCCGTCGTCGGGTCTCCACAAATATATTCGGCTGGACGCACTCAGCCAGGCTGGAACGGAACAGCGCTGCGCCGGCCTTGCACTTAAGCAGTTGGCGAGCGCACGTTCGCGATAACAAATACCCAGCGAAAGGTACGCCGGAGTCCGAGGTTAAGCGTTACCGACTTCTGGCCGTATGTCCGTATGGTGGATCCGTTGACTGCGGTCAAAGGAGGAGAGTCTAAAGGACGGCGCCGCTCAGCCAACGTAAGCGGAAGAACACAGATCTCGGCACCAGTGAGGATGAGGTAGCGGACTTCGGTTACACGATCAGTAACGTGGAAAAAGCGACTGGATCGCGGGCCAAGAACACCGGTCGCCTTCAGTGTTCGGCCGGACCGTTTCCCGCGAAGGAGCAGGGCTGGCGGCAGTGGCGTGCGCGAGAGCCGTATCGGTGGAGGAACCAGCAAAGCGTCGTCGAGGGCGGAGAACGATTGCCAGAAAAACTGGGGCTGCTACGGCGGTATGAAGACGTCGAATGCGGCCGGCGAGCACGAAGGGCTGCAACTTCAGCTGTAAGCTGCGCCACCTGCCGGGCTAGCTCTTCATGAGTAGCAGTGAGACGGGTATAGCAATCGTCAGGAGCTGGGCTCGATAGCTGAGGGGCAGGAGGGCGATGAAGTGTTGCAACGGAGGGAAAGCCGAAGTCCAGGATCTTATCCGCCAGCGTAGACAGGGATTCCAGGGTCTGAGATGAAGACGTGCTCAGGATCATGCGCACCTGCGGAGGCAAGCGCTGCAGGAAGAGTTCCCGCAGGAGCGCGCTGTCGTGGGAAGTAGCCGAGTCTCCAGCCAGGGCGGTGGTGCGACGCAACAGGTCGGTAGGTTTGCGATCGCCGAACTCTTCTGAGGTGAGGAGCTGCGGCAGGCGACGCGGCTCCTTTGCAGTAGTTCTCTGGATGAGCATCGCTTTAAGATGATCGTAAGGGCGATCGGCAGGCGGAGAGCGCAGGACGTCGCGAACAACCGCAGCAGTAGCAGGCGTGAGCGCACCAATGACATGGTCGAACATGGTCACCTGTGACGTGTTGCGGTGCCGGCGGAACAAGGCCTCGATGGTGAGGAACCAATGTTCCGAGTCCAATCACCAGAAGTCGGGGAGCTTGAGGACGAAGACCGCAGACTTATGAGGTGGCAGCGTGCGAGCCGACGGAGACGGCACAGGAGTGGAGGGATCCATGGCCAGCGCTTACACGATGGAAGGTAGGCGGGGTCTCGAGTTCCCGGCAGTGGTAAGCCTAGCGAAGCGCCTGATGCAAAGCGCAGGGCAGGAGCAGAGAACGAAGACGCGAAGTCCGGAGTCACCAAATTTGTGGAGACGAATCGCAGACATCAGTCGTCCTGCGGTCTCCACAAATATATTCGGCTGGACGCCCTGAGCCAGGCTGGAACGGAACAGCGCTGCGCCGGCCTTGCAGTTAA
This sequence comes from Amblyomma mixtum, assembly GCF_055824585.1. Lineage (NCBI taxonomy): Eukaryota > Metazoa > Arthropoda > Arachnida > Ixodida > Ixodidae > Amblyomma > Amblyomma mixtum. The sequence goes on from NC_143021.1 coordinate 115,980,817, forward strand.
GCAGCCACGAAATCCAGTCTGAGCGTGCTTGGCAGGCGTACTGGGACAGTCGTCGTCTTCTGCTGCCGGACTGCGATGGCACGCTACAACCTCATACTTGATCATGGCAACGAGGCTGACTGTATTTATTTTGACTTTCGCAAAGCATCGGACACAGTGTCGCACAACTTACTTCTTTACAAACTAAGTAAACTTAATATTCACCATAACGTACTAAGGTGGATTGAGTGCTCAGCAAAGCGGAAAGTTGGGCAAGTTGGATAACGTTCATGATGTAAAAAGTTGGATAACGTTCATGATGTTTTTTTTTTTACATCAGGATTGAGTGCTTTTTGTCTAACCGATTGGAGTATGTACGCGCTAATGGCTTTAACTCGTCATCCATTCCTGTGACCTCCGGCGTCCCACAAGGTTCTGTCGCAGGTCCTTTGCTGTTCCTTTTGTGTATTAATGACTTGCCTAACAATGTAACATCTTCAGTAGGACTCTTTGCGGACGATTGTGTCGTGTACCGCGAAATAAAAAGTATGAATGACGTTGAATTACTTCACGCAGACCTAACCACTATCTCTATCTGGTATTCACAATGGCAAATAACGCTTAATACGACTAAGTGCAAAGTAATGCGCTTTTCCCGTCGCGAAACTTCAAGTTCCGTTGCCTACACTATTTCTACTTCCTAGCTAACACACCTGAATTTTATAAATATCTCGGCGTCATTCTAACGTCAGATCTAATTTGGAAAGCACACGTCAGCTCTATCATAGCTTCCGCTAACCGCATGCTTGGATACCTTAATGCAATTCTTACTCAGCACCAACCCCTGTCAAGCTTCTTCTGTATAAGTCACTTGTGCGCTCAAAATTGGAATACGCTAACTCTGTATGGGACCCTTTCACTAACAGAATTATTGACGCCCTAGAAGCTGTCCAGAATAGAGCAGCGCGTTTTATTGTGCGCAACTATGATCGTGCTTCCAGTGTCAAAGAAATAAAAATAGTTTATCGTTAACCCCTCTTGCTGTGCGCAGAAAAGTGTCCGGTCTGTGTCTGTTTTTTAAAATTTACAGCATGAACCCTACTCTTAAAGATTGATCACAACACCAACATTTGTTTCATCCCGCATCGATCACTACCGGAAAGTTGGCGTTCCTCGTTGCCAGACAACATCCTGCATAAATTCCTTTATTCCAAAAACATCATCGGAATGGAACCACCCACCACCACATATTGTAGCTGGAAAGGACATTGATGAGTTTATGACAATGTTATTACAATATGGTTTACCATAGCCTCAATTGGTTCACTTCGTTTTGAATATTGTGTATTTAGCTCCATTCCTTTTTTTCAGATGAACTTTGTTTTATTAATAGCCTTCTGCCATCGTATCCGTTCGATGTTTCTACGAAAGGTGATGTTCTAGTTCATACCTTTGTGTTTACTTGCAACGTTTTCCCCCTGTTTTTGTGAATTTATTTCTTTTGGTGTTGGTATTCCTAATTATTGTATTGTTTCGTTTTTTTTTTATTCATGCATTGTCTTGCAGCTAGTTTTCTTTTTACAATCATGCGTATCATTTTTCGTAGGCATGTCTACGTATGCGTTACCTCCCTTTTTGTAACAGTTTCATTTGATATCTATGTACCACTCCCAACAGTAATGCCCTGTGGGCCATGAGGGTATAAGAAATAAATAATAAAAAAAATAAATGCCCCTTTAAAATCCAAGGCGAGTACTACCCGGTCACTATGGGGACAATCGAGGGGGTCAATGACTTTCTGATTGAGTTGGAGGAGGACATCCTGTGCGGATCTGTGTGGCGGAATCCGAACATGGTGCTCGCAATGACATGTTCGTGTTCAAGATATGCAGAGAGCCCATCTCGCCCCGTCGTCTCCATTAGTTTGCCCACACAGGAGGTTAGAGAGATAGGGCGGAGGTTATCTGTGTAAGTTGGTTTGCCTGCTTTTGGAATAAAAGTCACCAGAGCCGTTTTCCAGTCGATTGGCAGGAGGGTGTCCCAGCGCCAAATTCTATTGATGTAATCGAGGAGGAACTGCTGTGACAAGTAGGGCAGGTTCGTAAAAAGCTTGACGGTGACCTCATCCATTCCTGGCGCAGTGCCCCGTTTCATTTTCAAGAAGCCGCCCACATATCAGGGAGCTGGAAAGGCTGATCCAGCTCCGTGTTCAGGAGAGCAAGCTGCCGGGATAGTTGGGCAGCTTGCTCTGTGTAGTTGGACTAGTCTCTGTTGACCCTACTTCGTCCCTTGTCCGTTTTTTTTTTTTTGCGCTGAATTCTATTTAACAAGCTCCGTGTTGTTTCTGCCTGCATACGCAGGCATACGCAGGATACGCAGATCCACGGGGGTCTTGGGCTGTACACAGATAGTAATCCCGAAGTTTCTGTGCCATTTGAGTCGTGTTGCCAGGGAAAGCATGCATGGCACGCTGCAAATGTTTTTGTATTTCGGTTCGTGTTTGGGTTGGGTCGATTAGGGCTCGAAAGAGACGCCACGTGTTTCGGGTGGACATTTGTCGCGCGGCCGTGTTGCATGTATCCACCCCGTTGGAGTAGGCGAGTTGCGCCGCGTATACTGCCGCTTTCTGGGTGAGCTCGGCAATTCGAGCTTTAAGCTTTGTGTTGTGTTTCTGGCGTCGCCACCAGCGGACGAGGCTGCGACGGGCTTCCCAGAGGTGTAGAAGGTGGTAATCCATGTCCGAGACCACCTCACAGCTGGATGTGTGTTTCATGCGAGGAATGGTGTGTCAGCAGTTGCTGGGGCCATGCTGGGTAGCATTGCTCTGAAATGGGTGTATTATCAACTATAGAGAGTGAGGCCCAACGTGGACGGAAGCTCCGTCAGCTTGTGCCCGCGCGACTCCTCCTTGCGATAGCCCCACAGGTGACTGGGAGCGTTAAAGTCGCCCACAATCAGCAGGGTATCGCGACCCGCTACTCTTAACGTGCGGCTAAAGTGGTCCGCAAAAGTAACTCGCTTGAGTTTTGGAGATCACTACACGTTCAGTATATGCAATGACGGGTCCCTGCGGCGGAGTGGTACGATAGTCACCATTACAGAGGAATACTCCAGCTGGAGGTCGAGATCCACGAGAAGACAATACGCGGGATCCTGTTGGAACGTCGTGTAATTTAAAGTGTGGCGCCCAGGCCTAGCTCCTGGAGGGCGACCACGGCTGGTCGGGACTCGAAGGTTTCTAGGTAGAGGCGGAATTTAGCCCGCTTAGTGCGGTCTTTAAAGTCTCTACAGCTTCATTGTGTTATGGAGGTTGACATGGCCGAATTGGAGATGGCGGAACTCCTTTGATTAAGGTGTCTCGCCAAGATTTAAAATTTTTAGAGGAGATGAGGAGGGATTGGCTGCCCTAGAGCCAGCTACATATGCCATCAAGGGGGTGATGACGGACGGAGCAGGACAGCTGTCCTGATTGTCCGAATCAATAATCTGACGGTTGAATTTTGAAGGACAGGATACGTCCCTAATGGACCCCGTCCGACAGAGGAGGCAGGGGTTGTCAATGATGTGTTTTGATACTACCGCGGGGACGGCAGATTTTACCTTTGTCAAGATTCGGTCCGTGGCGGTCTCGATCATAGATCGCAATTTAGAGGTTAAGAGCTCCTCCATCGCGGAGGTGGCTGTCACGAGGGCAGGCGAGATCTCCGCGTCGCTCTCCATTGCGTCCGGGGTCTGCGGGATCGGAGCGGCAGACGCCAATTTTGACTATAAATTTGGAATTTTATTGAGCAAAAGCTCATTCATTGCCCAGAGTATGTCGATCTGTATTTTGTATTTCGCGTCGAGTGCGGAGACGGTAACTTGGGAGGGGGGGGGGGAATTGGATGAGGAGGAGGCGATCTCAGCCCAGCTGCTCACTTGTTGTTTGCCGTGTTGATACGCTGGTGCCCCGGCGCTGGTAGCGCCATTTGTCTTGAGGGCCGGGAAGTGGCCAGCGTCCCTGCCGCTGGTCGGTGGCGTTGGGGATGCCGTCTTCTTCCCAGGCGGTGGCTTCACTGAGGACGAAGGTGATGACGTTTTGTGGTCGATGCCGTCAGCCCAAGGCGTTCCGCCACCGGCATTTGAATTTGAATGACTTGGCTGCCTGCCAGGTCGCTGGTTTCCTGGGAGCTCTGGGCGCCTAGCCTTGGTGCCGGGCATCTTGAGCTGCCGGAATTTTCCCGTGCATTCCCGGGAGTTGGTGGCGTGGGCTTGCCCAGAGACTGCACAAGACGGAGTGCACTTATGCGGTGTCTTCACCCCGTCGACGTTCAGCAGCACTTTGCCACACAGGCCACACTTTTGATCCGGGCAGTGGCATGTGTCCGCTCGGTGGCCCGCAGTGCTGCACTGCACGCAGTTTGGAATCATTTTCTTATATGGGCGCACAAGGGTGACTTCTGAGTTATAATGAACGTATCGCGGCACCACTTTGCCCACGAAGGTAAGCTCCGCGACGTCTGAGTTGCCAAGCTTGCAGATATCGGCAAGCTCTCCAGCACGCCACTGGATCTTGTTTTGGAGGGACTCACTGGTCTGGTGCTTGACCACGGGGATGACGCCGCGGCCCACGTCATCAGTCAGTTTCAACTGGCCGCACATGGAGAGCCGGCCCTTCCATGTTGTGAGTTCGAAGTCCCCCAGTAGCTTGTCCGCGACGTACGATCAGGTTTTGCTCCTATGTGGGGAGCAGGCTGAGTAATGCTGCGGCCTTGGTACCCAGGTAGGCCGCGAACGCTGCTCCCAGCTCGCCATGTTGATAGACATCCTTCAGAGCGACGGTCACCTGGGGCTTCAGGGTGATAACGGTTCCTTCGGGATGAAGCCGCGGTAGCGGCTTTGGTTTTCAAGCAGGTCCGGTCTTACAGTGGGGCCCACCGTGAAGCACTGCAGCGCGCGCAGCAGAGTTGTGCCGTGTTGAGTGGCCTGCCGACGTGGCGTCCGCTTTCTTGGAGGTGGCGTTCTGCTTGCGGCAGCGGCGTTCCACTAGTTTGAATAGCTTGAAGTTCTCAATGGGCGCAGAGTCCGGGTTATCAGGTGCTGGATTTGCTGGAACCTCAGACCAGTCCATGGCGTCCGCGTCGTAGCCGCGTTGTAGGTTTGGGGAAGCCATCTCACTCACGGCCGCTAATTCTTGCGGCGCATCAATTCGGCCTCTCCTGAAATTTGAACGAGTGGATTCCTAACATCACCAGGACTCTGGAGCCACCAAATTTCACCAGGTGGGCCCAATTTTCGCATTGTGAGGGGAGATTTCCACTTTGCCGCGAGGAGTGGACGCTACGCCTAACGGCTGCGTCGCTCCCGCGGCGGTGACACCCTCGGTACTTGTCAAGATGGCTTCTCAAGCCCCTCTCAGGGGCTACGACCCTTCCGAAATGGCCTGGACGACTGTTCCAGCTACCCAACCTGAAGCTCCTGCGGAACCTGCCCGTTTCGAGCACGAGGAGCTCTTCCAACTCGTCAACCGGCGGGGCAGAGCCGGCTCCAACAAGCAGGCTGCCACATCGATGGCCTCCCAAGCTACGCAGCAAGGCCTCACGCACGGGCCTGCCTCATCACTTAGAAAACAAGCCCAGTCGTGTCAGTGGAAGCCGCGTCCTATGCCAGAGATGCACCCTGAAGACTACGTTGTCATCCTCAAGCCCACAGTCACCGCCGACCTACGGAACACCTTCCGACGTGGTGAGTTGGGCAAAGCTCTGAACTCGCACCTCGGCATCTCTGCTGCCGAGAACATTCTCAACATCGTCCCCGCCTGGGAGCAGAATCTTCTCGTTGTAGGCGTACGAAATCCGCACCTCGCCGATCGCCTGATCGGCGATATCAGTTTGACCACGAGCAAAGGCACCCTGCCCGTACACGGGCATTTGAAACAAACCGGAGACGTATGCCGCGGCGTCATCGGAGGCATCGCCGACGAGGAAACCAGCGCAACGCTCACCGCCCAAATTGCCTGGCGAGGCGGGCAGATTGCCAACATTCGCCGCCTTGGAAAATCGTCCATCGCGGTGATCACCTTTGTGGGTAAGGTGGTCCCGCGGTACGTCCACTACAACGGGGAACTTACCCCCGTCCGAGAATACAAGCGAACCGTTCCCGCCTGTGTAAAGTGTCGTACTGTGGGACACCGCACGGACACTTGCCCCACTCCAAATTCATCTACGTGTGGCCTTTGCGGCCAAAATGTTACTGTGACGCAGGATGGCCCTGCGCCACATGAGTGCAACCCAACATGTGCAATCTGTGGACTAGCCCACCCCACGGGCTCGAAAGATTGCACGGCGAAATTCCGCCGACTTCATCTTGCCGGTGTCAAGCCCTCTCGACATGGAGGATTCGAAAAGCCAGAGTCTGGAAACAGACAAGATCCCACCACCGGCGGAGCCAATGGCGGCGCGGTACGTGGCAGTAACGCCACCGGCTCGCTCGAGGAAAACGTCAACGCGGCTTCCTCATCTCCCGGACTGAAGTCAACGGGAGAGAAGAAGAGAAAGAAGAAAAACAAGAAGAAAAAGCAGGCACCGCCACCGCCCTCTAGCGGAGACTACGCCAAGAACTTTCCCACCTCAAACCAAGTGGCGCTGCCGGAGCCCGGGCCCCGGCGCAGCAACAGCACACTCAGGTGAGCAACTGGGCAGGGGTCGCTTCCTCTCCTCCCTCCCCTTCGTCCACTTCCCCCTCCTCGGCTTACGGCGTAGATGTCGAAAGCCGCCGGCAAAATGAGCAGCTTAGAGCACAGATCGGGCAACTGCTCGCCAAAATTCAAAATTTAGAAGAAAAGTTAGCTGCCGCGACGGGTATCCCGAGTTCCGACGCCATGGAGAGTGAGCCCGAACTGCCGCCCGCGTTCGCGTCGGCAATGGCCGCGATGGAGGTGCGTCTCACTTCCCAGCTTGAGAAAATGGTGGAAACGGCTATGAACTGCATGGAGTCCAGATGCTCGGCATCGGTCCCTGCAGCCATAAGCCGCTGCATGAAATCAAAAACCACCCGGACCAGTCGGCGGTTCGAGGGGATCCGAGCCTTCAATACGCACAAGAAAATTATCTGCAATCCCAGAGACGCGGTATCGCAGGACTCCTACGCCACACCCCCACCCAGTGCTGGCTCTAGGCCAGAGTCCAATCAGCCCCCGTCTCTCACCTCTAATCCTAATGATGGCGGCACGGCCTAACAAGCGTTCCCCTCCTCCGAAAACACACACATTGGTAACCGTAACGCAGTGGAATTGTAGAGGCTTCAAGTCTCGGCAGAAACGCGCGAACCTGCGCCTCTACCTAGAAACTTTCGAGGCTTTACCCGCCGTGGTCGCCCTCCAGGAGCCAGGAGCGGCGGCAAAATTGACTAACTACGTGACGTTCCAGCGAGACCCCTCGTCGTGTCTCCTCGTACACAAGTCGTACACAGCCACCGAAATCGACCTCGATCTCAACATACCGTACTCGTACGCTATGGTAAGGATACTTCCCCTTCGCCGATCGGATCCTCCCCTGCACGTACTTAATGTATACTGCTCCCCGAAAGTGAAGCGAGTGACCTTCGCGGACCTCTTTAGCCGTGCACTTAAAGAGGCGGGTCGCGACCCCCTACTGATTGTGGGCGACTTCAACGCCCCTAGTCAGCTATGGGGCTATCGTAAGGAGGAAGTGCGCGGACGCATGCTGGCGGAGCTGGCGTCCACACTGCGCCTCACCCTCCACACCGACCCGGCATTTCCTACCCGCGTAGGCAACTCGGTGACCCGAGACACATGCCCGGACCTCACCTTCACTCGTAACATAAGACACGCAGACTGGATCAACACCGAGGATACCCTCGGCAGCGACCACTGCATCATCAACGCCACTGTTTATACACGCCCCCTAAAGCGCCCTACCACACTAGCACGCATCCCCAATTGGACCACCTTTCGCAAAAATTTCCCATCCGACACCAACACGACTATCACAGAGCAAGGATACGCAAACTGGTCCCGGTCAGTCATATCGCACCTTCGCTCCCACGAGAAGCAGATACAGCTTACAGAGGTGGTCACGGACGCGGACAACCACCTCCTCCACCTCTGGGAAGCGCGCCGCGGCCTCACGCGCCGCTGGAAGCGCCAGAAACACAACAAGAAGCTTAAAGCGCGCATTGCGGACCTCACCCGGCAGGCAGCAGAGTACGCGGCCCAACTCGCTGACTCCAACTGGGTAGATCGCTGCAACACGGCGGCGAGGCAGATGTCGAGCCGCAACACTTGGCGGCTCTTCCGAGCCCTCATCAACCCAACACATACCCGCACAGAAACGCAGAAGCAACTACACAAAGCCATGCACGCATTCCAAGGAAATACAACGCAGTTGGCACAGGCACTCCGGGATCGCTACCTGTGCACAACGCAGGACGCCCGCAGATCGGCCTACTCCTACGCCGGCAGAGAAAACTCGGAGTTGGACAAGCCTTTCCAGCTTCACGATCTGCGGGCGGGTCTGGCCAAAATGAAGAGGGGCACCACGCCGGGCCGGGACAAGGTCACCGTCAAACTTTTGGCGAACCTTCCTGAATCAGCGTACCAGTGCCTTCTAGAATACATCAATGCGATCTGGACGGGGGAAACTCCGCTCCCCATTGACTGGAAGACGGCTCTTGTCACCTTCATCCCGAAGGCCGGCAAACCGATCGACACGGACAACCTCCGCCCCATCTCTCTCACCTCGTGTGTGGGAAAATTGATGGAGACGATGGTGCGGGATCGGCTGTCCGAGTACCTCGAACAACACAACACCTTCGCGGACACCATGTTCGGATTTCGCCCACATAGATCCGCACAGGATGTCCTGCTCCAACTCGACCGCGAAATCTTGAACCCCGTTACACACCCCCACAACGATAAAATTGTCCTTGCGCTCGACCTGAAAGGAGCGTTCGATAACGTAACTCACGAGGTCATACTCACACATTTGAGTCAAACTCACTGCGGCACCAATACCTTCAATTACGTTAAACAATTTCTCACGGACAGACTGTCCTACATCAGAATACAGGACGAAGAGCACGGACCTTTCTTGCTCGGAACGAGGGGGACTCCACAAGGCGCGGTGCTGTCCCCTCTGCTATTCAACATTGCCATGATGCGCCTACCCGCCCTGCTTGGTGCGGTCGAAGGGGTCCAGCACGCGCTATACGCCGACGACATCACCATCTGGGCTACGCAAGGACGCCTGGGGGATATGGAGACTAGCCTGCAAACGGCCGCCAGCATAGTGGATCGCTATGCTCGAGACTGTGGTCTGCAATGCTCCCCGCAGAAATCGGAATTCGTGCATTTACGTCCCTCGCGCACATGCTCGACCCAAATCAATCTCTCGTTGCAAAGCGGTCCCATTCGCGAATCCAAGGAAATCAGAGTCCTTGGACTCTTCATACACAACCAGCGACGCTGCGACACAACACTCGCCAAGCTCCGGCAGGTGGGGGACCAGGTGGGCCGCATGGTCCGCCGGGTTTCCAACAAGCGCGGTGGGTTACGATGCAAAGACGCCTTGCGGCTGGCGAACGCATTCGTGACCAGTCGAATCTTGCATTCGACTCCCTACCTCCACCTGCGGAAACAGGAGGAGGATTCCCTCGAGGTCATCCTCCGCAAAATCATGAAACGAGCGCTGGACCTCCCAGTTTCTACCTCTACCAGCCGCCTTATGGCACTGGGGATGGTGAACACTTTTAGGGAGCTTCGGGAGGCCCACCTCAACAACCAATACACTCGTCTCACAAAGACAGGGTCGGGTCGCCGCCTTTTAGCCCGACTACACATCCAGCACACTCAATTCACAGAGGAGAGATGCCGCCTTCCCGTACACTGGAGACGCGCCCTCCACGTGCGGCCTCTCCCCACCAATATGTCCAAAGAGGATCATAATGGCAGGCGCCTGGCGCGGGCGGAAGCCTTGGACCGCCATTTTCGGAGCAAACCAGGAGTCTTCTACGTGGACGCGTCCGGCCCGGACTCTAGGGGATGGTACACGGCCGCGGTCGTCCACGAGGGTAAAACAGTAGACGCCCTTACTTTCAAGGCCCAGTCAGCAATTCACGCAGAAGAGGTTGCCATCGCTTTGGCAGCCTCTGACACCTCCTCCAAATACATAATCACCGACTCACGAGGGGCTTGTCGAAACGTCACGCAAGGGTGGGTTACTCCCCTAGCTTATCGTATTTACCAAAATTGTAGCCGATACTCGGATCCCGCGCACCGATCTATCGTTTGGGCTCCAGGTCACCAAGGCGTCCACGGAAATGAGGCAGCCGACGCCGCCGCCCGCGCGCTCTCTCTCCGGGCATTTCCCACGGGACCCGACGCCGACCAGGACTTCCATTTCAATCCGATTTACACTTTTAAGGAAATATGCGATTATTACAAATCCACGCACCAAACTCTTCCCACCCCATGCAAAGGGCTGGGGAAGGACAACGAGCGGGTACTCCTGCGCCTGCTCACCAACACGATGTTGTGCCCGGCAATTCTAAAGCATTTCGATCCTAAATTCGACGGGCGGTGCTCACACTGTGGGGAGGTGTCTGACACCTACCACATGGTGTGGGCCTGCCAGCAGAACCCATCCCTACCCCCTATCCCGAACCCCACCCGAGAGGACTGGGAGGCGACCCTGTCCGGTTGCTGCACCCTCGAGGCCCAAAGGGCCTTAACGCAGCGCGCCCGGGCTGCGGCAAACGCCAATGGTGTGCCTGACTAGGCATCCCACCTAGTGGTTGTAAGGGCGTGACCCTTCAGGTCACGACCCCCAACACCTCTCTCTATGATTAATAAATGTTTTCACCACCACCACCGGGCGTCGGCGTAGGCGTTAGGCATAGCGCCGCCGCCACGATACACAAGTGAAGATCGGCCGTAAAAAAACCTAAATTTTGCCCCACCTGTGAGCGAGTGGTATCCACAGGTAGCTGTCGACTTCGCGAAGACAGACGCGGCTCTGTTGACGGGGTTCCGGTCGAAGTTACGTGGCTCTAGCCGACGCCATGCCGCCTATAGTTACCCGATGCGTCATAGCTTTCACTCTCTAGTGAGGTTCAAGAGTAGTTGAACCCAAGCTAACTTTTTAAGCTCTTTTAAATCTAACCAATCGTTTTTTCATAGTGGTGGTTCAACAACGCAAATGCACACACACCAAGAAGGAGACAAGACACACACAGCGCTGAATTGGTGATTGGTGTAGGACCACAGACCAGCTTACGGAATTCATGTGGAACTTGGTCAGCCCTTCCCTTCCAAAAGCCAAGAGGAATCTGTAAACGCGAGGGAAGCTTTTGGCACTTGGAGGCGTCGCCGTGGATCCCAAGCATGCAGAAACTTTACGCCTCGGACCCAAGTTTTGCCTAGAATCTGGCATGAGAACTGTGGAAAGGTTGGCTCTTGCGCGACATGTGTCTTCCAAAGCCCCAGCTGAAGACAGATCTAAGTGTGAGTCTGAGTGCATTGATGCCGTTTCTAAATGCGCTAGCTAAAGAAGGGAAGTTAAGCAGTTTCGCTCATTAGTCAACTATCTCTGCGATAACCGCTTGCGCACTGTCCAGTCGGATAAAGAGGGCTTTTTCGTACTAATGTCAGAGGATCAGTTTTCTGAGAAGGCCCGTGAAGCGGTTATGAAGAACTTCAAAAGTGTTACTAGGAAATCCTGCCCAGTGCAAGCAGAAGGCGGTGACTTTACTTAAGAAGTTAAAGTTTTAAAGGTATAGCAAAGAAAGTGAAGGGAAGTGAACGCTCGGTGCTAGAAATTTTCTTTAGTGCTAAGACGCACAAACCTAACGTTCCTTTCCGGGCAATCATCTCGGAGCGCAATTCATGGCAGTTGGCTGTGTCTACCTATCTGTGTCGTCACTCGTCGTCACTTCGCGTGAAGAATGCGTTTCTCGTACCCAATTCTGAGGCAGTTGCTGAATTCTTCCGAAATGAGAGCCCGGAACACTGCGCTCGTTTTAGCGTGGATGTGGTTGATTTGTTTTATTCTCTTCCGCAATTTCAACTTATCCAGTATGTTCAGCAATGTATTACGGAGGACAACGATGAATGCGTGTTCCAAAATGAGTGTGGAATTACAACGGCATCCTTTTTAGAACTGTTATCTTACTACTTGAGTAACACGTTTGTTGAGTGGGATGGTCAACTTTATATACAAAAATCAGGTGTGTGCACAGGTGCCAACGTAGCCCCCGTTCTAAGCAACTTTTATCTAAGCCGGGTTGATATGAAAATTGAGAGTGATTTGGCCGGATGCTGCATACGCATTTTCCCCTACGTGGAGGATTTTTTAGTGCTAGCTAGGTCCGTGAATCCCGAATTTGTGTCAAATTTCCTTGATATTTTTGCACGTAATGGGTCGGGACTGAGGTTCACACATGAAGACCCTCAAGAAACAGTCTTGCAATTCCTTGATTTAAAGTTGTCTTTCGAACCCAATCATGTCTGTTGGCAGTATTCGCCTAGGAGTGAAAAGCCCCTTTCAAATTACAAGTCCTTTCATTCAAAGATCGTAAAAAGTGGTATTGTTACGGGATGCTTAGGCATGGCAGTGAAGAAATCTTGTCGTCATAAAATGATGTCTAGTCTTTTAGCCCAGGCAAACAGATGTAGGGAAGCTGGTTTCCCGGACTCAGTGCTCGTCTCGAGTGCAGGCAAAGTCCTCCGTGCTCTGAAATCGCCTGCAAACACGTCTGGGCAGGAGAAGGGATCGGAAGAAGGAAGAAGAAAGGTAGTAGTTATGCCGTATGTCCACGCGCTGTAGGAGCGGATTAAGAAAGTGGGGAGCAAGCATGGGGTAAAAGTTCTGTTTTCTGCTCCTAACAAACTAGAAAGAGCGGGAGCGGCGGTTCACAGAAGGCATGAGGGGCGCAGAAGAAATGCTTGCAACATCAATCATGTAACAAGATATGTTCCCTGTAAGACTGGCATAGTTTGTCAGATCCCCTTGTCCTGCGGCCTTGCCTACATAGGCCAGACTGACCGCTGTATTAACGTGCGGCTCATGGAGCACGCTAATTCTTTAAAGAAGAAAGAAACAAACCTAGCGAAGCATTGTTTCACATGCAAAGGCACGCCATTTTTTGGTGACACTGATGTGTTGTTTTGTCATTCTGACCAGCGCACTAGGGAAATTGCTGAAGCCTTTCATATTGTCCGGAAAGATAAAGGGTGCGTGAGTGCGCCATCTGTAACATTATCTGTTAGAGAAATGAATATGCTACACAGTGGATAGGGGTTCTGCGGATCCACACGTGCTTTTAAAGCTTTTTTAACTTTTTTAGTACTATGAGATTGTTGACATTGCGCATGTGCGCTGTTTTTTCGTGTGTGTTGTTTTCGTGTGTGTATATTATGACATGCTTCTTAAAAATAAAAAATCAGTTGTATTTTCAGCGCTGTGTGTGTCTTGCCTCCTTCTTGGTGTGTGTGTGTTTGTGCTGTTGAACCACCACTATGAATCTACACCAAATAGCTCAATCTGCAGTTCTTCTACAATCGTTTTTTGTTCTTTCCTATAGTGATCTAAGTGTGGCAGGCAGCGGCACTTGCCCTTTCACAGAACAAATCATGAATTAATATATTCCTGCACCTGTTCATGCTAAAACTTGATGTGCGCTTCAATCACATCGTATCTTTCATCGAAATAGCGACAACATAACGCTGCGCGCCGTCTAGGCAATGGTTGTGTAATCTTAGGCGTGGAGGGATTCCGCTAGGTGGTGCCGCCCTGGTTAGCTGCCTGCCTATCGCGCTCTGCTTCCACCTGCCCCTGCCCAGGTCCGGGCCCTCGCCCGCCCCTGATTTACACTCTATCGCTTCAGGATTCAGGAAGGCTTCCGAAGCACGTGGCAACCATCGACATCACTGCCCGCGGCCGAGCTCGCCCTCCATACACCTCCAAAACTCTGAAGCGGCGCGGCACCTCGCTATCCCTAACGCGCCGCGCCTGCACCTCTACAATAGAGCGTCTGGCCAAGCCCCTGCAGCCGAGACCCACCGACGCCCTGGCGACCCGAGGTTCTTCCGACACCGCCGCCGCGGAACCTACTGCAACCACGCCGACAGCCGTGTCTTAACCGGCTACGTTAAACGCCGCCCACGCCACCGCACACATTGATCTCGCATTCAACGCTGTGGGCGACTTTGGGAGCTCCAGATCGACGGCCGCGGAGGAGCGCGCAGCGTTCGTCGTCGTCGCCGCAGAGTCCCAGATGGCCAACTCCACGCTCTAAGGGACGCCAAGAGATTCGGGTCCATAGACGCGCCGGAGGCGGCTGCGTTCGTCGCCGACGCCGGAGCCGCCACAGTTACTCCAGCCACAGCTACTCCAGCGAGTGCAATGCTCCAAAAAAAAACACCGGACTTAGTTTGTACCTTGTACTAAAGGCGTTGTGTATCAGATTCCGTTAAGCTGCGGGAAAGTTTATATAGGACAAACGGGCCGATGCCTTAGCGACCGACTCCGAGAACACAACAATAATTATGGCAATCTGCGCAAGAGAAAAATACGAGAAGGAAATCTCGCTGTGCACTGCAGCGAATGCAACAAGTGCATACCATGGTTCCAGGAAACTACGATTTTAAGTAGAAGCAGAGATCAGACCACGAGGGAGATTATCGAGGCAAAAGCCATCGAACAGAAAGGGAACACGTGCGTCAGCGCTGCGTCCATAGTGCTCCTGGATAAAGAACTTGGAATCTTGCAGGCCGCAGGCGCGCACCCGTAAAGTTGGGCACTCTTTAACGGGTGGGATAATATTAGTTTTATGCTGTTTTAGTTTATGTGTTTCTATGCCGTTTCAGTCCTGTCTTTGTCATTTTATTTTCTTTTTCTTTTACTTTTTGACAACAGGAGCCCATATACAGTTTCACCCTGCTTTTGCATTTTGGTATCAAAAAAAAAAATTTTGACAGGGATTTGCATAGTTGTTTCTTCACCGTTGTTGATCATGGCACCCTTTAGGGGGTTTTAAGCGGCACGTGTCTTAAGAAAAAAAGGTGGGCGTTGCACAAATCTAACCCGTTTCATCTGATTGACCTTTCGCGTATTCTCAGGATTCCTCAGTGTTTTCAATCACGTTCTTTATCAGGGTTTATCTAGTGCATCAGTTATTTTTGATGGCACATGTAGTAGGACGTTTTGACATCTTCTGAATCACATGTTAAAAACTCTTTGTATAAAAGTCGCTTATTTTTTCAATAAAGCTCAGTTTAAACTCAGCGCTGTGTTTCATTCCCTTTTCTGTCCGTTCTTGTTTCGTGTGCGCTGCCATCACCGACAGCATGAAAAACCAACTAGCCCAAGAAAAGACGATTCTGACCTACATTTCCCGCTGACACCAAGACCTGCAGCCCGGCACCCGCGTCGCAGATTGCGTCTCAGGCTGACGATTCCGACATGGACCTTACGGCGCCCACGGTAGACGAAACTCCATCCCTTGAAGTCAGCTGGAGCACCATCGGTGACAGCCGTAAGCCTTCTCCTGCCACCCGACCCAGCGCCGAGCTCATAATTGTGGGCATTCAACTTCACCCTGGTGCCCTCACTCCCAAGCTACCTCTCTACGACGAACTCGCTGCAGTCATCTCCATTGCACAACTCTCCTACAAGACCAGTGCAGAAATCACGCTTCAGGCTAAGCCAGCCCAAAGCCTTCTGTTTTTAAAAACTCATTCTGCTCTCAGCGCCCACCTCCTACTTTATATCACGCATCTTCAGCTTCACTGTAAGCCTATCAGCATCACAACATACGCCCCCATGCTACCATCTCATGCCTCGTCGCCATCCATAACGTCGGTGGCCACTTCACCCCTGATGACCTCGTGCATGATCTCTAATCTCTCAAAACAGATATTCTTGCTGCTCGCATGATTGGTACCACTCAAACGGTGCTCATAAAGTTCGCTGGTACCATCATCCCCATTTTGTATATTTTAAACGCGTTGTCTTCCGGTGCCGTCCTCATAAAATAGCACAATGGTTCTCAGCTAATAAGCTGACAATAAACACGAAAAAAACTAAATACCTGATATTCCATTCAAGAAGAAAAGTAATGATGTCCGATGTCCGAATCCTTGTAAATAATGCAATAATAGAGCACACGTTTTCATTTAAATATCTAGCTGTCACATTTAACAGCCACTTACACTGGAAAGACAAAATTGTGGCAGTCTGCGGGAAGCTGGCATCTGGATGCCATGCTCTTCATAAGGTTAAGGAATTGTTTGACAACTCTACATTATGAATGCTTTATTTTGCCTCCATTGAAAGCCATCTATCATACTGTGTCGAAGCATGGGGCAGAACTTACCATACGTATTTAAATCCTATTATCCGTCTTCAAAAACGTGCATTAAGAATAATAAACAAGTCTAACCGTTTTGAGCACAGCAAACCATTATTCCACGAGTCAATGATCCTTCCATTTGATTTATTGTACAGATTAAAAATCTCTGTATGTATTCACAACATAGTAAGACACAACCAACCTTATCATGCATCAACACTTCATCCCCCGCTTCGGTCCGTTAGGAACCTCTCTTTCGGCAATCTCAACCTCCCACCTATCCGCAATGTATATGGTGAGCGTTTAGTGCAGTCTGCTGGGGTAAAAATTCGGAACGCGATACCCATTTCTCTGAAAAACTGACACAATTTTGCTGATATGTTTAAAAAGCACTTAATTTAAATAGTTTATTTCACCTGAAATTCTTTTTACTTCATAGTTTTCTGTTGTTATGTACTCTATATGTAACACGATAGTTTTTACTAACACTCGATGTCAGAAACTTCTTTTTGCATGTCGTGTTTTCAAAGCTACTTTCTTTTGCTGCGCCGAATGTTATCTACTGGTGTTATTTAGACTGCTTTGCTTTTAATCTTGTACTACGCTTACGCTTTTCTGTATATGTCCGCCGTTTTTCAATTTGCTTTTACGTATTTTGTGTACTTGGACCCGAACTAGCCGTTGGCTATGGGTCCAAAAAGTGTTTGTATTTCCTGTAAAAGAAATTCGAAATAAATTAAAATTGAAATTGAAATAAACCTAAGCCTCCCACCAGCACCTGTTGTCTCACTCTAGGACACCACGTCCACCAATGGTCCCAGCACAGCGTTCCGGCCAGGTGCCGTCGCTGTGCTGCTCCTCTACCCGCCGACCCCTCCGGTCATGTATGTGCCCAGCCCTGGTGCGTTCATTGCCAGGTAAACACCCCCCCCCTTCCTCCTCGCTAAACAACGCGAGGGTGCCAAAGCTGCATACCTCCGACGCCTTGCTTTGCGCCGGGCCACTCAACCTACCATTTCCTCCTCCTCTAATCACGAACCTCCATCCGCTCCGATGACGTTGCCACCAGGCTCCTCCGCAGCCAAAGTTAAATGATCCTCGGTGCCAGCGTCCCTCTCTTCCACTACACCACCATCTCCATCCTTGAGTGACGAGAGCCGCTCCTGCGACCTCCGCCTCGCAATGCTGGAACACCAGCAGCGAGAGCAGCAGCGCATTTCCCACGATCTACAACAGCAGATCCGTGCCTTGACTCAAACCCTCCAAGCAACCTTACCTCCCAACTTGCCAAGCTAAATGAGCACCTTGCCACGTTCACCACTCCCTCCCCCACCGCCCAGGCCGCCCCTTTGGCTGATCTTGTCGAAACCACAACACAGGCACACCAAACTGTCTTGGTTTAGCTAGAGCCTTCGGTTTTCGTGATTCTTACCACCCTCCAAGCACAATCAAAGCAATTGGAATCCTTCACTTCTATGCTGAAATCCGAGCATAAGTCACTGCCCTCGGCCAAAAAGAAGGAACGCCTACCTTCACGAGCCTCTACCTCTGCACTATCATAACGGCGTTTGGCGAGGAACTGGAGATTGTTCAGTAGAACTGTCGAAATCTTTTCCATAATAAGACCCCCCTCCACAAGTATCTACTCACCCACCCCTCCATGTCCCGTTTTCTCCTTTTCCAGGAGACTCTGAAGGCCCGTACTGTCCCATGCATCTACTTATGTACGCAGCGATGAGCTCGTTGAACCACTGGACATCCCCTCCACCCTCATTCAATATTTAATTGGTGTAGTCTATTATCACCCGTCTTACCGCAGCTCACTCGCCCTTTTGTCTTTCTACAACCCCTATGTCACTTCCTCTTTATTCTGTGCTGTGGGCAAGTTCCTTCGTTCTCTACATTCTACCTCCCATCTCCTCTTTGGTGGCGACTTTAATGCCCCTCACACACACTGGGGCTACCCCAGAGCCTCAAACCAGGAAGCATCCTCCATTATCGGGCCAAGGAACGCCACCTCACCCTTCGTAATACTCCTGGCTTCCCTACTCGAGCGGGCACTGCCTCACAGCGCCACACGACACCCAAGCTCACTTTCTCTCGGGGTTCACTTTCCTTGCACTGGCATTTGAGAGCCAAAACTCTTCTCAGTGACCACTTTCTCATCCACATTTTCACCTCTCTTTTGCACATCCCTCGCTGTCATCTGGTTATTCACACTGACTGGCACGCCTTTCGTACTAATCTCGCCTCCAACTCCTTTCAATCCTACGACTGGACGTCGCGCATCTCTGGAGCGCTTACGTCCCGTAGCCGTCGCGTTCGCTCTCGTCACCCAATCCCAGAGCCAGATCCTCACCTTCTTCGTTTATGGCATCGCTGTAAACGTCTTCAACGCTCCTTTCGCTCCCAACCACACAATGCCCAACTTTCCTCCCGGATCACTGCTCTGCGGGCCGAGATCGTCGCCCACAACGCCTCCCTCGAGCACTCTCGTTGGAGTGCTCTTTGTGATGGTCTTGACTCTGCATTGCACTCGCGATCCGCATGGCCTCTCTTTAAATCCCTCCTTGGCACTAAGCCTGTCTTTGCTCCCACTCTAGCTAAAGCCCTCACTCAGGGGACTCCCTCAGATGTTTTTGGTCAGCTCGCCTCTCTCTACCTTCCGCCCCCTCTGGCACCCCTCTACCCTGTGTACTCGGGGGGACTTAACCCCGATCTGGACCACCCCTGAACTCTCCGGGAGCTCGAATCGGCTCTGGATGCTAATGGTACACGCTCGGGTCCCGGTCACGATGCCATTACATACACCACACTTCGTAACCTTTCTGACTGCGCCAAAGAATTCCCCCTTAAAACTTACAATGAGGCCTGGGACAGCGGCTGCCTGCGGAGCCCCTGGTCCTCCTCCCTCGTTTCTATGATTCCAAAGCCAGGCAAAGCTTACTCTCTCTCTAACCTCCGCCCAAGCTTCGTGACGTCGTGCTTTGGTAAGACCTTCTAGCGAATGACTCTGACTCACCTCTGTAAATTTCTTGGGGAAAAATAATTGTTTCCCCACGTCTCTAATCGGCTTCCTACGCCGCGTCTGGGCACAGGACATGTTTCTGATTCTCTAGCACACCTTCCTGTCACCTACTCGCACTAAAGTTCACACACTAGTTACCATCGATGTTCGGAAGGCCTTTCGACGGTGTTTGCCACGACCACATCCTTTCTCAACTCGCCTCCTTGGACTGTGGCTACCGCATGTACTATTATATCCATTTATTCCTCTCTCAACGCGTGGCTCGTTTTTGAGTAGGCACCCATCTGTCCGACCAACACCACCCCACCCTTGGCACTCCTCAAGGTGCTGTTCTCTCTCCTACCCCTGTCAATCGCGTATGGCCCCTCTCACCTCAGAACTAGCTGAAATTCCCGACCTGCATCATATATCTGTGTGATCTGGCAGTGGTGTGAACACAGATACATGTTCATTTCTCACATCAAAACTATTTCAGATATAGCACCTGTCTTACTGCACATTCCATTGCATACTTTTTTTTTCCTGCTGGTTCTAAGTCCTGCATGTATATGTGTGTATGTGTGTATTTGTGTATGTGTGTATGTGTGTATGTATATATTGTTACGTGCTTAGCACGCACGGGGGGTTATTCACAGAAGGGATCGGTCGGAGCAGGATGGAAGCAGGAAGCCTACCAGCGTCCTTCAGCTCTTTCTCTTCCTTTCTCTCTGCTGGTACTTCATCTTCTGCTTCTTCCGTCGAGGTTCTATGGAAGCACGTTACATTTCCCTCCTCGCAGACGAAGCCCGTCGGGCGAGTTAAATAGACCGCCTGGGATGGAATCGCTTGAGGCGGGCTACATGCACCACCTGAGACTGGCGTGACCGTCGACCACTAGCAGTTAGTCGTGATATAACGTAATTAACGTCACTAATGCACTCCAACACAACAAACGGTCCAGTGTAGTGGGATAGCAGTTTCTGACACAGACCACGCTTGCGTAGAGGGGTCCACAACAACACAATGTCACCAGGAACATAAGAAACTTCTTGGTGTTGGACGTCGTAGCGGTTCTTGGAACGCTCTTGCGAAGATAAAATTCGAACGCGGGCAAGCTGGCGAGCTTCTTCAGCTCTGCAGAGTGTGGTCGCAAGAGAAGGTTCGTCGTGGATGAAAAATGGTAGAATGGTGTCAAGGCCACAGCGAGGCGAGCGAGCATAGAGCAGGTAAAAGGGGCTGTAGCCAGTTGTCTCATGTTGCGCTCTGTTGTATGCATGAGTAATGAACGGGAGGACGCCATCCCAGTCTTTATGATCTGCAGCGACGTACATAGCAAGCATGGTGGTGAGCGTCCGATGAGTGCGTTCTACCACACCGTTCGTTTGGGGATGATATGGCGTGGAGTGGCGAAAACTGCAGCTGCTGAGGCGGAGAAGTTCTTCAACAACGTCCGCTGTAAATTGGCGTCCACGGTCGCTAATGAGAACTGCAGGAGGGCCGTGCCGAAGAATGACGAAACGAAGTAAGAAGTTAGATACTTCACACGCAGTAGCAGCTGGTATCGCGGCTGTCTCACAATAACGGGTTAAGTGGTCTGCGCACACAAGAATCCATCGATTTCCTTTCGAGGACCGTGGGAAAGGTCCAAGGAGGTCATTGCCAACTTGCTCAAACGGGGCTGTTGGAGGTGTGATTGGCCGCAGTTTGCCAGATGGACTTGAAGTCGGCAGCTTAAAGCGCTGGCATTGCACACAGCTGGCTACATAGTGCTGGATGGTTGAACGCATGTTAGGCCAGTAAAATCGTTGCTGTGTGCGGTGGAGTGTGCGTGTTACTCCCAAGTGCCCAGACATGGCGTCGTCGTGCATCATTTCAAGAACTGTGATGCGTAGGTTTTCGGGTACGACAAGAAGCATGCGTGCGCCTCCAGAAGCGAAATTCTTCTTATAAAGCAAACCGTCGCGAATGCAAAAAGTATTCTTTACAGAATCTTGAGCGGCATCAAACAAAGAGGTTAATGTTTGGTCTTTGCGTTGCTCAGTTCGGAAAAGTTGAAGATCGGGGAAGGCTTGTGAAAGTGACGCCAAGTATTCATCAAAGTTGTATGCGTCGTCATCAGTCGTTTGAAGCGGCAAACGGGAAAGACAATCGGCATCTGAGTGTTTACGCCCGCTTTTATGCACCACAGTGAAATTAAATTCTTGTAGGCGCAAAGCCCATCGAGCAAGGCGGCCACAGGGGTCACGAAGACTCACTAGCCAGCAAAGCGAGTGGTGGTCGGTCACGACGGTGAAAGCATTCCCGTACAGATAGGAGCGGAAGCGCTGTACAGCGAAAACAACGGCGAGACATTCTTGCTCAGTAACCGTGTAATTTCTTTCGCTCTTACTCAATGACCGGTTGGCATATGCTACCACGTGCTGATCGTGACCATGGCGTTGTATAAGTACAGCGCCGATACCGATACCACTTGCATCAGTGTGCACTTCAATTGGTGCAGATGGGCAGAAGTGGCGTAGGATGGTGCCCGAGGTCAAAAGAAATTTCAGATGTCGGAAAGCTGCGTCACATTCGCTGGTCCAATTGAACGGTGCATCTTTATGCAGCAAACACGTCAGTGGGTAAGCGATGTCCGCAAACCTAGCTATAAAGCGTCGAAAGTACGAGCAGAGCCCTAAAAAACTCTGCAGCTCTTTCACTGATTGAGGCACCGTAAAACTTTTGACAGCTTCAATTTTCTTTGGATCTGGTCGAACACCTTCTTTATCAACTAAATGACCAAGAACAATTGTTTCACGGTTCCCAAAATGACATTTCGTGGAATTGAGGATAAGGCCAGCTCGTTCCATGCAATCAAGCACAATATCCAGGCGGCTGTTGTGCTCACTAAACGTTTTGCCAAAAATTACAACGTCGTCCAAATAACAAACAAATTTGCCACTTAAGGCCACGCAGGATTGTATCCATGAACCGCTCGAATGTTGCAGGCGCGTTACACAATCCGAAAGGCATAACGTTAAACTCGTAAAGTCCGTCTGGTGTTATGAATGCCGTTTTTTCCCTATCTGCAGCGTGCATGGGGATTTTCCAGTAGCCGGATCTCAAATCAATAGAAGAAAAGTATGAAGCGGAGTGCAGACAATCAATTGCGTCATCTATACGTGGAAGCGGGTAGACGTCCTTCTTCGTGGCCGTATTTAAGCGACGGTAGTCAACACAGAACCTCCATGTGCCATCTTTTTTCTTAACAAGGATAACTGGAGCTGCCCAAGGACTTCAAGACTCTCGAATTATGCCTCGCTTTAGCATCTCTTGAACTTGGTCATCTATTAACTTACGTTCAGTGGCTGAGACTCGATAGGGCTTCTGGCGTATAGGAGGTGCGGAGCCGGTGTTGATCGTGTGATGAATACGACTGGTAGGCGGTGGTGTAGAATCGTCTTTGGCAAAGTCGAACACGAACACGTGCTTCAGAAGGAGTTCCACTAGAGTGCGACGCTCGGTTGTGGGAAGAGCCTGATTAATCATAGCCTTAACTTGGGTCTCCATATCTGTTTTCACCGGTGTGGCATTGCAGGGCATATCGCTAGATATTGCCGCCGTCGTTTCCCGACTTCTCAAGACTGCCAACCCCCAGCGCCTACTTACGGACAAGTGCACACCGCGCAGCAGCGACCCTCAACGTCCGCTTGGGGCCCATACCGTCCGAGCACTTTGCGGAGTTCATCACCTGCATCTGACCGCAGTGTGACGCCGCCACCTCAGCGCCAACGGCGGTCACCTTCTCGACGTCGTGCATCCCCTCCGCCTCCGGGAAACTAGGAGGCGCGGCCGATGGAGGTGAGGCCGCCGGCGAGTCGATGACGTCCAATATACCTCTGCCTGTGTTTATGTTGAAGAACAAACTGGAAGTGTTTATTGATGGTGTGAAAACAATGGCTCTTGTGGACACTGGTGCTACCGTATCCGTTATGAGTTTGAGGTTTAAGAACCGTTTAGGTAGGAAAGTTATGTTTAGTGGTGACCGTGCAGCGTTATTTCGTGGTGTCGGTGGTGAACCTTTGGTTCCACTTGGTGTGTGTGCTTCGGATGTTCTTATTGGTGGTCTAACGTTTAGAACAGAATTCGCAGTGCTACCACGGTCAACGCATGATGTGATTCTTGGAATTGATTTTCTGCAAGAGTGTGGTGCAACTTTACACTGTCGTACGGGAGAAATTGCTTTGAATTCTTCACTACTTTCAGCTCTTGTGGATAACTCGACACCGGATTTTGGAGCATTTGCGGTGGAAGAAGACACTATTGTACCAGCTTTCTCCGCAGCATTCGTGCGGGTTTCCTCTGTTCACAATCAGTGCGAATCTTTTGAAGCTGTGGTAGAGCCTACGACACTCGCCTGCTCTAAGAAGAGTATCGTCGTGCCTCGTTGCGTCGTTCCCGTGGTGAGAGGCCGTACTGAGCTGTGGACAGTGAACCACTCTGAAGAGCCAGCTGTGTTGTCCCGGGGCCTTAAACTCGCCCGTTTCGAGGAAGGTGTGTCAGGTTCCGTCGCGACGTTAACCAACTCTGTCAGTGAGCAGCACGTTACAATATATATATGTAATAACGTGACAGTTTGTTGGCCTTGTCAATTAGGGGTGGGAGCCTCGTCAAGCTACTGAGTTTGTGGCTTTTTGCTCCTACCCTAGCATTTCTTTTCTGTTGTTCAGGACAAAAAATGCTGAATAAAGTTGATTGAGTTGATTGATCTGGCAATGCAAGAGGCAGAATAGCTGTTGTTGGCCAAGAACATCGAGACAAACCCCGGTCGAGATCTCGCTCAGATCTCTAAGAAGCTGGAGGCGATTGCCGGAGACATAAAAAGCATCAAAGACGAATGACTAGCATAAATTGAAGCCAAATTGAAAAACATAACTGGCCTTGACAGAAAAAATTTGGACTGCCTAGACCAGGTCGTAAAAATGCAAAAAGTCGTTGCCTCGCTTGAACAAAAACTGGATGACTTGGAAAACCGATCGAGGCGGAGTAACCTTTTAGAATACAGCATTACAGAAGTTCCTGATGAAAGCAGTGAGTCCTTAGAACAAATTTTTAATTAAGATATTGCTAGAGATATCCTTAGAATTCAACCTGTCGCCATTGAACGCATGCACAGGTTGGGAAACCTTCAATTGAAAAATCCACGCCTGTAATACTAAAACTTCTTGACTATCGTGAAATGACTCTTGTGCTAAAAAACTGTAGTAAACTTAAAGATAGTGATTATGCGATCAGTGAAGATTTCTCAGCCCGAGTATGCGACTTAAGGAAAAAGTTATGGACTAGTGGAAAAGCAATGAAAGATTCCGGGGCAACGTTGCACTAGTGTTCAATATAATACGCACAAACGGTGAAATGGTCGAATAAAATGAAGAAAACAACTGCCGAGTACCCGTAAAGACGCATAAAAACGCGACAACTCGCGTCTGGATATAAACGCGAGTACAAGCCAAAAAAAAAAACGAACATTGCAAAGCACCAAACCTATGCCCCCGTCATTCCACAAAACGAAGCAAATAACTTTTGCTAATGTAAATGCGCGAATAAATTTGAGTCACTAGAATCTCTTCTTACTGGGCCGCCGCGGTGGCTCAGTGGCTATGGTGCTCGGCTGCTGGCCCGAAAGACGTGGGTTCGATCCCGGCCGCGGCGGTTGAATTTCTTTGGAGGAGAAATTGGAGGCCCGTGTACTGTGCGATGTCAGTGCACGTTAAAGAACCCCAGGTGGTCGAAATTTCCGGAGCCCTCCACTACGGCGTCTCTCATAGCCTCAGTCGCTTTGGGACGTTAAACCCCATAAACCAAACTAAACCATCTCTTCTTACTGGCCTCGAATCTGACTTCATAGCGAATACAGAAACTTCGCTTATTGGTGATATCAATGACGAAGAAATTGCCCCACCAAACTATGCTATCGTGCGCAAAGACTGGTTAGCACGTAGACGAGGTTTGGCTATACTAATAAATAAAAAAATTCCCTTCGGAATCTTACCAGAAGTTGAGGGTGCCGAGAAAATTTTTATTAAGTTGATATTTGGAGCGAACTGATGGACTGATGGTTGTGTTTACCACAGCCCTTCGGCAGATCAGCCCAAATTAGTCTCGCTGTATGAATATATGCAACATGTTCAAAAAACCACACTGATCTTTCTTGGGAACTTCAACCTACCGGATATAGATTGGCAAAGCATGTCGTATCGCTTCCCGTGTTCTGAAACTCTTTTTGATATTATGCTTAGTTTTGACCTGTTCCAAGTTATCAAAGAGCCCACACGGGTTCAAGGTAGTGCATCTAACATTCTTGACCTCATCTTCCTCAGCGATCACTTTGCGATCGATCAAAACAATTTAGCAGTCCTCGATGGCATATCAGATCCTTCACACCCATTCACACCACATCATTCACACCACACCCTTCACACCACACCCATTCAAGCAACAGCAGCTCGTACTATCTCAAAAACTACATACCCAGACTTCACAATCGCTGATGATTAAAGCCTATTTAATTACCTAATTTTGGAGTACGAATCGTTTGAAGAACTCGCTAATTATCAAGGTACAGATATAGATACCCAATGGAAAAGCTTCAAGGCCATTTTATCGCACTGCATAAAAAACTTTGTATCATTTAGGACCAAACGAACAAATACACGTAATCTCTGGATAACACGTGATATCATTCATGGGAAACGCAAAGTAAAACGACTATGGAAATCACTAAAATAAAAAATGACTCTCAAGTTAAACAGAAGCTCATGAACGCCATCCGTGAAATGAAAGCAAAAATTCAGGCAGCGAAAACAAATTACTTCTCAGATACGCTTCCTAACTTTTTAAAACATTCCACTGGAAAATCTCGGAAATACCTCAGCCCCAAAGCACAAAAAGACACCATCAATTGGCAAGGAAAAAAATCAAAACTTTGCAGATTCCTTAAATACGTACTTCCAATCTATGTTCACAGATGACGATGGCAGCACACCGGAGGTTTTTGACTGCAGTCACACACCGCTAGACATGCCAACAATAACTGAGGCAGGCGTGCTCAACCTATTATCAATAGATACAAAAAAAAAACAAATGGTCGTGATAATATTCTAAACACAATTTTGCAAAGATATGCGGAAGTCAACGCGAAATATATACATTCAATGTTCAATAAATCCTTAATAATCTGTAGTCTAGCTAATGAATGGAATATAACGAAAGTTATTCCCACACACAAAACAAAAAGCAAAGGTGACGTTTCAAATTACAGACCAATATCACTAACGTGCACAGTGTGAAAATTATTGGACCACATTATACTAACACATATCACCAGTTATGTTGCGCAAGAGAACAATCTATCGCCTGTCCAACATGCATTTCGGAGGAGACTTTCAACTATCACCCAACTACTCGAACTAACACATGATTTATTCCGGAGCATTGACAACCAAAAGCAGGTTGACTTGATTTTATTAGATTTATGCAAGGAGTTTGACAGAGTAAGCCATAAAATCTAATTAGCATAATTAGATCAACTTTAGGTAACGGCCTTATTATCAACTGGATCGAGGACTACTTAAATAACCGATCTCAGTATGTTCTAGTTAACAATAAAATTCCTTCTACTGTGCTCGTTAGGTCGGGAGTACCCCAAGGGTGCGTCCTTGCTCCACTTTTATTGCTTACCTACCTTAATGATCTATCCTGTAAAATACAAGTAAAAATTAAACTTTTTGCCGATGACTGCATCTTTTACAACGAAGTTAACTCTATAAATGAACACGATGATTTCAACAGCGCCCTTCATGAAGTGCTAATATGGTGTCACAAATGGGAAATGGCAGTGAACATTAAAAAAAACAGCCGTCTTATATGTAACCCGTTAAAAACAAAGATTCGAATACATGTACAGTATCAAAAATACACCGTTCACCCGAGTTCACGAACACAAATACCTTGGATTAATCATTTCACATGATCTAAAATGGGAATCACATATTATCAGTATAGTATCATCTTGAACAGAGTGAGCTGACGGGCTAGTTAATCATTCATAATAATTTCAACAGCGCAAGCTACACACAGACACACAACGAGAAAACACACACGAGCGCCGAACTGCAACTTTATTTGAGAAAGGCGCCAACCCCTACATATATAACCTCAACGAACCGCCCACAAGGATAAATCTAGAATCAAAAACGTGTCAAGCCACAAGCAAGATAAAATTTTCAATTTTCAATTTTCAATACAGTAGACCGCAAAATAAAGAAGAAAGATTACAAGAAGCAGCGAGAAGATCTTATTTCACTTGCCCTTTTTGCTGCGTAACAAACTGTGGGCAAAAATCGTTTTTAAAAGTGGTAAAAGCACAAATCGCGATAACGAAGCATAAAGATGACCGATTTGATATCCATGAGAGCCAACAGCTAACACGGCTAAACAAGAAAAAGTGGTGGCAAGGCTAACTTTAAATCTAAATTGCCACAACTTTTGCCACCACGTCGAAAAAGGCTGCATCGCATACTAGCCTATTGAATCTACCAGAATTGCATACGGGATACGGACCCCGCACACCGTTATCTTATATGGGCCCCTGCTCATCAGGGCTTCGCAGGAAACGAGGCAGCAGACGCAGCGGCCTGCGCGCTCTATGACCGGGCTGTTTTCACCTCCCCACGAGATTAAGAACGAAATTTTAATCCGGTATATATAATATAATAAAACATATTGATAATCATCGCCTTTAACCCCGCCATGTAAAGACCTCAAGAAGGCTGATGAGCGGTTCCTTCTCCGCCTCCTCACCAAGACAATCCTGTGCCCGGCCGCACTAAAACACTTTGAACCCTCCTTTAGCGGCAGCTGCCCGCACTGTAGAGCGGTGTGTTCGGACACCTATCACACGGTGTGGGCCTGCCCCTCGAACCTGGGTATTCCACAAATCCCTAACCCAACCCCGGAGGACTGGGAAGCGATCCTGCTCGGCTGCCACGACTTACAGGCCCAACAAGCCTTAGCCGGTCGCGCCCGGGCGGCGGCCCCTGCCACTGGGGTCCCAAACAAAGGCAATCAACCTAGTGCATTTAAGGATCGGTCTCTTACAGGCTGATCCAAGCATACTTCCCCTCCCTTCCTAATAAATGTTTTCTCTACCACCACCCACTCGATGCTCTTGCTGGCTCTCGGTGCTTTTCAGTTTCGGCGCTCCGCCGCCTGTCCAGGCCTCAAGTTTTCAATCCCAACTTTTGCATGACAATATTAAGCGCTCCCATTGCGTTATGGAAAAGTTTCCACTCCAGAAAATATAGATGGACTCTGAAACCATTCAAGCCTCACTGCTCGTGTAAGCACAGCACGCGAGAAGCCCTGATGCCGGCTGCGGTACAACACTAGTACCTAGAAACTAGGAACTAGTAGAAGGCCGGTTGGAATTTTTAGCAACACCGCTGCCTTCTTGCGCTGTGCAATGTCATTACGAGAAAACACTAGCGGCGATGAACATCGACTTTCTCTTCTGGCACAAACATCAAAATAATGAGAATATAATTTGTAACTTGAACTTAAAACTTAAAAGCTATTGAATCAGCAGCAACCGCCGCGGTGGATAAGTAGTAATGGTACTTGGCAGCTGACATGAAAGATGCGGGTTCGATCCCGGCTGCGGCTGGCGAATTTCGATGGAGGCAAAATTCTAGAGGCCCGTGCGCCGCCCCTGCCAAGGTGGGACAGGTGTACTAGCGAACGTCACCACCAACCTCGAGGAGCAGATAGACAGCGCTAGGGTCCAAAGCCGAAAGATCATAGTGGACGCTGAGGTAGCCGTAGTCGCACTTGCCATCACAGGTTCACACCAACGAGCAAATCACTCCAACCATGAGTGACTCCCAGCAAGCCTGCAATGCGTAGCTCATTTGGGAACGCTGCTAATCGGCCGCCCACATCCAGAGGAAGCACCGTCCCGATACACACAGCTGTAACACTCATTGCCCTCTATGCTGTAAGCATAGAGGGCAATGAGGCAACTGACAGGATAGCTCGAGGTAATACATTCCGAACCTCGCCGCCGTCGACGTCCGAAACATCGCGTCCACTAACATACGGCGAAATCATAAACAAAGCCGAAAGTTGGGCAAGTTGGATAACGTTCGTGATGGGAAAATAGATTTGCGAGTTAGCGCTTGTCTGCGTCGTGTCCTATCCGTCCCTTCTGTTCCTTGTGCGCTATTTTCCCATCATGAAATCATAAACTGCCAACGACTTAGCAGCAGTAAGTACTCAGCCCCCCCCCCCCCCTCCCCCCAATGATCTCAGTCGTCAGGAAGCCACCATATATCGAAACATGCAAGCCCGTACACTCCCAAACCTAGCTCGACACAATAAAATTTCGTCGCGCAATACTCAAGAAGAGCACGCCCGCCCTGCGGAGAGATTTCCGACATCCTCCACTTGGTTAGGAGCTCGCCCGAGCAACGTAAAATGCACAGTGTACGGGTAGTCAGCGATGAGCACTGGGAGGCAAAGCAGGCTCACACAGAGCTCTCCCTTCAGCGCCATCGGATCACTAAGGCCTGGAGGGCCGTATTCGAGAATGCTTTCTCGGACCTGGGCGAACCACCCGAGTAATTGCTTTTCATTAATAAAGTTTCTTCCCTTCCTCTCTCTACTGTGCGATGTCATAGCACGTTGAAGAACCCCAGGTGGTCGAAATTTCCGGAGCCCTTCACTGCGGCGTCCCTCATAGCGTGAGCCGCTTTGGGACGCTAAACCCCCCCCTAAAAACAGAAGTAGTAGCATTTTGTTTGACTTGAAGCACCTCAGTATAAAATATTATGTGGAATGCGCTGAAAGTCACGTTTTGCGGCTTCGGAATATTTTTTAACATATTCAGTTCCATCCGTGTCCAAACATTTTCATTAGATAGTACATATCCCACCCAGATGATGAAACATTTCTAATTGCTCACAAATGTTGTTTGGGTTCTCCAGAAAAATGGTACCTTTCGGACAGAATTAAAGAACTGAGATTACACACAACAGTCTCGGATTGTACGCTATTGTTGCCTGATAGCTATGTACGGTAATCCTAAGCTTTCTAGAAAAATTTCAAGCCTTGAAATAAACTTTTTTCAAAACATCTCTATATGAGACCTAGATTCTCTCTTTCGGGGCGAAAACTTTCTTTCGTCATTTTGGCTTGTCTTGTTATTTCCCGTGGCTTTGTGCTTGCATCTTTTGCTGGCTTTATTGGCTCATAGTTTTGCATTGCTGGATTCATAGCACATCCAGCGACGATATCAGGCCCAGGTTATGCTCTCGGAAAAGCCAAGTTGTTCTGACCTGATCGCGCCGCAGTGGGAAGTTGAAGGCGAACACGACGGGCAGTGCAGAGTGTGTTCAAGTTTAACACGACACGTGATCGGTTGCGGCAATAGCATAGTGATGTCGTGCAGAGGCCAGGGTAGCTAATCGGTTTGCGCCTCCGCGGCATCAAATCCTACCGGCGGGAACATTTTTATATTTCTTTATTCCACTCAGAAGAAGCCCACAAACACCCCAAGGTACTTTACCCAACTATCACAAGACCTTGCTCGCCGTTTACCCACCGGAATTGTGCTTTTGCACTAATATTGCTAGAAATTATTACGAGAGTAGTAAAATACCCTATATACCGAAAAAATTATGCACAATCGATCGCATACTGTGGTATGCGTTTCAAGGAGGGACATCTTCACAGGCATGAAGGCCCGTAAAAAATTTCCGAAGCGGCATAATCAACCCTGCTGCTGTCGGGCTGACTCAACGCGTGCTGCTTATAGAAGAAGATTCCTACCTGCTGTTCTTAAGTCAGAGCGACAGGTATGTTTGAGCTTGAAAGGGCATGTCGACCTGACCCTACTAAGCTCGTGTGATCACCCTGGATACTTTCAACGTTCTCTTGTGCCATGTGTCAGCACCAAAAGTAATTTTCAAGAACATTCGACTGCCTTGTCTTACCGTTTACTGTTGCACCACTGTCATCTTGTCCTCTGTTATTGTTTTAGAAAATTACTTAATCACGGCTTCCCGTGTAGCACAAAGTGGGCTACGATGCGAGCACCCCTGTGGGCGCAGTGTGGGCAGAGTGTGGGCAGTCAGTGTAAGTTTCAATGGCACGAATGTGAGGATTGCAACAAGCCCCCCAGTCGGCCTCTAGTGGCTTGCCCACAACATCCCAATAGGTCCCATTTTAAAAGCGATGCAGAAAGCCTATGTGGGGCTGCCCACATTCGTTCTCAGTTGCTGATGTGTTCCCATGCCCAGCTTTCCGGGACATGTACTACTTGCGCCATCTGTCGGCAGTGGCGGCGACACGGCGCGTAACTGAATGGCAAGGGGTACAAAAAAAAATCGTAAAATGTGAACAAAAGCACCTACAAAAAATGATCCGAGGATTTGTATAATATAGACTTAGCTGAGGAATGTGCCGAAGTTTCAGTTCTCTGCTGTTAATACACGAGCATCCCAGCGCGTTTGAATATTATACTGTGCTGCCTATCGGAGAGGGCCACATTTCGCCCATTTTTCTAACTTTGAAACTGTATAGCGCCGTAACACAGACAGATATCGAAAATGACCCTTGGTTTTAGGTACCCTAACATATGCTGTTTGAAATGGTGTGCGTCGATCTGTCATAGGTTTCATCCAGAAGCGTCCCGAGGCCTTTTTATCTAAAACCTGGTAATGCCGATCGTACGAAAGATGGCGCCTGGTAGCTAGTTACGCTGGAGAAATGGTTGCAAGCGATGAACTTCCTTCCATTTTGATGATTCGACTCGGCGAGTTTCCTACTCAGTTTATTTATTTATCTGGCCTGACTAGATCTGTTTATTATGCTTATTGGGTAATTAAGTAATTAACTATACTCAGTCCCACTTACTCATAGCAACACTATACGATCCCTTTAATTGGTTGCATGATTACTAGCCAAAGTACAATTTGCCCCGTTTGAAAATTCGCACACTCTGACGTCACGACCGTTTCGAGAAATTGAAAAGCGTGACATTTCTGTCGACAACTTCTGCTTACAACGATGAGGCATTAAAGGCTTCCGCCTTAATAAAAATTACGAGGAACTTTAGCGGCTAAAGTGGTGAAAGGCGAAAGCCTGAGTGCTGCATTCTGCTACGCGATTGTTCCCTTTACATTCTATTGGTGCATAAATTAACTGTCAATTAATGACGCTTAATCTTTGCCTTTAGGAGTGGAACGCGACAGTGTGGATGGATGGAAACAACTTTATTACACACACACAAAAAAAAATCTTCCAGGGTGGTCCCCTACTGGTCCAGGAGTCCACGGGCTAGTTCTTCACGTAAAGCCCGATCCACTAGCCATTTCTGGCCGGCGGGCTGAGCGGTCCGTAAAGCAGCCTCCCAGGAAGAATGAGTGGGATTGGGGATGGGGGATACTGCCTTTGGGGAAGGACATTCCCAAAGGTAATGGAAAAGTGTGGATTTGGGCACGCCACAGGTGTTACAATCAGGAGGAAAGGTGGGATGAAAGCATGAGAGGCGGTGGGGTCAAATAAAGCAGCCTGTCTCTAATTGCCGCCATGTGGCGCTGGATAAGGGCGACAAGGTACTGTGGGGTGGTGGCAGTGTCATGCGGCTGAATTTGTAAAATGTGGTAATTTGGTGATATGTAGAGAGGACCGAAGGGGCTTCTTGCGCAGGGTTGGGTGCCTGATCCTCCGCGGTCCGGGAGGAGAGTTCTCGGGCCAGCGCATGAACGCGCTCATTACCGGGGATCGAGGCATGCCCAGGGACCCACGACAGAGTAACCGTTCGGTCAAGAGAGGTGGCCGTGGTAAGAATACGGTGTGTTGCCGGAGTCGCCACGCCCTTTAGGTAGTGGCTGTACGCGGCCTGTGAATCTGTGCAAATTTCTGTTATGTTTTTGTCAATGATGGAGTGGGCCAGAGCAAGTGCGATGGCGGCTCCTTCCGCCTCTGCAGGCGAATTAGTTCGAATAGTGGCGGCGGCCCCCACTGTGCCGTCTTCATAGGCTGCGACTGCCGTGAAATATCCTGGTTTAGAATTTTGTGCCGCGTCGACATAAAGGATATCGGAGCGGTTGCTGTATGTTTCCGTGTAATAGCTCGCTCGTGCCTGCCGCCTACCGTGATGGAGACTAGCACTCCTATTGCGCGGTAGGGGCTTCTGATATGTGTGATCCTGCGTGCGCAGAGAAATCATGTAAGGTGTAGGACTTGTTGGGGTGGGAATTGGTGGATTGAGACGTAGCTGTCGCAGTAGGCATTGTCCTGTTTCCGTGCGACTCAGGCGGACTAATCGGTTGGTGCGTTGAGCCTCTATTAATTCGATCACTGTATTGTGGGTACCAGTGGCCAGGAGACGTTTCGTGCTAACCGTCCGTGGAAGACGTAAGGCAGAGGTGACAGCCGTGCGTATTAGGATGTCTGCCTGTTGTCTTTGCCGCTGAGTGAGTGTGTGGTATGGAAGGTGGTATGTAATGCGGCTAATGATTAGTGCATTTGGTTTAGCGTTCAGACAGCCCATGATTGCGTGCTGCCACCCGCCTAATAAGTGCAGCGACCTGTTTGGTCTGTCTCTGCAAGAGCTGAAGGGTGGCGGTTGCATCGAGTATGTTGTTAATTAGAAGGCCGAGAATCTTCACCTGAGGCACAATGGGCACTGGATTGCCGTACATGTGTAGTTCGATCTGAGGGTCACTGGGGAGGGGCTTCAGTTGCAGGAGTTCCGATTTATTTGGAGAGCAACGGAGGCCTGTGTTTGCTAAATGAGTGGTGGTGATGTCTATGGCAGATTGCAGGATATCCTGGGCTGTTCCAAGGGATCCTCCCGTTGTCCAGAAGGTTATATCATCTGCGTATAAGGCTGTGTGCAGCCCTGGGATAGCAGCAAGGGCCTTTGCCAGTGGTGCTAGGGCAATGTTAAAAAGTAAAGGTGACAGAACCGCCCCTTGTGGGGTACCCCGGTTAGGCAGGGGGAAAGGCTGGGAGGCAATATCCCCAAGGTCGTGTTCTGTCGTACGTCCCTGAAGAAAGGCCCGAATATATTGCCATATGCAGGTGCCGCATCCCGTGGTTGCTAATGTCGTGAGGATATGGTCATGGCTTATTGTGTCGAAAGCCTTATGAATATCCAGGGCCAGTATGGCTCGCGTACTGGCTGTACGGCGCCTGGTGGAAAAGAGGGACTCTTTAAGGGCAAGAAGTACGTCTTGCGCCGAGATGTTTGGGCGGAAGCCGAATTGAACGTTCTATAGAAAGCCTGTTGTTTCTAGGAATGGTTGCAGGCGATTGAGAATGACATGCTCGAAGAGCTTGCCGACACAGCTCGTTAAGGAGATGGGGCACAAATTTTGAAGAGTGAGGGCTTTGCCCGGTATGGGTATAAATCGCATGCTGGCATGGGTCCAGGCTGATGGGAGCGTCCCAGCTTGCCAGTGGTTATTAAAGAGCTCCGTGAGTTCCTGGAGGGAGACATCTTCCAGATTGAGTAGTGCATTGTACGTTATGCCATCCGGCCCCGGCGCCGTAGAGCGGCCAATACTAAAGAGTGCTCGGCGGACTTCGTTTAAGGTGATGTCGGCATCAAGTTCTGGGTTAGGTGGAGGTAGATAGGGTGGATCTGCCGACTGAAGAGATGTGGGTATATAAGTGTCCCTTAGTTGGCCAATTACGTCGGTGCCCTTTTGGAGCTCTAGTTGTATTAGACGTTGTGTGTTTACTTGTGTCTGAGATTTAGTGGTTGTTGGATCCAAGAGAGCGCGTAGGAGGGACCACGTGCGTTTAGTGCTTAATGTACCCTTCAGGTCGTTACAAAAGGTTGCCCAGTTTGCGCGGGCTAGCGTGTTCGCGTATTCTTCTTCCTCGCGAGTGAGAGCGGCTATGCGGAGTCTCAATTTACGATTGTGTCGCTGGTGACGCCAGCGCTTGAGAAGTCCCTGTCGGGCCTCCCATAGATGAGCCAGATGCGGATCAACCTGCGGTGCCTTAGGGGTATTTTTAATGCTTTTGCTGTTCGCCTGGATGGCCTTCACCAGACGGTCTGTCCAGTCAGTGACAGTACTGGGTTCTGTCGAATCAGTTGCCAAATATGAGCGCAATTTATCCCAGTCAGTGAGAAGCTGCGAACGAGGGTTGAAAATCTTGGATTCATAAGATATAACAGTGGAGACTGGAAAATGGTCACTTCCAAGGCTATCCTGGAGCACCGTGTGAGATTTAACGATTATGTTCGGTGTGGCCCATGTGAGATCCAGTGTGGTGTCGCGGGTGACGCTTGTGCCAATGCGAGTGGGTACGGTGGGGTTTGTGATCAGGCTAAGGTTGTAATCAGCGATTGCGGTAGAAATCAGGTTACCTTTGGGGTATCCGAGTTGAATCCCCAGTGCGTGTGACGTGCATTAAAATCACCCACCACAAGAAGGTTTGGGGGACGGAAGGAGCCCAGGATACCCGGAATAACTCTGCCTTTATCTTTAGGATTGCTGTATATGTTAATAATAGTGAGGCCATATGTGTGTCCTGGTGAGCTTAGCTCTATCGCGGTATATTGAGTGCCCTTGCTGTCGAGCGTGTTTGTCGGTGTGCGGTCTAGTACCGGCATGGATGCGAGTGTCAGGATTGCCGTACGTGGTGTAAGTGCTGCCGTGTGATAACCGCGGATATGAATGCGATTTGTTTCCGTCTCTTGCAGAGCGATGACATGGGGGGGATTAGGGGAGTTTGCTATATATGCGGCTAGTTGTGCTTGTTTTCGGCGTATGCTGCGACAGTTCCATTGCCATATAATTGTTTCTGCTGGTGTGTTGGACTGGTGTCGCCGCCGACGTTTTCGCGTGTTATTGTTCTGCGCCATGTTGCTGGTCTGGATAGAGTGGATGAGGACAGGCAGCGGGTTCAACTGCGCGCTGCTTGCGAGGCAATTCCTGATGCGGTACAAGTTCGAAAAGCTTGTTGATGCCGGCTTCATGTTTTTCCAAGCGTGTGTTAATCGTAGCTTCTATCCTGTCAGCCATGGACTGTATCAACTGTGCCTGGGCTTGTATGAGCTGTTGCTGCATCGCTCCGAGTTGTTCAGCAACTATAGTATTTATTATGGTAGTGATTTCTGAGTGAAATTCAGCGGAACGTATGTACTGTTTAACCGCCTCTTGAGGTGTAATAGGGGAGTCAGGGTTTCGAAAAGAGGTGGGAGTGGAGGCTGCTTGGACGGACAACTCACCGCTTTTAGCAGAGCCGGCTTCTTTCTCGGGTGTAGCGTTCCGGAGTGACTGCGTCTCCTGGGTCTCCTGGATGTGGGATGCGCAATCACTGGCTTTCGAGGTACAGGCCCATGGCTCGGTGGCGTCTGTCTCGGTACCACTG
This sequence comes from Amblyomma mixtum, assembly GCF_055824585.1. Classification (NCBI taxonomy): domain Eukaryota; kingdom Metazoa; phylum Arthropoda; class Arachnida; order Ixodida; family Ixodidae; genus Amblyomma; species Amblyomma mixtum. Next base: position 116,017,580 of record NC_143021.1, read on the forward strand.
GGCACCCGAAGGGGTTGAAGTTGTGCGAAATCGCGTTGTGAAGCTTTATATCCGGCGTTCCCGGTGTCCACACTGCGCTTTTCCGTGTGGTCTTTGCTATCTTGGTTGTCCGACGGTTCTGAGGTCTCGGTCTCCATGGTCCACTCCAAAGGTGTCTGGGCACCCGTGGTGGCCACTGGGTTTTCCTTCCTCAGTGTTGGGAGCGGTGGCCATTGTTCTGTGCTCTTGTTCCAAGCTTTCTTTGGATGGATGCGAGTGCCTTGCTTGGACCGTTTTTCTGATTCCCTTTCGTGAAAATTGTTGTGCTGTTGCTATATCCTTGAAGTTCTCCCGGCCGGTCGGCTTGGGTTTGGTTAAATTTGGGCCGATGCTCAGTCTCGTGCTCCTGCTCAGTCTTGTTCTGCTGCGCATTCTTTTGCTTCTGCTCAGGCTTTTGGTTCTTCTGCATTTGGCTCTGTGCAGCAATGTCTTTATAATGATGACGTCCGATTACGGCTTCAGCTTTGCTTGTCTTTTTCCCTCTTGTGGTGTAGTTCTTCTGTCTTGCCGGGCAGTTCGTGTCAATGGTGGAGTGGTCCGATGTGTCGCAGACGATGCAGTACTTTTTGCAATCGACATGTCCTGGTGGAGGATTGCGTACTCCGCAATTTTAGCATCTTTTCTCCTGCGGAGTGGGACAAATGTCAGCACGGTGCCCTATTTTCAGGCAGCATCCGCAAACCTGCATCACTGGTCGGAATGGTTTGCACCTGTATTCGATGCCGCTGAGGTAGACAAACCGTGGCACTGCTTTGCCTTCAAAAGTATATAGACATGCCCCCTTGGTGCCGAAAGGCCTCGCTTGAATGATGTTGATTTGTTGGGGATATGTTTCCGTGCAGTTTAGTAATTCCTCTTCTGAAGGTATCGGTAAGGCGCCGGTAATGATACCTTTACGTGAGTTATCTGGTGAGGCTGCATAAGCGCTCATTGAATATTCCTTTCCTCCTAGATTGATTGCTTGGATGTTGCATATCTGTTCAGTGAGGTCCGGATCTGGGGTGCTCAGAATAGCGATGTTTTGCTCTGGCTTGATCCTGACTCTGGCCTCGTGGGTCAATTGGCGGCTGAGCTTGAATTGCAAAGCAGCAAGAAGTGACCTACCGGAGTTGTTATGCAGCGTCACCCCTCCACGTAGGCGTATTACCACCCTGCAGTCATCATGCGGCAGCCTCGGTAATTTGATGGGGCGTGCGGGTCGTGATGTTTCGGCAGGTGTGTGTGCTTCTGCCTCCGTTACAGGTTTGAATCGTTTTTTGCGTGCGTCGATCATCCTGAACCATGGCGTCGCCTTCGGGTAGGCTTCAGTCCTGTCTCGTTGCGGCCCATGCGGTATTCCCCCCTCCGTTGTGTCGGTGGTAGAAATTCCGGGCATGGCGTCCTGGGTATCCATGTCGGCAAGTTCGTGGACTCCCTCCGTTGCCGTGGACAGCGAGCACGACCCGCTGTGGCTGGATGGGAAGGCAGCGGCGTCGGCCATATGAAGCCTTGACGTGGAACGCCGCTCCGCCGTGCGCCGCCTAGGCGCCATTGACGTGGAACGCCGCTCCGCCGAGAGGGGTTAGGCTTAGTGCGGCGACTCCGCTTCGGAGATCTTCGTAAAGTGCTTGTGCAAAATACAGCGTACTCACGGAAAAGGAGTCCTCGTAAAGGCCCCTTCGGTGTTCATGAAAGCCTGAGGTAGGAATTTAGGGCGCTATGATGGGTAAGTGGGCGCGACAGCGTGTTGTAGCGCTGCCAGGCACCTGTCCACTGAACGCCACCACCCGTTCGGCGCGATGCGTTGCCTTTTGAATGCAACGCTTTTTGAGGAAAGGCTCTACGCCTTGCTCGTCGGTAAATTGGTTTTTGAGGAAAGGAAATGTATCTGTCTCTCATATCTCGGTAGACACCTAAACCTTGCCGTAACGGGAAGGGAGGGAGATGGGAGTAAACGAAGACACCGTGTTCACTAGACGCGTCTTTGTTCATTCTAAACCATCGAGCTGGCATGGCGGAGTGGTAGCGTGTTCGTCTCGCACTCCGGAGACCGGGGTTCGATTCCCGAGCTCGGCCAATTTCCTACTCAGTTTCATTTATTTATCTGGTCTGACTAGAAAGGTTAACTAGGCTAATTGGTTAAGTAAGTCCACCTAACTTGGAGCATCACTATACGATCCCTTTAATTGGTTGCATGGTTAGTAGCCAAAGTGCAATGGCCCCGTTTGAAGTTCGCGCACTCTGACGTCACGACCGTTTCGACCAATTGAAAAGCGTGACATTTCCGTCGAAGAACGGTAGATTGGGCGAGTTGGTGTTCTATGGCGAAAGTACATATAAACAGCGCTAAACGACAGGACTAGAAGAGGAGTAGACAAACACGGCGCTGAACTTACAACTGAATTTATTGGAAGGAAAAAAATTCAATATATACATACAAAAACGCGCACACGTGCGCACAGTCAATACATCAATGTGTATGTATTGTATGTATGACTGTATGTATATATTGAAATTTTTTCCTTCCAATAAATTCAGTTGTATGTTCAGCGCCGTGTTTGTCTACTCCTCTTCTAGTCCTGTCGTTTAGCGCTGTTTATATGTACTTTCGACATTTCTGTCGACAACTTGTGCTTACAAGGATGAGGCATTAAAGGCTTCCTCCTTAATAGAGGATCAACACTGAAGCATCAAAGCTTAGGCATGAGACGTGGGTGCGAGATGCGATAAAACGCTGTGGAAGTCGAAAATACGGCATCGGTTTGAAGTAATGATTCGAAATGGAAATGAAGGTCCGTATTGAATTGAAGAAGTTGCACCTTGCATGAAAGACGAGGCTGGAATCTATGCTGAAAAAAAAAAGAGTTATTTTGAAGGTGGTTCGCTACTTGGCAACATACAACGTGTTCCATGAGCTTACAGGCAATGCAAGTTAATGAGATTAAGTGGTAGCGGGACGAATCAGAGCGGTTTCCTAATTTGAATAGTGGGACTAGCTTGCTTCATTTCTAGTCATACGGAGGCGAGCTATTAGTTAGGGACTGCGAGAATATGTTTTTCAAAATAACCCTAGGGAACTATTTTAGCGCACTTGAGAATCTTTGCAGGGATGCCGTCAGGGGCAGGGCTACTTGGGAGCTTTAAACTGTCAATGAGTTTACTATGCCTTCTGCTGTAATATGAATAGGGTGCACCTGGAAGAAGTTGGAATGAAGTAAGACGGGTATGTTTTGAACAGGTTCTTGAGTGATAATGAATAATTGTAAGTAAGAATTCATTATATTGTAGCACTGGTCTACTGTTGCGAGAGAGCCATCTGGGCTAAGTAAGGCAATATAGCTTTTGCTGCACGTAGGAGTAAGTACGCTTCATAACCTTTTAACGCTGTTGCAGAGGATTCCAATCAGCTTTGCGTAGTCCCTCAGAGTCCACTATTGTCCATTTAAGAGCACAACTCGGTGTTTTGTTTGCGCGAAAAAGGTCTTTTTTTCGTTTGAACTTGTTTCCTTAACATCACCACAAATGTAAACAGGAGTATTTACTTCACTTTGAATTAAAGATAAAAGATTGTGCTTGAATGCTAGCCAATTTTTCTTGACAGATTTAAGCCGAACAGCTCCGCAAAAGCTGCTTGTGAAGCAGATAGGATGGGTAGGATGAATATTGGCATTTAATTGATCACTTAGGCTTTTTACGTGCGACCATCACTCTGAACTCTGCGTCTGGGATAAAATCCTGATCAAATGTGCTATTATTAAATTGGCGTGCTGACTGCTTGGGTAAAGTTAAACATCAGAACGAAGTCAACATGCTTTGAGCAGACAGGAGAAAACAGCCAGCAGGACCAGCTAACATGAAAATTCATATCACCGTAAAGTGTATGATCAACACGAGGAAAGCGAAACTTCAGTTGGAGCAGAATCGAATTGAGTTTATAAGTAAAATAAATGTCCCAATCAAGCGCGTGATAACAAGCAATGCGCGATAAGAAGCAATGCCTCTAGCAAGCGAAAAGTGGGAAAACAAAATTTCCTTATTGCAGGTAATATTAGGTTTAGGTGATTGAGGGTTTAACGACTCAAAGAGAATCAGGCTGTGAGGAACGACTTAGGGAAGGGCTTCAGAAATTTCGACCACCTAGGGTTCTTGAACGCGCTCTGACATGGCACAATACACGAGCCTCTAGAATTTCGCCTCCATCGAAATTCGACCGCCGCGGCCGGGACCGCACAAGCTTCTCTCAGGTCAGCCGCCAAGTGCCGTAACCACAGGTCCAAAGCGACGGCTTGGAGTTAATATCAGTAGTCAGGTAAGGGGTATCCAATTTTGTGGAGTGCACCCCCCTCCCCCTGCAATCCACCCTAACGTGCCTGCGAATGTTGAATGATGTGATGTGAAAGTAATTGTCATATCGATTGCGTATGTTCAACCATGTCTCTGTGAATACCGCTATATCAGTGTTATTATGTCTTAAAATAGCTTCCACAGATCTTTTCTTGTGGAAAAGCTGTGGACGTGAGCAAGCAAGATAGGCGGTGGTTCGACACACAGAGGGGTGCTTGAAGCAGCAGTGCCGGCGCCAAAGACGAGCGCCAGCATATGCTTTAAGTTCTTGCATAACAGATTCTTGATCATAAGTATAACGTTTTCTCCCATTAATAGGCTTGTCGAAGCGCATCTTGAAGCTAGAGCCGCTCTGTTGTCCAGACCCGAAGAGTTTGCCGCGAGCTAATCTAGCACGGACAGAATAACCTTCGCGGACTCTTTACTCCAGATAAGAGTTTAGGTCCAGCAACTAAGATTTCAGTCTTTTTGAAGCTGGCGATTTTTATATTGATGGGGCGATTGCTAGATTCGCGAAAATGGCCTAATCTGTGGGCACGTTCTATTTCAGTGCTTTCGATAGTTACACCGAGCCGGTGAGAACAAAATGACATAATGCATGACTCATATTTACACCAACTTGAGGCTTTATCATCGAGAATACTAAAGACTATGTTGTTTAAGCGCGAAGGTTTCTTCGCGAGAGCCCTAATTTCTGATGATAGCTTCCAGACTGCAAGGTTAATGTCAGAAATTGATTTTAGTCGTAGGACTGGTATGTTTGTACGAATTTTTCAAGCGCGTAAACACGGTTAGAAAGACCAGTCACCATGCTTGATATATTTGTGCTGATCGGAGTGTTGCAACATCAGTCAGTTGTATAGTGGGTAAGTTCAATGTGTGATATTGCTACAGATTTGAGTTCAAAAGATGGGTCTTGATCAAATGAGGGGCTTGGGTTCAATTGAATGCCACCGTACAATATAGGCATCGATATAATATGAACAAATTATTTTTTTTTTGAAACAACCTACGCAAAGAATAAAGATTGCAGGGGCCCGACACCGCAAACAAGAATGGGTCAATCGAGCGCATACAAGGTTGCGCTAGGCGTATAGTTTTGTAACGCAGAGGAGCCATGACTAGAGGCTCCACGTGAGGTGAGCAGAAGAAGCCCTCGTTTATTGAGCGGCTGTGTATTTGTACAGTAAAGTGGGAAAGGGTGCGTTCTCTCGCCACCAAGCTTCATGTGTGACACAGATACCGACCACATCACACCGGGCGATGATACGAGGGCCGCGTAGCGCCAGATTCTATACATCCTCTTTTCTTTGAAAGGAAGAAAGTGTATAGTGGTTCAACACTGCTGAACCGGATACCGAGGAATAGCTCCGGTGATATAAGCCAAAAGACAGGTTTAAATGTTTAGTAACCTCTCCCACGGTTTCAGAGGTTCCCCGGCAACGCGGCGACGGCGGCGCGCACGTCTGCCGGAGCTCTATGCTGCCGGCGTTGCATCGAACACAAGCTGCGTGCCGTTGAACGCATCGAAGTGCACCGGCGTTCGATTAAGAACTTACTTTGATGCCCTGCGCATGCGATCCTGCAAAACGCTTTCCTGGTCCACTCTGTTAAGGTATGTGGCGTCGTGGAGGGCGTTCGCAGCATACCTGGAACACACCATTTCTTCATCTCCGCAATTCGACGACGAAGCCCACAACTGCCGGAGCTCTCTCCGATGTCGCGCGCATGCGCACTGCGGCAACTACTCTGCGCCACGTCTCCGCGGCAGCGCGCGTATCTGCTGGTATGTCGCTGCTCGCGTCATTCTCATTGTGGCGCGCCCTTGCCCTCTCCACTCCTTCTCTTCACAACATCTGGCAGGCGCGCAGTACATGAATAGGTCATACGGTTAAGCATCCGGAGGGGGCTCATGATAGGAGTAGAGCTATCGCTCTAAAACACGAAGCATCTCATAGAAACGAAACGTGGAGAGCGCAACTTAGGAAACCTGCACCTAGTTTCGGTCATATGTAAACCTCTGTGGCAGCTTTCGTTCTCGGTCTGACCTTCTCGATATAGGTTCTTGGTGCTGCTGCAATCCTGCAGGAGCCGTAATGGAGGCAGGAATGCTACCAGTTGTGGCCGGTGACCCTAAGGCATCGTCGCTGCTTGATACTCAACAGCGTTGATCTGCTGCTAAGCCTGGGTCCTTATCGTTTTGATAATGGCTTCTCTGCCGCAAAGCATCTGTTGCAGGCAACAGATGTCGTCGACTGCGCCGCAGGATTGCACAGTCTTTGGGGATTACAGTATGCGAACTCTGATAACCCGAAGCTTGAACGATTTGGGCTTTGGTGACCCACATTCCCTATTTCATAAGAACCGTGAGTCCGGGTTAGAGCGGTTCTAGTTGTTGACTGGAATGGTCGGTATAGGCACGCTTCTGTACGCTGCAACTTAGACGCTGCCGTACGTCGGGCAACGTCGTCCGTAGTGTGCTTCCTCGAAGTACGTCTACTGGTAACGGTCCGAATGATACCAACCCCAAAATCTTGATTCATTTGAGTGCTTTTCCATAAAATCTTCACTACTTGAACGCTTTTTTTCACTACGTCATTGTAATTTGGGGTACCTAGGGCTAGAAGTTGTGTGGTTGAAGTCGTACGTTCGGGTAAAGGCAGTAAAAGCCTGACTAAAAATTGTGCGTCATTGGCTGAACAAACGTCAACTGGTATGCCATATCTGGCGAAAATCGCTCTTGTTTGCCTCCACAGCTGTCTTTACGTTAGTGTCTTTGAGCTGCTCCACTTCAGGAAAGTGTGATCATGCATTATGGGTAAAAGTACGACCATCCAACATGGTCAAAAATATCGATGCCGACAAAATTCGAAGGTTTATCAGGTAGTCGACGCCGTTCTAAGGGCTCTTGTGGCTGTCTGTACGCGTACGGCTTGCATGCAGAACAGACCTGCGCGAGAGCTTCAAGGGAGAATTTATTCCAGGCCGGAGGACTAGATGCCTTGCTATTGATTTGCATTTATTGATGCCAGGTGATCTTGATGAATTCGTTGCAAAATTTCTTTCGTCTTGGTAGCAGTATTTACAATTCCCTCAAAAGACTCTGACTGGTATTTAAGTGGTTTTTTTCCGGCCACCATATCCTCAGGAACTAGCTTTGAGTCTTCATCTCGAATGGTTTCCACATCCAACCTCTCCCAGGTGGCCTCTGCGATGAGTGAAGATACGACGCTTACTGCGCGCACTGCAGTGTCGTCATTGATCATGTCGTTTTCTGCGATGGTCCTGGTTGTTACCCGTGGCAGCATGTCGATGGCAAGGAGCAGCTGTTTCCCTGGCATAAGCTGAATTTATATAATGGCGAAGAAGGCTCAGAAAAACCGCTTCAACGTCGGGGGATAGACCCCAATCACGTTCTTCCAGAGCGATCAAGAGGGGTCAGCAGTGTCAAGAATTACCGGTCCGCCGTAGACAAAATGGTTGAATTTTTCGCAGCCTTAAGTGACGCCATCGCATCCTTTTCAGTTCGTGAGCACCGCTGTTCGCGCCCGCGAAACATACGTGACAGGCTTCCATCTGTCCTTGTGGCACTGCAGGAGTGCTGCGCCGATCCTGTCACGCGAAGCATCACAAGACAACTTTGTTGCTTTTGGTTTGGTTTGGTTTATAGGGTTTAACGTCCCAAAGCGACTAAGGCTATGAGAGACGCCGTAGTGGAGGGCTCCGGAAATTTCGTTGCTCTTGTTGGATCGAACACTACAAGCAAACACACTCTCTGCACTCTTCAGCGTGATTAGTCAATCAAACGCTGCTCTTTGCTTCATAATATTTCCGAGGTGCGTTGTCCTCTGGCCATGGCGGCATGAGCCTGAAGAAATAATTGACGAAATCCTGCATTCTTTACAGTGCAAGCTCGACATCCGGTTTAACGCTCTTCCGCATGCTTCCACATTCAGTACCATCTGGTCAAAATTTCAGCACTTGTTGCTGCCCCTCCTCGCATCGCGGCAACCACCCACCGTGTGGTTAGCAACCACTCTTCAGCTGCGCATTTATCCCCTCTCGCCATACTCTTTTCCTTCAATGGCAAACTTTTTCTCCTTCTAATGTACCCACCCTCCGTTTTCATACGACACAGCTCTTGCTACATTCTCCTGCTCCCAAGGTAACTTCCTCCAACCGGGTTAACCAAGCTGCGCTCGCTCCCTGCTACGCTTTGAGCATGCCCTCCCAAAAGTCGTTCCTCGACAACCTTGAACGCGAACAATTTTGCAGGTGCTTTTCGTTGCAACCACTCTCCGTTTGCGCACTTGATCGCCCTCATTATATCCACGCCCCTCCACAGTGACAGTCATTTGCATCAATTCACGGTGACCACATTGTGGATGCGTATTCCTCCGCCTCGACGACTGTCCACCTTCCACAATAACCATACTGAGAGTGCTTCTCGCGACAACCAACCTCCGGTTCCGCATTACCCAGCTCTGCACAAACCATCCTCTTTAGGCTCAATCATATAAACCACCCTCTCTTTATGCATTCCTATAATGTCACCATACCTTCTCTGCACGGTAATCCTTCTCTTTCCTGTGGCTACGAGCATTTAATTACGATGATTGTTCTTGCCAGTACTACACTAAACTCAGTGAACCGACCTTGTAAGTGCAGCCGCTGTACAAGTGGCATCCCACTTTTGGGTGAGTCGGCGGAGAGCAGGAGACGAAGCGGTGCGTTGCGTATGCCGAGGACCTTTAAGGTTCAAACGTCGAAGACGCCACAATCGCCATGATCCCATTTCCACTTACACAGTTAGCCCTGCATACCTAACCGCGAGTAGGCAGAGCCAATGTGCGCACCGTAATTTGTGGCATCGCAACGCTATTTATAAGTTACAGGTGACCCTGCATAGTGTATAGTTTATTTTCAAATATCGACTACTTGTGCGATTTGGTCTTATTTGTTTTTTTTATATTACGGTCCACGCTAGGCATACAAAAATACACAGGAGCAGCACCACTTAGTAGAGAATATTTAAAGATTCTAGGAATTTTAGGTGCCAAGAAAGTGCTAGTTTTAAATTTTTCAATAATAATAAATAAATAAATAAATTATTTATTTGAAAAATTACAAAGTACAAATACGAGCCTGCCCAAGCCAACAATCATAATCAAAATTTTTACATAAAAAAACTGTTATTTAGAAGAAATAATGAAGACACGGTGGTTTGAAGGACGTGCTCATCAGCGGGCAAGTAGAGTTTAATGTAGAGTAAATGTTGCACTATACCCAATATTTATAACAAGCCTCGCTGCTGTAATCAATGTGCAGTGAAAAGCCAGCGCTCTGAGGTGCTCGGCTGATATCCACCGCTGTAAGAATTGCTTGAGTCGGTACGGGCAATATTCTTCGCAACGGTTTATGCTCGCCTTATTATTTTTTTATTCCAGAGTGTACCCATCCTGACTCCGTCACGCTTGCGGGCTATGGAAGTGGCTTCGGCCAACCCGACATATGAGCAGTGGGAGGTGGCCCTGACCAGCGAGACCCTGGATCAGCAACTTAAGTTGGTTCACCAAGTCCGTCAGTCAGCTAAAGCCAGTGGCGCCTTGGACTAGGGGTGCCACCCAAGTTGCTCGAGCTACCTTCCTCTTTTTGAATAAAAGTTTTTTCTCTCTCTCTCTTCGGCAACACATGAAGGAGCGTTTTAGAGTAGTCGTGTGCAGAGGAGACATTGCGTCTGTGTCGCCTATTCAGACACCTCTACTTGGTCCGCGCTGAATGTCTCGAACCTGCGGCTCCTGGGGCTCGAACTAACTGGGCAGGAACAAAGCACGCATTCCTAAATCAGTGCACCCTGCACAATACCTCTCCTGGGCGTATCGCTATACTATTGCGGCGCACTTCTGGTGTCGACTGTTCTGCTGGAAGGCCGATGTGTTGTTCTACTGCTGCATACGTTCCTCTGACTCCAGTTCTAAAGCCGTTCATGCGAACGTAATGGATATTTGCCTACTGTGACTTGTGGAAGCAATGGCACCCCTTGTTTAGTTTCCGATGATTGACAGCTGCATCATCAAAGAAACTGTTTTGATATCACTTGAATCCTACACTAACTGCTCCAAATATTGAATCTAGTTTTGTCGCACATCGGGATATGAAGAAAATTGTCTTCTGGCATTCGTGGTTGTTTCGGCTCAGATCGAGATCGAAAAAGGGTGAATCTGTTCTGCATTAAAACAGGTACTTTTCAAGCTATTCCTGCTTCATGGCGCGCCTCTCTAGGTGCTCCTATGTATGGAATAAAACCGTGCAGACAAGAAATAGTATCGCACGTCAAAGGCTACCTTACCAGAGGAAGCTTGTTGGAACCTTTCTTTCTGGGGTCGATGTAGTTGTTTGGTGGCACCGCCAGTGGATTCGTGTAATTGGGACCAGGATACTTATAAACGGAATTATATTGGTACAGTCGGACAATAATGTAGCTAGGCGTGAATGTGTTTCTGCAAGCCAAGAGAAACAAAGTACCATTAGTCACTAAATAGCATTTAGGTGTCCTTGGAGTAAACACCGCAGCAGATCAGCAATTTGCTCAATCGCAGCCCTTAAAGGGGTCAGAACAGTTTGCGTTTGCGAATGCCATTTGAAGCCATAAGCATCATCATCAACATCACGAGGCAATACTGGGGCCACACAGAGAAACTGAGTTAAGGAAGCGTGCAATAAAATTGCGGGCTGCCAACGGTTGACACTGTAATGGGCACAGGTTCGCAGCCCATTACAGCCCATTACTGTTCGCGGCCCTCTGTAAGCTGCCAGAACTCGGGGTGAATGAACGGTTCGTGAATTGTCGGGCTCGCAACTAATTCCTGTTCATAAAACAACAGCCCGACGTCTGACCTTGGTTTCATGCAAACTATGCAGCTTGAAGCAAGCCGCCAGTCGAAAAGGTGCAAGCGCTATGCATCCCATTTTATAATTCTGCATATAGAAAAATTATGCTTCCAATAATATGGATGCAGGATATCGTAGATCAACCGTGGGACAACCAACTATATAATCCGTAGTTTACTTCTTTCATTATTTCTTGGTCGTACAAAAGTAGAAATGCGCTTGAGCGTTGTAGCGTTTCAACATATGAGCGATAAGAGACAGATCTGTGACGGAACAGCGCAAAACACCGGGGAAAGAGACAAGCGCTGGACAAGAGACAAGCGCGTCGTTGGCCGCTACCAGCTCTGCGAGAGGAATCTGCCAGTGGACGTACTGTAAGGTACTTGAAAGACAATTCTCTTGCGTTGCTGACCTCTGACAAAGAGGGGGGCTTTGCTGTGATTTCCAAGGACCTGCACAAAACTAAGGCGTTAGAAACCATCAGCTCTGTTTTTGACGAGCACAAGACATCAGCTGTTAGCAAAGCCAAGTTAACTGCAATGAAGCTCTGCAAAGAACTTAAACTTGACTGCCTCCTTCGAGGCATAAAAACTTGCAAGAAGTCTAACTTGGACGCGTTTTTCACTTAAAAACTCACAAACCAGACTGGCCCTTGAGGGTAATAATTTCTGAGGGAGGGACTTGGAAACAGATTCTTGGTGTCTTCTTGCCAGCAAAATTAAAACTACTAACATATCCATTTCATGTGAAATCTTCGGACGATATAGCTAGATTTTTAAATGACAATTCAGGCAGTGACTTTGCCGCATGCTCAGTTGATGTAAAAGAATTGTACTATTCCATACCGCATGACGAGCTAATGGTGTCTGTAGAAGAATGTATAGATACGCATGGTGCTGTTGCATTTCAGAACGACTGCGGAATGTCTATTAGATGGTTCTTGGAACTATTATCAGTGTACCTCAGGTCGACTTTCGTCCTCTGGGAAGAAAAAGTGTATCTCGAGAAACGCGGTGTTTGCAGCGGTTCATGTATCGCATTTCTACTCAGTGATTTGTACTTGGAACGAAAAAACAGGTTCCTGAACGTAACCCTTGCTGGTACAAGCGTTAAAAAGGTATATAGGTACGTTGACGACTACCTTGTTCTTTGTGATGGCCAACGGGCGAATACGCTGGAAACGCTTTCTCCCCTCTGGGCCTCTGAGCCCAGAGGGGAGAAAGCGCCAATGCCCTACCAATCAGCTCACTCTAAGCTGACCAAGAGGGCTATTTGGAACTTGTGCCTCACAAATGCCTTGAAAAAGTCCTGTGTTCCCAAAATGGAAGTGAGCTTTCTTCGCCAGGCGGAACGGCTTTGCAACTCGGATTACCCCTCGCACCTGTTGGTATTTGTTGCCAAACAGATGAAAAAGCGCTTGATGCAGGCTAGGCCCGAGCAGCAAGATGAGGCAAAGAAACAGAAAGAAAGGAGGCCTGTGGTAGCAATACCGTGTATTCACAATGTTTCCCAGTGCCTGAAAAGCATTGGTCGAAAAGCTGGCGTGAATGTAGTGATGACTGCTTCTAATAAACTCAAAAGTCTGTGCAGACGAGTCAATTCCGACCCGACCAAAAAGAAGCAGGGATGCACGATAAAGCATCGAACCCCCTTTGTGGAGTGTACAGAAGGCCCTGTTTGTTCGTTGCCAGTGACATGTGGTAAACAATACATAGGGCAGACTGGCAGGTGCATGAATGAAAGGATACTAGAACACAAAACTAAGTTCGAGCAAGCTTGCAGGAACCTGGGAATTCATTGCAGAGATTGCCCTTCAACAAGTTCTGCACCAGATTTCCAGAAATGTAGAGCTCTGGCTAATCAGAAAGACCTGTTAGTCCGTGAAATAATCGAGGCAGCTTCGATAACAAGTCTGCGCGACGATTGTGTCAGCACGCCGTTTGTTGCTTTGACAAAGAAAGAATTTGACGTGTTAAAAATGTGATTATAACTCTGTGATTATTTTTCTTGTTGTATTTTTTTGAACGTTGAACGATATGGTTGTGACGCATGTGTTTTTGAGTGGGTGAAGAAGGTATAAGAAGCAGTGTTTCTTCGAAATAAAAATCAGTTGTAAGTCCGCGCTTGTCTCTTGTCCCGGTGTTTTGCGCTGTTCCGTCACAAATGAATAACCAACATGCCCAAGCTGGTGTCCTGAAGAGACAGATGTCGTCTTGTTGCGTTATGTTGGGACAGCGCTACAAAATACTCTGCAAGTACGTCACTGAAAAAGAAGTGAAAATGATCTACCAATGCAGGGCGCTTTCATATGACTGCTGCAAAGAAGGCTCAACAATACTACGTACTACAGCTGCTTCAAAGTAAATTTTCTTGTTTCGAAAAAGCCCCGCTTGAGGTCTGTTCCAATCGAAGAGCCAGAGACACCAACTAGTGACAGAGCAACTGAAGACCAAATAATAGTTTACTAACCAAAGAAGAACAAGAGAAAAGTAACGGTTATCTGTATTTGGCTAGCAACTTTTAAAACAGTTACAATAGTAACTAATTTTGAAAATGTTTGAAATATGATTGCCGATGGTTACATTACTTCCTAAAGCGAAATTTTAGCGCCGCTCATCAGCTATTTCAGCATTGAGGCAAAGTATTCGAGAAATTAGAGAAAACTTGTTATTTTTTACACATTTTTGTTCTGCAAAAAACACTCCACTAACAGTTCTCCATTGTCATGAAGAAAGCTTTCTGGTTGGAAGAATGGATATACAGGGTGTTTCACGTAACTTGAACCAAGGATTTCAAAAAGCGGTGAACTGCAGCCTGCTGAACCCACCGATATATTGTTTGCCATCATGTGGCACTCCTCAGAATATTTTCATATTCCGCTTAACTAGTTAATTAACTAAGACTAATTGCTCAAATTTTCCAATATTCATTTTAATGCCATGAGCGTTACGTTAGGTTGTAGAGCACGTATAGAAACAACCGATCTAGTTTATTGCAGCATCGTATCTCTTACAGGATCCTTTATTCCGGCATCTAAAGAATGCCAGCGAAATATGAAAAAAATACCACGTGACTGCGCTCATGCGCTACCATATTGGAGAGCTCTCAACGCCGTTTTGAGCATACGGAGCGTGCTCGCTGACCGTGGCAAAGTGAACGGCCACCGCTCTTAGCAGCGGCTTGACAGCGCGTCAGCACTTTCCGCAGCGCCGCGTGAAAAAGGCGGGCCGCAGTCTGTGGTATGCGACAGACAGGCCACGGACGGCCGGTTAAAGTGAATGTGTTATCCCCAGGTAGGAAGTAAAAGTTGCGAATATTAATAGCCATAATTCACCGCAACTGCCGGATTCTCACTTTATTTATTTATATTGTGAGACAGGAGACAGAGCGCAGGATGGAGCGAGCTTTAATGGCACCCGCAAGTATGGCGACCAACCCTTCGAAGAAGAAGATGATCGATGATGATGGATATGTACAGATGAAGACGAAGGTCGCATGTTGTGCTTACACTTTCTCCCCTCGCGTACGAAAGCGACCGGCTCGGGCGCAGATTAGAGCACAGTAGGGCGACGGGCAAAGGGTTTGAGGCGGGAAACATGAACAATCTCGGCACCTCGGCAACGACGATCATTAACAGGATGAACTGGGGCAACGCGATAGTTCACCGGGGACGTTTGTTCGAGTACAGTATACGGACCAATATAACGGCTCAAAAATTTTTCACACAATCCCGGGGTACGCACTGGTGTCCACAGCAGTACCTCATCACCAGGGTGAAAAAATATGGCACGGTGGGAGAGATCATAGGTGTTTTTCCGGGAGGCTTGGGAGGCGTCGGTATTCAGGCGAGCAATGGCACGGCAGTAGGTAAGACGAGAAGTAAACTGTTCGTGAGAGAGTCTGGAAGAGGTTGAGGGGGCGGAGAAGAAAGACGCTTCGAGGGTGAAGGTAGGTTGACGTCCATACACAAGGAAGAATGGGGAGAAGTTGGTGGTTCTTTGCACGGCACTATTGTATGCAAAGGTAACGAAGGGAAGCATGGTGTCCCAGTTGGTGTGGTCGGGCTCGATGTAGGTGGCTAGCATATCGGAGAGCGTGCGATGAAAGCGCTCTGTGAGCCCATTTGTCTGAGGGTGATAAGCTGAAGAGGTTTTGTGCATGGTTCGGGAGGCGTGAAGAACTTCGGCAAGGATGCTGGAGAGGAAGGACTTGCCGCGGTCACTAATAAGGACACGAGGAGCTCCATGGCGCAGAAGGATGGCGTTCAGGAAGAAGTGGGCGATCTCTGAAGCAGAGCCGGAAGGAACAGGGGCCGTTTCAGCGTATCTAGTTAAGTGGTCGATGGCAGTGACGATCCAACGGTTGCCCGTTGGTGTTAATGGTAAGGGACCGTAGAGGTCAATCCCAACCACTTCAAAAGGGGAGAAAGGACAGGGGAGAGGCTGTAGAAGGCCCGCAGGGGCAGACGTGCTCCGTTTACGACGTTGGCAAGAGATGCAAGACGCAATATATTTTCCAACAGCGGTTGAGAGGCCAGGCCAAAAGAAACGGCGCTTGATGCGGTCATAAGTTTTCTGAAAGCCTAAGTGGCCAGCAGGGGGTTCATCATGAAAGGCCTGCAAAACTTCTCGGCGAAGAGAACGGGGTACGACAGGCACCCATGAATCACCGAAGGGGCTGTAATTGTGCCAAAGAAGGATGTTGTCGACTAGCTTGAAAGAGTTAAGTTGGCGACGTAGGCGGGCATTCGGTGGCCGCGTAGCACCGCTCAGACGGTCGATAAGAGTCCGGCAGTAAGGGTCGGCCCGCTGCGCTGAGGCGAGATCGCCAAGACTGGGAGCTGGCATCAAGTCAATGGGTGCGGCGGTCAAGGTTGAAATAGCCGTCGAAGGGGTAGTTTGGCAGTTTGAGGATGCGGAGGACACGGGTTGCGGATGCGGAGGTTGGGTTTGGGCGAGGGGACAACGAGATAGCGCATCGGCGTCCTGGTGTTTCTTGCCCGATTTATAGGTGACGGTAAAGTCATATTCCTGGAGACGGAGAATCCAGCGGCCGAGGCGGCCGGACAAGTTTTTCTGCGAGGACAACCAGCACAGGGCATGATGGTCAGTGACAACTGTGAACTGGCGGCCGTACAAATAAGGGCGAAATTTCTGAATGGCCCAGACAACAGCGAGGCACTCTTGCTCAGTTATCGTGTAGTTCTGCTCCGCTGCAGTCAGTGTACGACTGGCGTAGGCGATGACTTGCTCGCACGAAGAGTGCTGCCGCTGCAGAAGAACTGCACCAATGCCGTGTCCACTGGCGTCCGTGTGTAAAATCGTTGGAGCATTGTCGTCGAAATGTGCCAGTATCGGATCAGATGTGAGAGCCTTCTTTAAGGTAGTAAAAGCGACCTCACAGGCCTCAGACCAAACAAACGGCTGGTCAGCGCAGAGGAGCTTATGCAAAGGGGCCGCAATAGAGGCAAAGTTGCGTATGAAGCGCCGGAAGTATGACGCTAGCCCCAGAAAACTGCGCAGGTCTTTGACGCGCGATGGGCGAGGAAAATGCAAAACCGCAGCCACTTTGTCGGGATCAGGCTTTACACCCTTCTGGCTAACGACGTGACCGAGTACCTTGATAGAAGTGGAAGCAAAGCAACATTTCTTGGTGTTTAACTGTAGGCCGGCCTCAGAAAGTGCGCTTAATACCTCATCGAGACGAACAAGGTGTTCAGAAAAAGTCGAAGAAAAAATGACTATGTCGTCGAGGTAGCATAGACACGTTTTCCACTTCAGGCCGCGGAGAACGGTGTCGATCATGCGCTCGAACGTGGCCGGAGCATTGCATAGGCCGAACGGCATAACGTTGAATTCGTATAATCCGTCGGGAGTGGCGAAAGCAGTTTTTTCCTTGTCGGCCTCATGCATTGGTATTTGCCAGTATCCGGATCTTAGGTCGAGACTAGAGAAAAATTGTGCACCTTGGAGACAGTCGAGGGCGTCATCAATCCGAGGCAGCGGATAAACATCTTTTCTAGTGATCTTGTTAAGGGCGCGATAGTCAACACAAAAGCGTACTGAGCCATCCTTCTTTTGAACGAGCACAACAGGCGAAGACCAAGGACTCGAAGAAGGGCGTATGATGTGGCGCTTGAGCATGTCGGCTACGTTATCTTGAATAACCTTGCGCTCACTAGAAGACACACGATACGGGCGACGGCGAATGATGCCCGAACCATCTGTGTAGATGCGATGCTTAGCTGCGGTGGTTTGGCTCAAGGTTGTTGCCTGGGTATCGAAGGAAGCGGCATGCTTGGTCAAGACGGCAAGCAATTCATCTTTTTGAGTCGGGGTGAGACCGGGGCTGATAGCAGCTGAAATAGATGCAGAGGCAGAGGCAGGGGTCGAAAGAGCGAAGCTTGATGGCGCAGAGGAAAGAACGGCCACAGGTTGAGTGGTATCCACAGAAGCGATGGCTGTGCCTTGACGCAGAAGAATGGGTTCCGGCGTAGTGTTGAAGGCAGTCAGTAGTGAAGAACCATTGGTGAAGCGGAGCAGGGACGCGACGAGAAAGATGCCCCTTGAGAGAAGACGGGGGCTTGGTGTGACGAAAACGTCCCCAGCGTTGACGTGGGCAGAAGCAACAGAGAGGACATCTTCGTAGCCGGGGTAAAGTACATGATCAGCGGTGGTGACCAGATGATGAGAAGGCAGGACAGAAACGGCTGAAAGGTCGGATCCAGAAGCCTGTAGAGTAGGGGGACAGCAGGTAATTACAGCTTGCGCAGAGTGGAGGAAGTCCCAGCCGAGGATGAGGGGATAAGCACAGGAGGGAAGCACAGCAAATACTATGTAGTGCAGGATGCCGTCGATAGTGACTCGTGCCGTACACAATCCGGAAG